>NC_071639.1:0-310280 GCF_014839835.1 Dryobates pubescens
TAAGAAAGAAATCTAAAGACGTTACATTAGCTAAAGAATACCTTAGAAAATGAATACCTATTCACTACAAACCTTAACATTATTACAATATTACATGGAGCTCCTTTGAAATGCCTAGGCAGACACAAAAACAAAGACAAGAAGGTTCGAACCAAAAGAAAATCTCACAAGGTGAACTCATCACTAAGTACTCACACCTCAGTACAATCACCATGCATTAACTTCCCACAAGTACTAAATGCGTACCATTCACTATGCTCACCAGGAAAACCCAGCAAAACTCTAAATAACAAATCTTCACACCTTAGCACAATGGCTATGTATTAACCACCCACAAGTGCCAAATGCGTACCAGTCATCATTCTTATTACAAAAACTTAGCAAAACTCTAAATAACAAATCTCTGAAAGACATTACAACCAGAAATGAGAAAATTAGCACTGTTGCTTTAAATCAGAGCAGAGTCGCGGCTAAAGTCGCTGGGAAGTGGGGTCGCTGGTGCGAGCCTCTGCGGGGGAAAGGGTGGGGGCCGGGCAAGCAGCCGCCGCTGAGCTGCTGCTGCTGTCAGTGCTGCCGGTATCAGTGGTGCGTCAGCCGGTACTGCCTTGGTCGGAGCCGTTGGCATCCGCGGGGGCCGGCAGGGCTGGCGGGCGGGGTGCGGTAGTAAGAACGCCGTCACCGCGAGCCCCCAAGCGCTCCGCTGTTACTCAGAGGGGCCGTTAAACAAAGTCGGCGCTGTTTGAATTCCTCGCTTTTCTCGGCTTTTTCCCTGCTGGGTGCAGACAGCAGTGCTGGTGGCTAGCAAAACGCGATGTGGCCGCCGTAAGATGTATCGGGGGCGGCCCCGGTCGATCGGTCGATACTTTGAAACCCATCGTCCGGCTGCAACTCAGATAGAACTTTGCTGTAACTGCAGCAGCCATTCGCTGTTCTAGTTTATATTTCTTAATACAGTTTATGCATTCTCGCCACGGCTTTTGCAGCTTGGTAGTGACCCAGTCCCACAGCCTGTTTCCATAGTCCCTCCAAACAAGTTTCATCAGAATAACTATCTCCGCTAGCAAATTTTGTCTGTCCTCTCCCATTGTAATATTACTATCCTGCTTTTTGTTCCATAATGTAGTCCCAAGTTTCCTCCACTCTTCTCTTTCAAAACTTCATTAGGATCCTTAAAATACCCCCATTGGTATGCTATACATAATAACCCTTCTAATTCCTTTTTCAGATCAATGCCTGATACTTTGCGTTTTTCTAACAAACACTTAAATAAATCATACGCCGCCTGCCTTCCCATTTTGCTTTGGTACCTGTGCGCACAGGCAGTCTCCCAGACTGTATGGCAGTCTCCCAGACTTTGCAGCGTCTTCAGCAATTGATCCCGCTCTGCGTTTGCCCGAGCTTCTTTGGTGATCGATCGGCCACGCTCCCCCCTGTTGGTCCGAGCGCGCTCCCCCCTATTGGTCCGAGCTCGCCGCCGGTGCTGCCAGAACCGGTGCCGGAAATCTTACGACTTGGGCTTCGGTGAACGCCGCTCTCTGTCTTCGGAAGTGTTGTTCCAAAGGAAGGTCCCTGTTCAAGGCGCCACTTGCCGCAAGAAGGGGTCGCCAACGATCAATATGATCCACGAAATCCAACTTTATTGAGCATCAGACACTTCTTATATACAGCAGCCTAGCTGCCGACCCCACCTTCTGCGGTTAAACATCCTGCTTTCCCATCCTGATGAGATAATCACAAGAATTCTGTTTTACATTCTTCTTTACTTGTTATCGCCTGTAAGGGTGTAGTGACCTTGCTTTGGTATCCTGTTATCCTTTGCAGGCAGCTGCAAGCACAGCTACAAGGCCATGGTGGCCTGGCTGCATCAACACACTAGCTTACTGTGAGCAGTAAATAACAAGATGGAGTCCGGCCTACATACTCTGTTCAAACCATTGTTCCATAGTATCATGTCTTTGCAAGCCATTCTGCAACAAGGAGGACCTTGAGTTCTCCAGGGAAGTGGAACACTGCAGATGAAGGAATCCAGTACTTAAGAGAATTAGCGGTGTTGGAAGTTATCTATAGTGATTCAGATGATCAAAGTGTCTCCACAGATCCAGAGGATGTCCTATGCACACAGGCCATGTGGAGGAAAGTGATCCAAGGTGCTCCAGCATCATATTCAAACAGCCTAGCATTGATGTACTATTTGGATGAGGACACACAGTCTGTGGAGACAGTGTCAGCCTGGTTCCAGAATTTGGAGGATAACCTCTGTACCAACTCATTCCCATGAGCCAGTGCCTCATCTACCAGGTGTACTCCAAGAAATCCATCCCCTCCTGCTTCAGCTGGAGGGAAGGGAAGCCCCAGATGCACACCACATGGAGTACCCTGGTTTTTTCTGCGTGACCAGGGGGAGGACAGGAGGAAGTGGGATGGTGAAGCCACTTCTGAACTGGAGACTCGAGTACATGACTCAGAGGGAAGATGGTGGTTAGGAAGGGATCATCTAAGCAGGCAGCAAAGGTAGCTGCTGTAGAGAGCCAAGAGGGTAATCAAGGATCTTCCAGGCAGAGAAGAACTGAGGTTACATCCCTTGATCCAGAGGAGGGGGCCTCTGGCCAAGCCCCACCAGGATCAGACAGTGAATATTCTGATGCAGACCAGGAACAGAGGGCTCCTGCCTTTGTCCAGGAGGAGGAAAGAGATGGCAGTGTGCTGCACTGTGTGAGTTCGATGGCCTGGCACGTCAAAGCCACAGGAACAGAAGGTGTTGGCAGACACAGAGGCACAGTGCACATTGATGCCATCAGGGCACAAAGGCACTGGATCCATCTGGATTTCTGGAGTGACAGAAGGCTGCCAGCAGCTGTCTGTATTGGAAGCTGATGTGAGCTTAACAGGGAACAAGTGGGAAAAACATGCCATTGGACCTGGCCCAGAGGCCCCTTGCATTCTTGGTACACCTCAAGAGAGGGTACTACAAGCACCCAAAGGGCTCTTGATGGGCTTTTGGTGCGGCCATGGTGAATACAGAGAAGATCAGAAAGCTGTCTGCCCTGCCTGGCCTTGCAGAGAATCCCTTGTGGGACTGTAGGAAAGCAGAAAGTATCTATGGAAGGTTTCAGGACAAGAAAGAACAACAGGACATTGATACTGGAAGGATGGCTTGATGATAAAGAAGAGCTGACTGTGGTAAACAACCTGAAGTGCGAGACAGGAGGACACTTGCCTCCATGCTGGAGAAGATCAACCTGATATGGGATGAAGATAACAATGGCCAGCTGCATATCAAAGGAGAAAACTCAATTAGCAGCAGTGGTGCAAGAATGTCAGGGAATTGCTTACCCTGCTCGATTTTCCCTATATAAGCTGCTTGTTCTGTACCAATAAACGATTCCTGCCTCACCACCAAGGGAGTCCGTGCATGCTTTCCGATAAAATGGCGCCTGTATCGGGAATTTCAGTGAGATCTTTCTTCAGACTCACCCTCGGATTGCACCCCCAGTGAGCCGAACGGGAGAAGTGAGCAGACGACGCGTCCATCCCCTACACTGCAGGTCAGGTACGGGGACTGCGGCCGGGGAAGAATATGGGCCAAGGAGCCACGAGATCACAGCAATTGCACCATGGATGTGCTTATGCGAATTATCAAAGAGCAAGGGTATAGACTGAGCTCTCACAAACTTACCCTTCTGTTGCTGTGGATCAATCGCAATTGCCCCTGGTATCCTGAATCAGGGACATACGAATTAACAGAGTGGAACAGGGTTGGAGAGACCCTCTCAGAAGCACAAAAATCCGGGAATGATTTTTCACCGGCCATTTTAATAATGTGGCGCAGACTATGGCGAGCGCTGACCACGCTAATGAGTAAATCCAACAGCACTTCACCCTCGGGGACTCTAAACACTCCCATTACCCATGCGGGCCCTCAGAAGCAGGGTGAGCTTCCTACAAACAACAAAACACAGGCAGAAACAAGAGGTCTGGCTGCAGGGCACATGGGGAGGAAAGAATAGGCACTGATGACCCGCTAATGAGAGCACGGTCACAAAAGCTCCTAGCTCAACAGCGAAAGAGGCCGTTTGACTGCCCCTTAAGAAGTCTAAGACATTGCCTGATGCAAGTGCAAAATACGCGGACAGCAGCTCTGAGTCAGACCCAGAGCTGGATGATCCTTTCGATCAGGGCTCCACCGATACAGAAAAGGAGCCAGGTTTATATCCACAGGTACCTCCGCTTAAGGCAGCTGTAGCAGCTGCAGAAGGAGCAACTCCTCAACCGGAGCAGAAGAAACAAAGAAAACCAGATGCAAAGTTAAAACCACCGACTCAAGTAACTGATGAAAAACTAATTGCTTTTGATCCCGACAGCTCCGCTACTCAAGAATCACTCGACAAATCAAACCAGCCACTTTTCCAACCCACAGCACCAAGTTTATCTTCCTCTCTTCCCTTAAATACCACTAATGAAGTTGTTAACTCTGTTCCCTATCCCTTTCCTTTTCCAGCAGGATTTTACCCTCAGCCTCATTCGGTTCCTATACCCCAGCAGGCGGGGGCTTTGTCTACCCCCCCGCCACCTTACGGAGGTGTTTGTGTACCTCCTGACGCTACTATGAGTAATATGGGGGTGAGGGATAATGGGATGCTTTATCAGGGAGGCAATGTACAGGATGGTGTTAAAATGTCTAATGGATTGTTGATTAATGAACATGTTCCAAGTGTAGCTACACGACTGCAAATTTCAATTTCTGATGTTTTAATAGATAAAGATGATAAGGGTTTTATAAATACAGAAATGTTACAGATGTGTGCGATGCCAGGAGTGGTGGAAAACAGACCAGGAGGTGGGACTGCTCCTGTGTATCAGTCTCTGTCATATGGTATCTTAAGAGAACTAAACCATAATTTTGAATCCCCCCTTTGTCTCCTAGTGGGTCAGAAGAAAGGTATTCCAACAGAAGCGATAGATGGGCTATCCACAAGACAATTAGAAGTGATTTTGAGTTGCTGGCGAGAGCCCAAGGAGAGGGCTGAGCCCACCGCTCCCCTCTTGGTAGGACCATTAGGTGAGGGGAGTGGTGTGCCTCCCAGAGCAGCTAAGGGCTTCTCCCCTAAGTGGTGAGCGGGGGGGTGAAGCGTGATCCAACAGCTCACCAAAAATGTGTAAAAGGACCCAGGTGGAATTATTAAAAAGGAAAAAGAAAAAAAAAAATGTGTATGTGTGTGTGGAACCTGGCAGTACCAGTTTTGTATGTTTTGAGGTTGTGTTTCTCATTTAAACTCTAATGGTGAAGGTTCCTTGATGTATTGTCAGAAGGACTTGCCTTGTTACAATATAAAAGACCTCTCATGTAAAGGCATTTTAGTAGAACGTGTACTACGTAGTTCCTCTGCTACTGTGTGTACTACCCACCCATATGTATTAGGAATAGGCATTGATTGTATAATCTATAACGAATCAAGCATATATCATCTTAGTTGTAGCAATATTACTTTTAAGACTTGTATTATTTATAAAGACATTGATCAGCAGAGCATGATTATTCCCTTCCAAAGAAGGGCAGAGGTATGGATTTCCGTGAACATGACAAGAGGATGGGAGAGTGAGAATGGATTGGACCATGTTATCAGGCTATTAGACCAGGGACTAAAAGAGTCTAGAAAAAGGGCAAAAAGATTTGTGGGATGGTTAATTTTTGCTATAATATCAGCTGTGATAATATTAGCATCTGCTGCTGCTTCAGTTACAGCTCTGACAAAGGGCATACAAACTGCAGACACAGTGAGAACTTTATTAACCAATGTGACAAATGATTTGCAGATGCAGGAAGCAATAGATGAGGAAATAATGGCAAGGTTATATGCACTTGAGGCCAGCATTGTTTGGTTAGGAGACCAACAAGCTGCCTTGCAGACCCATATGATGCTGCAGTGTGATTGGGAATATCCTAAGAAGGACATGTGTGTAACATCCTTGTCTTGGAATGACTCTCAGCATGATTGGAAGTCAGTAAGATCACACTTACAAGGGGCCTTTGATAGCTCCTTGAAATATAATGTCCAAACATTGAAGCATCAGCTGGAACTGCAATTAGCAAATATACAACAGGTGCGGATTGATTCAACATGGGAAGCACTGAACAAAGATCTTAGCTGGCTGAATCCAAAAAATTGGTTCTCAGGTCTGAATGTACGAGTGTGGGTTATAGGTGGAATCCTTGTAGTGATTGGTGTTGTAATTGTAGTGTTAATGGTATTTGTAATAATAGCTTTTAGGAATACGAGGATGGTCCGGACACAAGTGATGGCTGCTGTTTTAAACAATATAAAAATGGGGAGTTGTAGGAAAGAAGAAAGTATCTATGGAAGGTTTCAGGACAAGAAAGAACAACAGGACATTGATACTGGAAGGATGGCTTGATGATAAAGAAGAGCTGACTGTGGTAAACAACCTGAAGTGCGAGACAGGAGGACACTTGCCTCTATGCTGGAGAAGATCAACCTGATATGGGATGAAGATAACAATGGACAGCTGCATATCAAAGGAGAAAACTCAGTTAGCAGCAGTGGTGCAAGAATGTCAGGGAATTGCTTACCCTGCTTGATTTTTCCTATATAAGCTGCTTGTTCTGTACCAATAAACGATTCCTGCCTCACCAACAAGGGAGTCCGTGCATGCTTTCCGAAACCTCTCTGCTTCCACCCAACACCAAATTATTTCTTGGTGGATTTGCTCCTTCCCTTTCTTTTCTCCTCTCTGTTGGGAAGGAGTAGAGGGGAGCAGGGGAGGGATGCTTAGCCTTGCCCCCATTTCAGCTCTTAAGTCCCACTTAAGGCTCAAAACACCACACCCAGTCAGAAAGGCACCACAGGGACTGGGTGGAACCATTCCAAATGCCCTGGGATGAAGCCAAGACCGACCACAGTAGGGAAGGACAACTGCAGCTGGGCTGTGGCAGGAGTGTGGCCACCCAGACACAGAATTTGTCCTCCCCTGGAATCAGCACTGCTGTGGCCACATCTGGATGTTTGGTGTCTGGATTTGGGAATGTCTAGACTGAAGGAATGGGGAGGAACCGGACAGACTGCAGAGGAGATCTGCCAGGATGGGTGTTGACATCTCTGTGGAGAGGCTGAGGGAGTGGGGATGCTTCAGTCTGCTCAGGGCACTGCCATGGCAGTGTGCACATGGCTGAAGGGTGGTTTCAGAGAGAATGGAGCTCTTCTGGGGAGTGGGAGAGACCAAAACATTCACAAAGAGCAGCATGGAAGGTTCAGAGTGGAGGTGAGGCCAAAGAAATGTCCCTTAAAGGGCAGAGCTGCTATGCATGAGGCCATCCAGAGGTGCCAGGAAAAGGCAGGGAGATCTGAGACAGCTCAGGGAAGGGAAGGAAATGGCACAAACCATCTGATAAAAATTATTTTTAAAGGTACAGTTCAATACTTTTCAGCAGGAAACCACAGCAAAACCTGACAAGGTCTGATCAGGAGTGCCACACTCTGCAGTTACCTGCTCAGTACCAGATGTGGCTGATGGAGAAATGATGCCAGGAGAAACTTTGGAGGCTCTGGAGTTGGTTTCATACTTATTACTCCTGGAGGCCACAAAGTGTCATAGAATTTCCTATCCTGGTTGCAGCTCATCCCCATTGCCCCCAATAGAGCCCTCACCCACACTCACCTCTGCTACTAGTAGAGCCCAGAACTACAATTGAGGGACAGGATCTGCCTTGCCAGGGTCTGGGGCTCAGGGCTTGGCCCTTTGCATCAATGAAACCCCTCCAGCTTTACTCAGCAGCAGGGCCACCTTGAGCTGCTTGTCCTGACCTGGCAGCACTGCCTCAGTTCTCTGCTCTCCCCACAGCCTGGAGATGCTTCTAACTGGATTTAACACATCCAAGTGCCGGGTTCTGCACATTGGCCACAACAACCTCATGCAGAGCTACAAGCTGGGGTCAGAGTGGCTGGAGAGCAGTCAGGCTGAGAGGGACCTGGGGGTGCTGGTTGACGGTAGACTGAACATGAGCCTGCAGTGTACCCAGGCAGCTAAGAGGGCCAATGGCATCCTGGCCTGCATCAGGAACAGTGTGGCCAGCAGGAGCAGGGAGGTCATTCTGCCCCTGGACACTGCACTGGTTAGGCCGCACCTCGAGTACTGTGTCCAGTTCTGGGCCCCTCAGTTTAGGAAGGAGGTTGACTTGCTGGAACGAGTCCAGAGAAGAGCAACAAAGTTGGTGAGGGGTTTGGAACATAAGCCCTACGAGGAGAGGCTGAGGGAGCTGGGGTTGCTTAGCCTGGAGAAGAGGAGACTCAGGGGTGACCTTATTGCTCTCTACAACTACCTGAAGGGAGGTTGTAGACAGACGGATGTTGGTCTCTTCTCCCAGGCAAGCAGTACCAGAACAAGAGGACACAGTCTCAGGCTGCACCAGGGGAGGTTCAGGCTAGATGTTAGGAAAAAGTTCTATACAGAAAGAGTGATTGCACATTGGAATGGGCTGCCTGGGGAGGTGGTGGAGTCGCCGCAGTTTCTATGGCTGAGATCAGGGGGTTCTGATTTACACTGTCCTCATATTCCATTACATCATTGGCAAACTCACAGACAGTTTTAGTACTTCCATCCTGTCCAGTCAGGAGTATCCCTCCTAATGTGGGAGCATATTTCTGAGGAGCACCTTGGGTGAGTTTCTTTACCAAGGGCTGTCTCATGGGCACCTCATCTGGGTCTGAGTTGAGCTGGCCACCCCCATAAATTATTTCCAGCACAGCCATCTGTCTCAGATACCCAATGCCCTGTCCCATTTTTGTCCATCTAACTGGGGCCCAGGGCAGGTCATCTCTTGAGCGGTACCAGCTCTTGATGGCATTGAGGATCCAGGCCCAGAGAGTGTGTGTGCCATCGAGTCTGGCTCTTTGTCCAGGCTGAGAATCCCTCCCCCGCTTCTGCCTACCCTTCGTCGGAAAAACAAAAAGATAGAAAGGAGGAGAAATAATTTGGAGTCATTTTGGAAGTAGAGATGTAAAGATTTTCTGTAAAATATATACATATATATATAATAACAGGAAGGGTTCACAAGGGTAAGGAACATATATATAAAACCAACAGTCCTTTGAATATGTAGCAGGGAGAAAAGACCAGGCTTGACCATGTGGCAGAGAAGCAGGAAGCCAGCAGCAACTCAGTCCTCTCGTCCAGGCAAGGCAGAAGCAAAAGAGAGCAAATGGCTGTGGTGTCTTTCTCTTTATAGGCTTGCTGGACAGGGAGGGGGAGTGGAACAGACTAACTCAGTTTGCCAGGGGCGAACCTCCCCTCTGGAGCAGGCAAGGCTGTCACAAGCCCTCCCCCTCCCCTGCTCTCAGGATTGGCATAACCCATCACAGATGGTGTCCAGTCTGTACTGAGATTAAATCAGAGTACTTTAGATATGGAGGGATGCAGTAGGTAGTGGGAAGGAACCAGAGAATGTAGTTTGTACTGCAGCAGGACCCAATGTGTCCTGGGCTGGAGCAAGATGATCCAGTGTGTGCTGGGATGAGGCTATGTCTGTTCTGGGAAGGGACCAAGGGTTTCAGTTTATCCTAGGTCTTACCCAGTCTTTACTGGGAGGGGGAGACATTAAAGAGATTCAGTTTGTACAGGAAAGGCAACCACAGAATCACAGAATGTTAGGGGCTGGAAGGGACCTCCAAAGATCATCCAGTCCACCCCCCCTGCCAGAGCAGGGTCACCTAGAGCAGATCACAGAGGAACACATCCGGGTGGGCCTTGAATATGTCCAGAGAAGGAGACTCCACAGCTGCCCTGGGCAGCCTGTTCCAGATGGGGCCACATGTACACTGGGATGGAGTCAGGGATGTGATTTGTACTGGGATGGGCCTCAGACTGTACTGGGAGATATTCAAATGATCCTGTTACTGATGGGACAAGACCACATCTCTGCAGGGGTGGGGGCAGTTCAGGAGATGCAGTTTGTACTGAGACTGGGCTAGGTCTGTACTGGCAGGGGGTTAAAAGCATCAAGTTTGTAATGGGATAAGGTCCAGACTGTACTGGAATGGAGCCAGGGGATCCCAGCTGTACTGGACTGGGGTCTGGTCTGTACTTAGAGAGGAAACCAAGAGAGTGAATTTACAATAAGCATTGCCAGACCTATACTGGGAGGGGATAAAGGAATCCAGCTTATTTTGGGACAAGACCTAATGTGCACTTAGGAGTGTTAAAGGGTCCCTGTTTGGACAAGCACAGGGCTCAGACAGTACTGGGAGGGCAAGAAGGTGTCCAGTTTGTACTGCAATGGATGCAGTCAGTCCCAGCAGGGGGCCTGGAGATGCATTTTGCACTGGGATGGGACAGAGGCAGTAGTGGGAGAGGGCAAGGTGATTCACTTTGTTCTGGGAGGACGCCACAGCTGTACTGGGAGCAATTCAAATGATGCAGTTTTTACTGGGAAGGGACACAGCCTGTACTGGGAGTGGGTTCAAAATATCCTCTCAGCACTGGGTGAGATTCAGTTGATACTGGGACAGGAACAGGGTTACCAGCTTGTTCTGGGCTGTCTCTCAAGCTGTGCTGGGATGACATCAGGAGGATCAGTTTATTTTGGGACAAGGCCAGGTTTGTATGTGGAGGGCTTAAAGAGACCATGCCAGGACTGAGATGGGGCCCAGCCTCTAGTGGGATAGGATCAGGGTCTCCAGTTTGCACTGTGACGTGGCCACACTGCAGTGGAAGGAGGCAGGGTATGAAATGTGTCCTGTGATGGACAGAGTTGGCATGGGAGAGAGACAGAGGATCAGTTTGTACTAGAATGAGGAGCAGTTTGTACTAGGACCAGGGGTCCAGCAAGTACTGCTGCTCCCTGGCAGTGCTGCTGTGCTGGGACTCATTGCCTCTCCACCTCTGCATAGAGGAGATGTCCCTGAAGCTCCAGAAAATTCTTGGAGAAAGGACCTCAGGAAGAAAAATGTTACTGAAAGGTTATTTTGATTAACCACACAAGGAGCACAGCTCCCCCAACATAAATCCTCAGTCAGAAAAGCAAAGCAGAGAGTGATTAGAAAGGTGATGACAACATTGCCAAAAGCAAAATTTCACCACAAAAAGCAAAACTCCAGCAGCCAGGCTGGGCCTGCACTGAGTGACATCAGAACTGCTCTGCAGGAGAAGACAAAGTTTATTGCTTCTGAAAGCATCCAGGGATCAGTTTGCTCAGGGCAGCCTTGAGCGCCTGGTTCCTCAGGCTGTAGATGAGAGGGTTCACTGCTGGAGGCACCACTGAGTACACAACTGACACCACCAGGTCCAGGGATGGAGAGGACATGGAGGAGGGCTTCAGGTAGGCAAAGAAGCCAGTGGTGACAAACAGGGAGACCACAGCCAGGTGAGGGAGGCAGGTGGCAAAGGCTTTGTGGCGTCCCTGCTGAGAGGGGATCCTCAGCACTGCCCTGAAGATCTGCACATAGGACACCACCATGAACATGAAACAGACAAAGTATAAACAGACACCGACCATAAGAAGCCAAAGTTCCCTGACGTAGGATGTGGAGCAGGAGAGCTTGAGGATCGGGGGGATTTCACAGAAGAACTGGTCCACAGCATTGCCCTGGCAGAGGGGCAGGGAAAATGTATTGGCTGTGTGCAGCAGTCCATAGAGAAAGCCACAGGCCCAGACAGCTGCTGCCAGGTGGACAGAAACTCTGCTGCCCAGGAGGGTCTCATAGTGCAGGGGTCTGCAAATGGCAACATAGCGATCGTAGGACATGGTGGTGAGGAGAAAATACTCTGCTGTGATTAGGAATGTGAAAAAGAAAAACTGCAGAATGCATCCTGCATAGGAGATGTCCCTGGTATCCCTCAGGGAATTGTCCATGGATTTTGGCACGGTGGTGGAGATGGCACCCAGGTCAAGGAAGGAGAGATTGAGAAGGAAGAAGTACATGGGAGTGTGGAGGTGGTGGTCCCAGGCTATGGTGCTGATGATGAGGCCATTGCCCAGCAGGGCAGCCAGGTAGATGGCCAGGAAGAGGCAGAAGTGCAGGAGCTGCAGCTGCCTTGTGCCTGGGAATGGCAGGAGGAGGAAGTGGGTGATGGAGCTGCTATTGGCCATCTGCTGCCTCTGGCCAGGAGGCACTGTCAAAAGAGAAGGAGACAGTGACAAGTCAGATGAGACTTCTCTCAGCACAGCCAAAACCACTCCCCACAGACCCTCCCCTGTCACACAGTCACTTGCTGCTGCTTCTCAGGGACCTTCCTTCAGCTCCAAGGCTGGAGCACTGCTTGGTCCTGGCTTAGGCTAAAAAGGCAAGAGTGGGAGAGCTCCCCATGGACTCTAATTCACCCTGCTCTGCACCTCAGCTGGAGGGTGACCATGCTCTCATTTCACCCTGAGAAGCCACAGACACTGCTGAGAGCAGAGGGACCCATCACACACCACTCAGTGTCTCAGGGTCTCAGCATCCCACTTCTAGTCCCGGAGACACTTGGCTCAGTGTCCCCTGGAAGGCAGCACAGCCTGGATGGACACCTCAAGGACACAGCCAAGGCATGACCATGGCAGCTCCTGCAGTCAGCTCATTCCCAGCCTTACAGCCTGCACTGCCCAGAGCTTCCCAGGCTGGAGGACAGCTGGGACACCTCATTGCTGTGGCTCCACCTGCACAGAAGATCTCACAGTGTCTGTGCCTGACTCTGCAGCTGAAGCTTCCATGCCCACAGAGCCATCAGCAACACAAAGAGCATCTGAGACAGGCAAGGAGAGGGACAGACAGACATTCAGGAAGAGCCTCAGTTGAGGAGTATAGGCACTTGGTGAGGTTCCCAGTAAAGCTCTGTGTGATGGTTTAAGAGGCCCAGCCCCTGCTCTAAAGGCACTGCTGAGTTTTCCTCCTCACCAGCCAGGCCAGAGACAGGGGAAGCAAAGATTCAGGAGAGCAGAGCCTGGGTCAGGAACCCCTGGCCTGAACATAGTCATGAAAAGTCCTGAAAATGTTCTTGAATTGATCTGGAGCTGAGAGCTGCCCTGAGCCACACAGCAGAAGGACCCTGCCCTGCCCTGCCTTGCCCTGTCAAGGGTGGCTCCTTCCAAACACAGCTTCTCCCCAAAGCGGCATGAAGAGTTCCCTGGGCTGCTTGAGAGCTGAGCCCAACAGGCAGCAGAGTCCCTGCCCCAGCACCAAGCCCCAGCTTTAGGAGATGACTCCAGGAACTGCAGCTGCACTGCCCTGCAACCATAGACTCACCCTGTCAGCAACTGCAGTGACTTCTCCTCCAGTGAGTTCTCAGCATCCTCCCAGTTCTGGCCATCTTGAAGCTCTTTTTGCTTTCCTCACCCCTGCTGTGCTGTGCAGAGGAACTGCTCCTGGACAGAGCTCCATCATGCCAAGGAGCCTGGCTCAGCTCAGCAGCAGCAGACCAGCCCAAAGCATTTAAAGGAGCCCTCTGCTGGCTTTGGTGCCAAGTCCATGAACCTCAGAGACTGAGAAGCTGAAGTCAGATTCAAACTCTGAAGGTTCTTCTACTCTTAATGGGTCCCAGTGAAGCATACTGGGAAAGGGTCCCCAGGGTCTGGTTAGAGCAGAAGGAGACAGTGGATCCAAGGGAAGCATCACTGGAGGCACTGAAGCATCTCCAGGCCCTGGTGAGGGCAGAGAACTGAGGCAGTGCTGACAGGTCAGGACAAGCAGCTCAAGGTGGCTCTGCTGCTGAGGAAACCTGGAGGGGTTTCATTGATGCAAAGGGCCAAGCCCTGACCCCCAGCCCCTGGCAAGGCAGATCCTGTCCCTCACCTGTGGCTCAGGGCTCTACTGGGGACAGTGGGGAGTGAGGCTGAGCAGTGACCAGGGTGGGACCTTGACAGGTTTTGCTATGGTTTGCTGATGAAAAGTAATGAACTGTACCTTTAAAAGTACTTTTTATCAGATGCTTTGTGCAATAAAAACCTCTCCAATTAGCTGCAGAAACCTTGGCAAGAATTAGAGGTTCAGCAGTATTTAATGAGCCCCATGGAGTATTTGGGGCTGATTACATCATCCTTAGGTACTGCCAGGAGACTCTGCCAAGGTACTGCCCAGAAGCCTCTCAAGCATTCCAAGTCAGAAGCAAACTCCAAAGTACCTTGAAGCACTGATTGGCCTCACTGAGGCTTGTTACTGCCAAAGGCTCCCCAGGGACTCGTTAGAGCAGCTTGTTAGAGGCCAGGATTGCAGGGAGACAAAGGCAAAGTGCAGGGCAGAAAAACTTGCCTTTGGTCTAGGAAGCAGAAAGGCCAAGCCCTGACCACTGCCCTTGGAATACAAGAACCTCAAAGCCTCAAAGCAAAGTTTCTCCTCACAGGCTTTGGTGGCAGAGGCAACTGCCAGAGCCAAGGGGACAAAGCCCTTGGTCCTGTTGGGCCTCTCAGCCTTGCCAGAGCCCTTGGCCATGAGATACTCCCCCACCATTACCCAATAGAAAGCATCTCCCATGGGAGCAAAAAGGGAAGAAAGAGGAAGAGAAGGACTTTGAGATGGATTTATAGGGTGCAGGATATTATGGGTATGAAATAGGCTGTTTCCTGTGTCCTCCTTATTGGATTGGACCCTCTGGACACAGGAGGTGTAGCCTATGTGGTACTAATAGAAGACACCCAGCCTGAACTGCCACAGAAGGTGAAGGGAAAAGCCTGAACACAGCTGGTGACCAAACCAATGACTTGTGACAAAAGCAAGAGATTCCAAAGCAGGCAGTGAAAGGTGAGGAGAACTTCTCCTGGCTAGCTGATGGAAGGGAAAACTCAAGGTTCTCCAAATAAACAACAGGAAGAAGTGACTCAGAGAACTGGAAAAATTCAACACCTAAGGCTGTGAAGTGTTGGTGGCCAAGAAAAAGGATGACACCAAGATGTGCTCAAGCAGCAGCCAGCAGCAGAGGCCACTTGTTTAATACACATCATGGCTTATGTATTTTTCTTTCTGTGTCCATGTGCCCTTTGTACTCAAGTGATTGGTTTAGGCTTGGTGTCCAGGCACCTCTCTCCCCCTTTTGGTAGCCTGGGGAGTTCTCTCTGTTTCTTCCTCTGTTGTTCACAGATCTTCTTTCCTGGAGTTGTTTACATTCCTGATTCAAGGGCAGAGCTCTTTTTTGTTCAAGGTTAAAGCTGCCCATGGCCACCTGCTTTACCTACAATTCCTCCTTTTTGCCCAAGGGCTCATTATCCTCTGCAGGGCCCTTTGCAGACATGAGAATGAACAGGGCACTGCCAACACCAGGATTAATCCAATCAGCAATATTCACAGCCCAGTTTGTAATACTCTTCTGTCTATGTTTAGAATAATCACTTCAGTGTGTACAGCACAGACCATCACATTCTGTCCAGCCCTGACCGGGAGCTGAGAACAAAGAACCAACAGCAGCTCGATTTTGCAGCCTGGCAGGGCTGACACTCTCCACATCAGTGGCTAATTCAAGCAATAGTTTTGATGTTTCCTTGTCTTGTTTTGCAACCCAAGATGCCAGTTCCCTTAGCTGAGCTGGTGCTTTGCTGTAGCAATTTGAAGCAAGATTATCCTGGCTGCTATATGTTCAGCTTTATTCTTCAAACCTCCATGATCATCTCATTCAGCTGTTAGGCTAAGCCTGCATGGCTTTAAGGCAAAGGGAGTGTGATTAAAGATCATAGTACTAGATCAGCTCCAGATGTATGCTGCAGGTACACACAGCTTTCTGCTTGTAAGGTCCCTGAAATATCTAATTCTTGAGGCTTTAATGAGGCAGAGAGCAAATTATCATCCCACATGTCCTGATGCTCAAATCACCTTACTGGTGTGTTACAATTTGACAGGCATTAAAATTCCAGGTTTGATTTCATGCATGCAGCAGTGCTGCCCAAATGTTTGGCTATCCCATGGAGTTAGTTGGTGTGGGCTGAGGGCTTTGTTTCCATTGATCATGCTCTGGACTAGGCCAAACACAACAAGCAGAGACCTGCTGGACCCTGGCACCTGTGGAAACACAAGCATACCCATGGCCCCAGGTCACAAGATCCCAGGGGCCTTCCCTGTCAGGGGTCTGTAAATTGCAGACCCATACTGGGGCCTTTTTTGCCAAAGGATTGCTCACAGACTGCAATGACAAGAAATGAGTTACTGTGACAGGGTTCATACCACTCTGAGAGATGGTTAAATAATTCAGGGTATAGACAGCTTTCCACAGCCTGCTGTGTGGTGTCTCCCCCAGCATTCCCCCTTTCTGTTTTTCAAGCATAGTTTTAAGAGTGTGATGGGCAGGTTCAGTTATGGCCTGGCCTGTGGGGCAGTGGGGTATGCTGGGAACATGAGGAACCCCCCACTGGTGTACAAACACTTGTGGTCTAGAGGTGATATAGCCAGGGTCGACATCAGCTCTGATTGGCTGTGAAATGCCCAGGGCAGAAAAAGCTTTTCTCCAGTGCATAATTCCATCTCAGGCTTTTTCACCACCATGTGGGGTAGCCCATATCCCAGCAGAGAATGTGTCAACTGAGCCATGGACATATTTCAAAGGCCCAGACTTGGGCATGTGAGTAACATCAGATTGCCATAGCTGTAGGCTCTGTAATCCCCTGGGATTGACACCAGCTGGCTGGGTCGAGGAGAAATGTTGGCAATCTGCACAAGAGGCCACAATATCTCTTGCTGAAGACAACAATATGCCAAACAGCCCCTGCAGTGTGTGAGCCCCTTGGTGGAAAAAGGCATGGGATTGAGCTGCTTGCTGCCACATGTCAGGTATAGGCACAGCCCAGGCAGGTACCATCAGGGCATCAGCTGTGGTGTTTCCCTCAGACACGAATCCTGACAGCCCTGTGTGGCTATGAACATGCAGCACATAGAATGGTTCTGTTTGACTCTGCAGCACAAGCCATAGGGCTTTTAGCAAATGAAACAAAGATTTGTTGTTAACCTCCTTCATCAGTGCTCTGTCCAACCGCTGTACAAGGTTACAAACACACTGCGAGTCAGTGACAATGGTTATGGGCTTGTTGGGCCACTTAGTAAAGATCATTACCACAGCTTTTAACTCCAGGAGCTGAGGTGAACCATCCTGATAGGCGAGGAGCTCCTGCCACTTCCTCTTTTCTTGCCAGGCAGTGATTGCCTTCCCTGTTTCCCCTGAACCATCAGTAAAGATTGTCTTTCCTGGTACTGGTGTCAGAGAGAACCAAGTCGGTTCCACTCGTTGCAGCTCTCCATGTAGCTGCAAAAATCGATGTGCCTAGCATGCAGCAGAACCTTCCCTGGGTAATCTAGCAGGGCCATTTGCAACTCAGGGCTGTGTGCCATACACCAGTCCAGATATTCTGAAGTTAAAGGCAATGTCAGAGTGGCAGGGTCTGGTCCTAAGAGTTGAACACACCATTGCCTGGCTTTGCACACAGCCCGAGCAACCAGCTCCATTTGAGTGCTCACTGTTTGCTTTGGGGGAAATGGTAAAAATGCCCATTCCAGAAAATGCAAAGTATGTGGCCAGTGTTCATTCCATTGTGCTATGAGAGCTAGAGGGTGACCTTGGGAGATAAGCACATACATGCTGACAGGTGCTGCTTCTGCTACCCAAAGGGCTTGTTCCCATGGCAATGGCGAGCTCCACTTGCTTCAGTGCAGGTTGTGCTTTTGCAGTCAAGCATTGAGGAGATAAAAGGTCAGGGTCTCCCTTCAGTAAGTCAAATAAGGGAGCTAGCAGGGTTGTGCTAAGACCTAGCAAGGGTCTTACCTAGTTTATGGCTCCCCGTAATTTCTGCAAATCATGAAGGGTGGTCACAGATTGCCGAATTTGTATCATTTGTGGCTGCATTGCTTGATCTAAGAGCTTGCCTTTGGCTCAGAGAGGGCTAAGGGCCTCTCGTGTGCTCTGTTGCCAGGCTGTAGCCTCTTCTGAGATTCAGTTCTCTTGGAGCTTTTCCCATTTCTGTCTTGGTCCAGGTGTGAGGCCTGTATGTAGTTGCTGCCTGTTGGTGCAGGCTCTTCTGCTGCAACTCTGGCAGCATTTGGCTCTTGTTGCTGTCTGGGTGAGAACAAGGCAAGTTGTCTAACTTTTTGGCTGGTTTAAATACTGTCCCAAGACAACTCATTCCCTTTGGTAACACACAACTCTGATAACTGCACCTATAGTATGGGGCATAGCCAAGCATGGCCAGGGGCACACACAGTTCACAGCTGTCTGGGCTAGGGCGTGTTTTGGGGTTTGACCCTTCAGGACCCCCTCCAAACACCTAATATTCCTTGAAACCCCGCAAACAAAACCCTCTAATATACTCCTGAGACTGTCCCCAGCAAGACACTCTCAAGACTCTCCTGAGAACCTCACTTTGACCTCCCTGAACTGGGCACACAGCTCCAGCCCCATTCCTAGGGAACAAATATCTTAAATAAAAGCAAACAGACAAGATTTGGCGAGTTTGGGATTTTTATTTATATAACTGAGCAATAGACAGAGGGTTTTTCACCCCAAGGAGACACAAAGAAAGGGGGAAGAACCAGACAAACCCTGGCAAAGCTCAGCCCAGCTCCAATGGCAGCTCTGGCTGTGTCAACTCAGCACTGCAATTGTTCTCATCAGCACTAATTGGTGTTCAGGAGGGGAGGAGGTGTTTGTTACTGCTGGAGCCCCCAGCCTCTGAGAAATGCAGAATAAAAAGAGATGATTTTTGTGCTGGAAAAGCCCTCTAAGGGATCACGATTACCCCAGCAGACCCTGGGTGGATCTATTTGTACCTCCCCGCTCTCTGGGCTCGTCACTGGTGTGGCTGAGGCGATGCTTGGTTAGACAGGAGATGATGCTGAAGCTCTTGCCACAGTCGTCACAGATGACAGCTTTCTCGCCAGTGTGC
This sequence comes from Dryobates pubescens, assembly GCF_014839835.1. Lineage (NCBI taxonomy): Eukaryota > Metazoa > Chordata > Aves > Piciformes > Picidae > Dryobates > Dryobates pubescens. The sequence goes on from NC_071639.1 coordinate 18,839, forward strand.
ACACGACGGTGCCTGGAGAGGTATCCCTTCTGAGTGAAACGCTTGCCGCAGTCGGCTCAGCTGTAGGGTTTGTCACCACTGTGGATGAGTTGATGCTGGATGTATATGGTGCTCGTGGTGAAGCTCTTGCCGCACTCAGCACAGGGGAACAGATTCTCTCCAGTGTGGATGCGGCGGTGGATGGTGAGGTAGGAGCGGTGTTTGAAGCTCTTACCACAGTCCCTACAGTTAAATAACTTTTCACTGGTGTGGGTGAGGTGGTGCAGGCTTAGACCATAGCTCTGGCTGAACCTCTTGCCACAGCTGTCACAGCTGAAGGGCTTCTCTCCAGTGTGAGTGAGGCAATGCCACCTGAGACTACTGCGCTGCATGAAGCTCTGGCCACAAGCAGCACAAGTGAAAGGCTTTTCTCCAGTGTGGGTGCGGAAGTGCTGGATGAGGTAGGAGCTTTTCCTGAATCTCTTCCCACAGTCCCCAAAGACAAAGGGCCGAGTGCCAGGGTGGGGGCAGTGGTGCTTAACTATCTCTGAGCCACGTGGGAACCTCTGCCCACACTCAGGGCACTGATTGAGCCAAGTGGGTGGACCAGAGGGACCTGCTCTGGCTTCATCCTCCTCTGTACATTCCTTCACCTCATCCTGGTCACCTTCATCCTCATTGTTATCCTCCTCATCATACTCATCCTCCTCATAGTCATAGTTATGCTCAGCATCATCATCCTCCATCTTCTCCTCTTCTTCCTTTTCCTTCTTCTCTTCCTTGGGGCTGCACTTTGGCTTCTCCAACTTGTTCTCTGGATGATGCTTCTCATCCCAGCTCTTGCCTGGGTCCTTCTGTGAGGCCATACTGTGGCAGGAAGGGGTCACAGCTGTGCTATAGGGAAGATGGAAGCACCTGAGCCCAGGACCTCAGACCCTAAGATCCTGCCTGGGTCATGACAATCCCTGATTCCCAACACCCAGCTGGAGGAAAGAATACAGAGGGGACCTGAAACATTCAGTTTTGGCCATGTTATGGGATGAGACATCTAATAGCTGTGCTGAGACCCCAGGTTCCTGTGATCAGTGCCCTGGGGCTTACAAGTGGTCTTATCCCACTCTCCTCGGGCCTGGTGGCATTGGCAGGGTGGTTCCTGGCCCAGGCCCTGTCCTTTGACCACTTCCGGCACAATGGAGGCAGCAGCACTGACCAAGGAACATGAAACCACCACAACCCTCTCCCACCACCCTCCATATCCCAACCCTAACATCATCTCCTGCCACACAACTGACCCCCCCCCCAGCCTGGGGAGTTCCCAGACTCCCACAACACTTCATGTGCCTCAGAGGCCCCAGAGAGGTGAAATGTGGTGGGCAGGAGTGGATGGAAGAGACTGAGAGTTGCCCTGGGAGCTAGGGCCCTGCTGTTGCCCCACTCTGGGTTCCTTACCTGCTGGCCTGCTCCAAGGGGCAGATCTGCAAACTCTGCTTTTCCCCAGCACACAGGGACAGCCACTGCAAGAGAGAAGCAAAGGGCTCAGAGGAGAGCACTGACCTGCAAGGGATGGCTCAGCACTGCCCAGGACCAGGCAGCACAGCTCAGCCTTGCTGGGGGCAGCTCCCAAGCCCAGCAGCACAGCCACAGCACACAGCCAGGGCTGATCAAGATGGGAGGCCTCAACAAGTGCAGACTCAGCTCCTTGCCCAGCACACAGCCCCCAACACACAGCTGCAGGCCAGCACCACAACACAGCTGCCTCCACACAGCCACTCACAGTCCTTCCCTGTAGCTTCCTCCCACTGCCTGCCCAGGGTTCTGCTGCCTGCAGCTGCATTTACCAGCACATCTTGCTCTGGCCCCAGCTCTCCTCCCTGGCTCTGCCCCACCACACCCACTCTGTGCTCAGCTCTGCCCTGCACACACCTCTCTGCTGCCCACTCCCCAAAAGAAGGACTAGGAGCCCTGAGTGCCTGCTTGGGCTGTGCTGGATGTCAGGAGGGCTCAGGGGACTGTCCTGAGCCAGGCACGGTTTGGGGCTTTGAGCTTCTGGGGTCAGCTGCTGCCAGCACCATTGGAGGCAGGAGCCAGGCAGAGCCTCACAGCTGCTGAACTAAGCCCTCCCACCCCCTGCAGCCTTCACCCTCCATCTCTCCACCCATTGCTCCATCTCCACTCACTTGTTGCCCTCTCAGAGTCCCCAGGGTCTGACCAAGTCTCCAGGGCTGATCTGCACAACCAGTAGGGCCCAACAGAAGTCCCTGGATGAGAGCATTGAGGAGAATCCCTGTGGTGGGTGGAAGGCACTGGGATGTCTTACACCAGAGAGCAGAGACCTCCAGAAGGGACAGCAGAGTCCAGAGGGACACCACAAAGTGTCATCTATCTCACTTCATTCCCACAAGGCCTGCACCCACTCTCTACAAAGAAACAGCACAGGCTTTCCAACCTCCTTTGCCCTTCCTCTCTGCTCCCAGCAACATCTTCTGGGATCTCTCTCTGCAGAGAAGCTTTGAGGCCTTGGCAGTGCTGCCAACTGCGGCCTGGAGCAGCCTGGCTCACCTGGGAGCTGCCTACCAGAAGCTGTAACTGCAGCTCTTGGGCATGGGGGAGGAGAGGCAGAGAGGCATGGGGGAGGGGGAAGGTATTTGGGGCCTGAGGCTCTGGCCTGGTTTGGTGGAGCTCTGCAGGCAGCTTTGGCCTAGGCAGGTTGCTTGGGTCCCGTGGCCCAGGCGCACTATGGATTGTTGTGGGTTTGATGCTTTGCACTGCAGGATGCAGCTCTGAACAGCACAGCCATGGGAACTGCCCAATTCCATCCAACCCTCTGGGCACAGCTTGGCAGCAACTCCTTTCACAAGGCTCAAAGAGAGCCTCTCTGCCTCCTGAAACCTAAAGCAATCCCCTGCAGAACAAGCTGGAGGAGCTCAAGGGGACAAGCTGCAGAGGGGGCCCAGGGCAACCTCCTGAGCTTCACCAAGAGCAAGGGCAGGGTCCTGCCCCTGGCCTGGCACAATCCTCACAAGCAGCACAGGCTGGGGGAGGAGGGGATAGGAAGCAGCCCTGCACAAAAGGACTGGGGGGTGCTGCTGGACAAGAAGCTGCACAGGAACAGACAGGGAGAGCCTGCAGCCCAGAAGGCCAAGGGCAGCCTGGGCTGCACCAACAGCAGCAGGGCCAGAGATGGACAGAGGCCATCCTGGCACTTGGCTCTGCTCTGCTGAGGCTTCACCTGCAGCACTGCAGCCAGCTCTGGAGCCCTCAGCACAGGAAGGACAGGGACCTGATGGAGAGGGCCCAGAGGAGGGACACAAAAATGAGCAGGGGCTTGCAGCAGCTCTGCTACCAGGACAGGCTGAGGGAGCTGGGGGTGTTCAGCCTGCAGAGGAGAAGAGAAGGCTCTGGGGAGACCTAAGAGTGACCACCTGGTACCTGAAGGGGGCTACAAGAAGGCTGCAGAGGGACTCTTTGCAAAGCCTGCAGGGACAGCACCACAGGCAATGGCTTCAAACCAGAGCAGAGCAGATTGAGAGTGGAGGGGAGGAACAAGTTCTGCACCAGGAGGCTGCTGGAACACTGCAACAGGTTGCCCAGGGAGGGGCTTGAGGTCCCAGCCCTGCAGAGGTTCAAGGTCAGGCTGGACAGGGCTCTGGGCAACCTGAGCTAGTGCAGGATGTCCCTGCTGACTGCAGAGGGGCTTGGACTGCATCACCTTTGCAGCTCCCTGCCAACCCAAACCACTCCAGGATTCGAGGAGTCTAAGGGCAGCCTCCAGGGAGAGCAGGAAAAAGATGAGGCAGAGGAGGACAAGGAAGAGGACAAGGAGGAGGAGAACCAAAATCCCTTCCCAACTCCTCCAAACCTCTGCCAAAGCCCTGGAGAGCTCTTCCAGCTCTGCAGAGTTCATTCTGCAGAGAGCTGAGGGAGTTTCTAGGCTCAGGGATGTGTTGCACACTCTGCACCAATGCTCCAGAAGCTTTCCAAGTGCTCTCCAAACCAGCAGCACAGCTCTGCTGGCACACAATGCCAGGCTGCAGGGGACCCCAAGGCTCAGCTGCTCCAACCTTGCCAGCTGACACCGGACCCTGCCAAGCTGAGCCTTCCAACTCTGCCCTGCAGGGGAATCCACCACTGCCCTGGGGAGATGATTCCAAGGGCTGACTGGGAGGGTGTGGCCCTTTGACGCTGTGCCTTTAAGAAAGGGGCACACTGGCTAAATGTAAAATATTTTGGTATTCTAAACGAATTTCATTGGTAGAATTGTGGGAGGTGAGATTGTTAGACCCAGGGGTAGCTGGGACTTTCTCTCATTCTTCCTTCCTTCACTGTCCCTCTCAGCTGGATCTGCTTCTGGGATTCTGGCCAACTAAGATAAGATACTGACTCCCTGTGCCAGGCCTTTCTTCCTTTCCTGCCCTGTTAACCATCCACATCTCTTTTCTACCTCTATTGGGGGAGAAGGGAGGTAGGGGGGTGAAGGGGGCACAGGGGGAAGCCCCCTGTGTGTGGGGTCTGGTTTCTGGTTGAGTTCATTTGCTGTATATTCCTGTATATATTGTAAAATACCTGTATTTGTTGTGTTACATAGAATCTGTTTCCATGTAAAATATAATCTCATTTCTCTGACTGGGTTTAGCTGTGGTCTCTTTCTCAGTGGGGGAGGGAAAGCAGAGCCTTTCCTTTCAAACCACCACACACTTTTTTTTTATTGGCGCCCAACGTGGGGCCGGGTAATTAAGTAATTAAGTTGATTTATTGCTTGTCTCAGCCGGAGAAACAAAATGAAGGTGCTCTGGGTTTTAGAACGTTTATTCTTCTCGGTCTGTGGCATGTTGGTCTAGTGGTACTGCATCAGATTGATGTTAGACCAGATAGGTAAATATTTAGTGCGTAAAATCTATTTGTGGTTTATGCATAGGATCCAGCTGTTGTATAAACACTGTTTGTTTTTTTTTCGGCTCACTAATTACGGCAACAGAACGTCTTCCACTTTGCCAATCGAGATAAGGGAGTTTCACGCTTCAGGAGGTCAAAGAGTAACTTTAAGTGCTGGCTGGGATCTTAAGGTGATTTATTTGATGGGTGTAATCCTGCTGTTGCTGATAATTAATGTCTATCTGCTGTGGGCTCTACATAGAGAGAAAAAGGTTTCTCGACCATGTTTTATGATTAAACAAAAATCCAGGAAGCATAGGCGTCTCTCTAAATCTGCCCCAGAGCCCTCGAGTGACGAGGAAGGGGGAGAATCTGCGTCAGTTAGGAAAATAGCAAAACCTATTGGAAAGGCTGCCCTGAATGCTCCGCTCCCTGACTTTGGCAAGCAGCCAGGGGCAGCTCCCATTCCCAAGATGGTGACCGGTAATGAGGCAAGGTCATTTCCGTCCGCCATGACAGGACCGGAAGGGGCCCCCACGGCGGCTGGTTTAGATCAGGACCTGTCAGCTTCTATTAAAGTGGCTGTAAATTCAAACACAGCTCCAGTTAAACAAGTGGCAGTCTTAAAGACCAGAGGTGGAAAGGCCAAAGCTGATCCAGGAGCTAATGGAGGAAAAGAGCAGGAGACTGATCCCGGTGAGGGAACCTCTGCTAGACAGACTGATCCTGGTGAGGGAACCTCGGCTAGGAAAGGGCCTGCTGGAGATGAAGAGAAGGTTCGCCTTAGAGATATAGCTGCGTTACTGAGATCACCGCAAGATAGAGATGCAGCTAGGGCAGCAGCTAGTGCTGGTGCCTCCCAGCTTAAAGACATCCTCAGGAGAGTGACAGCAGGATTATGGGGACAGAAACTTGAGGAAGAAGGAGCAGAGGAGGAGATGGATGACATTTTAGAATGCTCCTCCCCTAGGGAGGAGCTTAGAAATGTCCGTAAAGATTACCTCAGAGCAGATAAGGAACCCATCCTATCTTGGCTTGCTAGGTGATATGATACAGGTGCTCCAGCTCTAATGGTCGGAGACAAGTCAGCAGCTCAGCTAGGAACTCTCTCGAAGGATAATGGAATAGATAGACATCTAGGCAAGGCTCTCGGTAAGGTTAATCTGTGGATACGCCTTTTAATGGCGGTTTTCCTGAGATACCCTTCCCGAGATGACCTTCGATGGAATCCTAAGCCCTGGACTACCATAGATGAGGGAATTAAGCGTCTGAGAGAGTTTGCCATTAGAGAGATACTCTATGGTGACCATGATACTCTGAATCCTGACGACATTCCTGTGGCAGCTGGTCTTGCTAAAAAGCTCATCAAACTTGCTCCTTCCAATTATGCAAACATTTTGGCAAGTAGAATTGTGGCAAGAAATTATGGTGGAGATCCTCCTATGGTTGGCCAATTCACTGATCAACTAAGACAATTGGATGATAGCATGACACGTGTTTCTTTGGTTTCAGCCATTGAAACTCTGTCTGGAAAAATTGAGAATTGCATGAAAGAGTTCAAAGATTCCATATCCCAATTGGCACAAAGAGATAATTCCAATTCTTCCTCCAGGTGGGTGCAGGTTTCAGCTGTGAGGAATAGACGTCCTCCAAGGAGGTCATTCCAAAACAGACCAAACCAAAACAGACCACCAAGGCAGTCACGTAGGACTATTTGGATAACTCTACGTGATCAGTTTGGTGAGAACATGAACAGATGGGATGGTCAACCAACTCCTAATCTTTTCAGGAGACTGAGGGAACTGCAAAGTGGCAGAACCCAGGGTAGCAATACCAGAAGGGTAGCTGTTACTTCCACAGTTCCCCAGGACAACTCTAGTAGCTGCAACAGTGGCTCCAGTTCTAACACTGCACAGTGTGGTCATTATACCTGTGGACATGTTCCCCATAATTAGGGGTGCCCTGCCTCCCGCCAGGGGGAGGAGAGGGGTAATAGAGATAACAGAATCTATTGGGATGTGTACATCCAGTGGCCTGGCACTTCACACTTTCAGAAGTACACGGCCTTGGTTGACACAGGAGCTCAGTGCACCATAATGCCATCAAATTATCAGGGATCAGAGTCTATAACTATTCTGGGAGTCACTGGTGGATCTCAAGAGTTAAGTAAGGTAGAGGTTAATATAAGTCTAACTGGTAAACAGTGGAGGAAGCATACAGTTGTGACCAGACCTGATGCACCTTGTATTTGGGAATTGATTTTCTGAGAGAAGGGCGTTTCAAGGACCCTAAAGGTTACAAATGGGCTTTTGGAGTAGCTTCTGTAGAAATTGATGGACAAAAGCTGAAGCTGTCTGCTAGGCCTGAACTCTCTGATGAATCTGCAGTTGTGGGACAACACAAGATTCAGGACATTAAATTGCCGGTTGCTTCTCGGACTGTGCATCACAGACAATACAGAACCAACCGTGACTCTTTGTTGCCCATTCAGAATCTGATTCATCAGCTGGAGAGTCAGAAAGTCATCAGCAAAACTCATTCACCTTTCAACAGTCCAGTGTGGCCTGTGCGAAAGCCGAATGGAGACTGGCGTCTGACAGTGGACTACCGAGCCCTGAATGAAGTAACACCACCTATGAGTGCAGCAGTACCAGACATGATGGAACTCCAGTATGAGCTGGAATCCAAAGAGGCCAAATGGTATGCTACCATAGACATTGCTAATGCCTTCTTCTCTATTCCCATAGCAGAGGAATGCAGGCCTCAGTTTGCTTTCACCTGGAGAGGAATCCAGTACACTTTCAACAGACTGCCAATGGGCTGGATCCACAGCTCCAGCATCTGTCATGCAGTGATCCATGATGCTCTGGAGGAAGGTGGTACTCCAGAACACATCCAGTTCATCGATGGTATCATCGTCTGGGGTAAAACTGCTGAGGAAGTCTTCGAGAAAGGTAACAAAATCATGGACATTCTTCTGAATGCAGGTTTTGCCATCAAGAGAGACAAAGTGAAGGTTCCTACCACAGAGATCCAGTTTCTGGGAGTGCAGTGGCAGGATGGACGCAGACACATTCCAGTGGATGTGGTAAATAGAGTCTCTACCATGGCAAATCCCAGGAACAAACGAGAAACTCTACGTTTCTTGGGGATAGTGGGATTTTGGAGACTACACATTCCTGGATACAGCCAGATTGTGAAACCTCTGTATGATGTGACTCGAAAGAGGAACAGTTTCCACTGGGGACCTGAACAACAAGCAGCCTTTGACCAGATAAAGCAAGAAGTGGTACAAGCAGTGGGTCTGGGACCTGTCCGAGATGGTCCAGACATTAAGAACATTTTGTACACGGCTGCAGGTGACAATGGTCCAACCTGGTGCTTGTGGCAAAAAGCTCCAGGTGAGACACATGGACAACCTCTTGGTTTCTGGAGTCGAGGTTACAGAGGTTCAGAGGCTAATTACACTCCAACAGAGAAAGAGATTCTAGGTGCCTATGAAGGAGTGAAAGCAGCTTCTGAAGTGATTGGAACTGAATCACAACTTCTCTTAGCTCCCAGATTGCCAGTTTTGAATTGGATGTTCAAAGGCAAGGGTTCCACACCACATCATGCCACAGATTCCACCTGGTCCAAGTGGATGGCTCTGATAACACAGAGAGCTCGAATGGGAAATCTTGAAAGACCTGGTCTGGTGGAGGTGATCTCAAGTTGGCCTGAAGATACCAACTGTACAAAACCTCCAGGGGAGAGAGTAACTCGTGCTGAGGAAGCTCCTCCTTACAATGACCTTTCAGATGATGAGAAGAAATATGCTTTGGTCACAGACGGTTCCTGTCGTCTCGTCGGGAACAAGCGAAGGTATAAGTCTGCAGTGTGGAGTCCAACACGCCGAGTTGCAGAGGCGAAGGATGGAGAAGGAGAATCCAGTCAGTTTGCAGAGGTAAAAGCTGTCCAGCTAGCTCTCGATGTAGCTGAACGTGAGAGATGGCCAAAGCTTTATCTCTACACCGACTCATGGATGGTAGCCAATGCTCTATGGGGTTGGCTAAAGAATTGGAAGAAGAATGGTTGGCAGAGGAAAGGAAAACCCATCTGGGCAGCCGACCTGTGGCAAGACATTGCTGATCGAATCGAGAGAATTCCAGTGAGAGTGAGACACATTGATGCTCACATTCCTAAGAGCAAAGCTACTGAGGAACAGCAACACAACCATCAGGCAGATTTAGCTGCAAGAGTTTCTCAAGTAGACAAGGACTCTGAACTTGATCTCGACTGGAAGCACCGAGGTGAGATATTCTTAGCTCGGTGGGCTCACGATTCATCAGGACATCAAGGCAGAGATGCAACATACCAGTGGGCTCGTGACAGATCCATAGACATTTCCATGGATGCTATCACACAAGTCATCCATGACTGTGACATTTGTGTTGCTATTAAGCAGACAAAGCGAATTAAGCCCTTGTGGTATGGTGACAGATGGTCCAAGTACAGGTATGGTGAAGCTTGGCAGATTGACTACATCACTCTACCACGTTCTCGTTCTGGTAAGCAATACGTGCTTACTATGGTAGAGGCAAACACTGGATGGCTGGAAACTTATGCAGTTCCACATGCAACTGCACACAACACCATTCTCGGTCTGGAGAGACAGATCCCATGGAGACACGGCAGTCCAGAGAGGATTGAGTCAGACAATGAACTCATTTCAAGAACAACCTTGTAAAGAGCTGGGCAAAAGAGCACGGTATTGAGTGGATTTTCCACATTCCTTACTATGCACCGGCTGCAGGGAAGATTGAACGCTACAACGGTTTGTTGAAGACCACTCTCAAAGCCATGGGAGGTGGATCTTTGAAAAACTGGGAGAAACATTTAGCACAAGCAACCTGGCTGGTGAATAGTAGAGGTTCAGTGAACCGAGCTGGACCGGCACATTCAGATCTGCTACGGAAAGTAGAAGGTGATAGAGTTCCTGTTGTTAGAGAAAAGAACCTGTTAGGTAAAGCTGTTTGGGTATTTTCACCCTCAGGAGAGGCTAAACCTGTCCGAGGGGTGGTTTCAGCAGAAGGTCTGGGTCACACTTATTGGGTAATGCAGGAGAATGGTCAAATTCAGTGTATTCCACAAAGAAATGTAACTTTAGCTGAAAGAGTTTAATTTCAGACTGTTGTACAGCTACAATGCGCCCAAAGGAAGAATCCCTGAGGAATCTACAGTGCACGAACCCTGAGAACCCTGAGAGCCCTGAGTCAACTGAGAGTCCTTGTGTTCCTGTTTCCCTTTTCTTCACTTCGTCTGCAGAGAGACAAGCTGGTTTCCATTTTCCTATTTCCTGACTTTTTTGGACTTCTGAATCATCTACATCTGAGTATAGCTGGAATGGACTATGAACTTTACTCACGAACTGTAAATATTGTTTCCGATTGGATGGACAGTACGAACGACCAATGAAATTGTTTAGAAGGGGTGGACTGTGGCTGTTTGACACTGTGCCTTTAAGAAAGGGGCACACTGGCTAAATGTTTGTAAAATATTTTGGTATTCTAAACGAATTTCATTGGTAGGATTGTGGGAGGAGAGATTGGACCCAGGGGAGCTGGGAACTTTCAGTCTTCCTTCCTTCGCTGTCCCTTTCGGCTGGATCTGCTTCTGGGCTTCATGCCAAGAGATAAGAACTAACTCCTTCCCTGTAACATGCCTGTCCGCTTCTTCCCCTGTCCTGCTAACCATCCTCGTCTCTTCTTCTACCTCTTTGGGGGAGAAGGGAGGTAGGGGGTGAAGGGGGGCACAGGGGGAAGCCCCCTCTGTGAGGGGTCTGGTTTCTGGTTGAGTTCATTTGCTGTATATTCCTGTATATATTGTAAAATACCTGTGTTTGTTGTGTTACATAGAATCTGTTTCCTTGTAAAATATAATCCCATTTCTCCGACTGGGTTTAGCTGTGGTCTCTTTCTCAGTGGGGGAGGGAAAGCAGAGCCTTTCCTTTCAAACCACCACACTAAGGAACCGTTTCTGCAGTTTGTAGAGAGGATTTCTGCTGCTATTGAGAAACAAGTTGATGATGAGAATCTCAGGCAAATTTTGTGTCGTCAATTAGCGAAAGACAATGCAAATACTGACTGCCAAAAAATTATTGAAGCATTGCCAGGTGAACCCTCTGTAGCTGATATGGTAACAGCCTGTTCGAAGGTCGGCAGCACTGATTTTAAGATGACTGCACTTGCAGCTGCCTTAAAATCAGGAGGCCCAGTAAGGTGTTTCAGGTGTGGGAAAGAGGGGCATGTGAAAGCTAATTGTAAGCAAGTGAAAGCACAGCTGGGAGTTGACTTGAAAAATTCTTCTTGTGCTCGTTGTGGTAAACCTGGTCATTATGCCAAGCACTGCAAATCTAAATGTCATGCAAGTGGTCAGCCTTTGCAGGGAAACGGGAAAAAGAACGCAAAAGGGCGTGTGATGACACAAATACCCCCCAATATCAGCAACCCATTTCCAACCGGGGCGTATCCAGCCCAGCAGGTCCAACCTTGTGCGACAAATTATCAGCCAGCACAAGGGGGTCAGCAGGGATGGATGTATCACAGCCGATGTAATAACTATTTCAGACACAAAGACACACAAGGTGCCTTTAGATGCCTGGGGGCCAATTGGTAACGGGCTCAGTGCTTTATTAATAGGATGATCTAGTGGCACCCTTCAAGGAATAGATGTACATGTAGTGGTAATTGATGCTGATTATGTTGGGCAAATATGTGCTTTAATATCTACTGCATTTAATAACTTGGGGACGAGGGTATGCTTGTGTCTCAACAGATTCTGGACCATGCTGAGTTCCAGCAAGATGGGTTCGACCAGTGTTTTCATCACCCTCTGGACACTGACTGTTGCAAGAGTTATGCAGATTCCAAAGCTACCACAGAAGAATGTGTGGGTCATACTTGCTAACATCCTAAAACAAGATATGCTGTGCCTCTCAGTAACAACACCTATGACTCCTTTCAGCACCTGCATGGTGGGTGTTCCGGTGAACAGATGGAAGGACATTGCCGAGAAGACTGAACCTTTGAGTTCAAAAGGAATATTTTGTGTGTGTGTTTCTTAGTGTATTTTAACTCTTGCCTGGTGTGGGTTCTGTTCAACATGCGCCTCTGTAAAATAGGGGTGTGATAGAATTTTTGCTATTAGTTCAGGGTCATGATTGTAAAGGATTTGAAGGATCGTTTAAAGGATGGGGATTTTCTGGCTGGTTTATTTTGATTGTTAAGACTGAGTTATTGTGATTGTGACTGTAATGTTACTGATGTTGCCCTGTTTGATTAATCTGTTGCAAAGGGCCCTGCAGCAGATGATCAAAGCGACATTTGTAACAGAAAAACAAAAAGGGGGAATTGTGGGGGACTGTGATGTATCTGTGAACCCTTGGAAGAGCTTTGGTGAGAAAACATCTCTGTGCTCCCATGAGAATCTGGAAACTCCCTGGACAGAATGAGTGGGAAGGAGAAACTGCAAGATAAGATGTGAGGCCACCTGGACTAGCTTAACAAGTAACTATGACAATGCTATCGCTGACCCATGAGAATCTTGAGAAAAGTTCATTAACCAATTGCAGGCAGCCACACTAACGATACACACGATATATGAGTTGTGTGCTGGAATAAATCAGTGGCTTTTTTTGCCTTCTAGATGCTCTGCTTGTGTTTGATTCTTGTCGCGCAGACCGTCACCTTATCCATACCCCGACCCCTATACAGCGACAATAGGATGATGCAGTTTGTGTTGGATATGGCCCAGCCTGTACTGGGAGGACTTAAATCACAGAATCACAGAATATTATGGATTGGAAAGGACCTCCAGAGATCATCCAGTCCAATCCCACTTCCAGAGCAGGATCACCTAGGGCAGGTCACACAGGAACACATCCAGGCAGGTTTGAAATCCTCCAGAGAAGGAGACTCCACAACCTCACTGGCAACCTGCTCCAGGGCTCCAGCACCCTCACAGCACACAAGAGTCTTTTCATGGTGAGGTGAAACTTGCTGTGTTCCATCTTGTACCCATTGCTCCTTGTCCTGTCACTGGGCACCACTGCCAAGAGCCTGGCACCTTCCTCTGACAGCCCCCTCTGATATTGATAGCCATTGATCAGATCCCCTCTCAGGCTTCTCCTCTGCAGACTATATAGCCCCAGGGCTCTTACTCTTTCTTCACAGCAGAGATGTTCAAGTCCCTTCCTCATCCTCATAGCCTCTGTTGGACTCTCTCCAGGAGATCTCTGTCTCTCTTGACCAGGGGAGCCCCAGACTGCAGGGATCCAGTTTGGACAGGAAGGGCCCAGTCTGTACTGGGACAGGATTAAGGTTTCAGAACGCACTGAGACAAGGCCCAGTGTTACTGGGAGGGGCCATGGGGTCATCTTTCACTGAGAGGTGTCAAAGACTTTTCTAGGAGGCACCAAGGGCTGCTGTTAGTACTGGAAGTGGGCCCAGTCAGTACTGGGTTGGAACCAGAGTACACAGTTAACATGTGGAGGGTTGCAGTAGGTACTGGGAAGGCACCAGGGAATCCACTTTGTACTGGAATGGGACCCAAAGTGTACTGGGATGGAGCAAGATGATCCAGATTGTGTTGGGATGAGGCCATGTCTGCTCTGGCAGGGGACCAGGGGTTCAGCTTGTTTTGGAACAAGGCCCAGTCTGTACTGGGACTACTCAAAGAGGTTTGTAACTGGAGGGGGCCCCAGTCTGAACTGGGATGGCATCAGGGGATCATTTGGCAGGGATGGGTCCTGGTCTGTGCTGGGATGGAATCAGGGTTTCAGGAGATGCACTTTGTACTGGGATGAGACTCAGAGTGTGCTGGGAGATGGCAATGGGATCCCATTTGTACCAGGATCAGGCCACAGCTGCCCTGGGATCAAGATATCCACTTTGTGCTGTGCTGGGTGCATCTGGGACTGGGAAGGGGTCCAAGGGATGCACTTTGTAATGGTACAGGAAACTGTATGGGAGATGGCAAAGTGATGCAGTTTGTGCTGGGATAAGACCACATCTGAGCTGGGAGGTGTTCAGGAGATGCAGTTTGTACTGAGATGTGACCAGGTCTGTACTGGGAAGGGTTAAAATGATCTCAAATTGTGCTGTGCAGGGCCCAGAATGTCCTAGAATGTGGTCAGGGAATGCAGCTTGTACAGGGATAGAATACAGTCTGTACTGGGAGTGCATAAAGGGATGCAGTGTATATTGAGACAAGGCCCAATGTGTACCTGGAGGGATGAAAGGGATCCTGTTTGGACTGGGACAGAGTCCAAGCTGTGCTGGGAGGGCATGAGGGTGTGCAGTTTGTACTGGGATGGATGCAGATGGTACTGGAAGGGAGCCAGGGGATACATTCTATGCTGGGATGGGACCCAGGCTGCAGTGCTAGAGGACAGTAGGATCCAGTTTGTACTGGGATGAGGCCACATCTGTACTGGGAGGAGTTAAAGGAACCATGCTTGGACTGAGTCTATACTGGAATAGGGTCAGAGTATGCAGAGTAGGTGCAGTCTGTAATGGGAGGGGGCTGGCATATGAAGGCATGGGAAGACCTCCTGTGCTGCTGGCAGTGCTGCTCTGGAGCACAGCTCTGTCCCCGAAGCTGCCCTGGCCTGTCCCTGCTTGCAGTCCCAGAGCTGCCACAGTCTTCCTGAGCTCTCTGGCACTGCTGCTGTGCTGGGACTCTGCCCCTCCACCCTTGCACACAGGCACTGCCCTGCAGCTCCACAAAAGCCTTGGAGGAAGGAACTCAGAGAAACAACTCCCTGCAGGGCTCTTTATTGTGTTGAACACACAGGGAGCACAGCTCCTCATGTCTGCAGCCTCTGGGTCACACCAGACAGAACAACACTGAACCAGAAATGGTCTGAAGAAAGACATTTGTGTGGCAACAACATTCTCCCAAGGGGAACAGCACCAGCAGCAGCCAGAAGTCGAGCAGCCAGGCTGGGCCTGCACTGAGTGACATCAGAACTGCTCTGCAGGAGAAGACAAAGAGTTTATTGCTTCTGAAAGCATCCAGGGATCAGATGGCTCAGGGCAGCCTTGAGCTCCTGGTTCCTCAGGCTGTAGATGAGAGGGTTCACTGCTGGAGGCACCACTGAGTACAGAACTGACACCACCAGGTCCAGGGATGGGGAGGAGATGGAGGAGGGCTTCAGGTAGGCAAACATGCCAGTGCTGAGCAACAGGGAGACCACAGCCAGGTGAGGGAGGCAGGTGGCAAAGGCTTTGTGGCGTCCCTGATAAGAGGGGATCCTCAGCACTGCCCTGAAGATCTGCACATAGGACACCACAAGGAACACAAAACAGACAGATATTAAGGAGACAGCAATGACAGTTACCCAAACTTCCCTTAGGTAGGATGTGGAGCAGGAGAGCTTGAGGATCTGGGGGACTTCACAGAAGTACTGTTCCACAGCATTGCCCTGGCAGAGGGGCAGGGAAAATGTATTGGCTGTGTACAGCACAGCATCAAGAAGCCCACAGGCCCAGGCAGCTGCTGCCAGGTGGAGACAAACTCTGCTGCCCAGGAGGGTCTCATAGTGCAGGGGTCTGCAGATAGCAACATAGCGATCGTAGGACATGGTGGTGAGGAGAAAATACTCTGCTGAAATGAAAAAGGGAAAGAAAAAGACCTGAGCAGCACATCCTGTGTAAGAGATGTCCCTGGTGTTCCTCAGGGAATTTGCCATGGATTTGGGCACAGTGGTGGAGATGGCACCCAGGTCAAGGAGGGCGAGGTTGAGGAGGAAGAAGTACATGGGGGTGTGGAGGTGGTGGTCCCAGGCTATGGTGGTGATGATGAGGCCATTGCCCAGCAGGGCAGCCAGGTAGATGGCCAGGAAGAGGCAGAAGTGCAGGAGCTGCAGCTGCCTTGTGCCTGGGAATGGCAGGAGGAGGAAGTGGGTGCTGGAGCTGCTGTTGGACATTTGTGCCCTTTGTGCACAGTGCAGTAGCCAAAAGGCAAAGGCAGTCACAAGTCAATGGAGCACAACCAAAGCCATTTCTCAGCCCCTGATAGAGTCTTAAGTTCTCTTTTTGAGGAGACCTCCCTCCAGCTCTGTTGCTGGACTCTTTTGTGCCGGCTGAGCATGCAGGGAAGAGCAGAGACTCTTCCTGCTTCCTGCTGCTGAGTCATTCCTGCTCTGCAGAGGGGAGTGGTGGAGGCAGCAGCAAGCTCTGGTGTCCACATTAAGAGGAAAGGGTCCCAAAGCAGAAAGGCTTCTCAGCATCTCCCAATGCTAAGGAGAGAGGGTAGAAAAAGGCAGTTCCTGAATATTTTAGGCTTTTGTACTCCAGCTGCCCACATCTCACCCCCAGAGTGGTCATGGCTGTCACAAGTTCTCACACACAGCATTTCTGCTGCCCTTGGGAGGAGCAGAGAGAGCAGAAGCCTGCAAGGCAAGAGGCTGCCTGTGGCTCAGAGCAGAGTGAGGGGAGCTGCTCTGGCCCTTCTGCCACTTCCCCACTTCTCTGGGCTTGTGCCCTGCTGAGCTGGAGGTGATCACACTCCCCTGCCCCCCTGAAAAGTCACCAGACACTGCTGAGAGCAGAGGGATCCCCCACAGACCACTCAGTGTCTCAGCCTCTCTCAAGGTCTCAGCACCACACTTGCAGCCCAGCACACTCAGGGCTCATTGCAACACCCAGTGGCATTTCCTCTCCTGTGGCAGCTCTGCCTCTGCTGCAGCTCTGGCTGCAGAGGAGGTGCTTCACACCTTGGAGCCCATGACCCTGAGGGCAGAGGCTTTTCTGGGGGGAAGAGGAGGCCAAGGGCCATGCTCATAAGAAGAGTCTGGCGTGGAGGGGATGAGATGGAGATGTCTGAATGCTCCCTCCCACAACATTGCTGGGTTCAGTTTCTTCCCCTTCCCTGATCAGATCCCTGCTGCCTGGAGGTTCTCACCCTGGCAGGAGTGTGCTGGGTGATGGATTTGCCCTGCTCATAGAGCCCAGCCCAGCCCCTCTGCACTCACCTACAGAAACCTGCCTGTTTGCAGGGCACTGGCTGGAGGCATCCTGATGAGTCCAGCCAGGGTGCTGGTGCTGCTGTCCACAGGCAGAGGCTGAAGGCTCTTTAGGAGGCTCCCAGCAGACCTCCTGACCACTCCAGGATACACCTCCCCAGTTTCAAGGACTTGTTCCAACTTGAATGGTCCTTTGCTTCCTCTCCTTCACTCCCCACTTTCCCTTGTCCTCAGAACAGGAAACTGCAAACACAGACTCAGGAACTCTTCTCTCTTTAGAGTAGACCCTGCTTGGACCTTGTCCTTGAAACAAACCTTTGGAAGATTCCTGATGCTGAGCTGCAGCTGTGAGCAGCCCTGACCCACGCAGCAGCCTCTGCAGAGCAGAAGGACCCTGCCCTACCCTGCCCTGCTCTGCACTGCCAGGGTTGGCTCCTGCCACCCACAGCTTCTCCCCACAGCCAGCATCAGCTGTGGCTGTGTCAGCTTTAGGAGATGCCTCCCAGAACTGTACCTGCACTGCCCTGCACCCACAGCCTCACCATGTCAGTGACTGCAGTGACTTCTCCTCTCGTGAGCTCTCAGCATCCTTCCAGTCCTGGCCATCTTGAAGCTCTCTCTGCCTTCCTCATCTCCCTGAGATCCTCTGGCAGTGTCCTCAGCCCTGCTGTGCTGTGCAGAGGAGATGCTCCTGGCCAGAGCTCTCTTCTGCAGCGCTGTCTGCTTGCCAGCAGCTCCCCCCAGCCCAGGAGCCTGGCTCAGCTCAGCACAACAGAACCTGCCCAGGTATTTTAAAGGAGCCCTCTGGTGGCTTTGGTGCCAAGTCCATGAACCTCAGAGACTGAGAAGCTGATGAAACCTCTCCAGAAGTCAAAGTCAGATTCAAACTCTGAAGTTTCTTCTACTGTTAATGGGTCCCAGTGAAGCATACTGGGAAAGGGTCCCCAGGGTCTGCTTAGAGCAGAAGGAGACAGTGGATGCAAGGGAAGCATCACTGGAGGCACTGAAGCATCTCCAGGCTGTGGTGAGAGCAGAGAACCGAGGCAGTGCTGACAGGTCAGGACAAGCAGCTCAAGGTGGCTCTGCTGCTGAGGAAACCTGGAGGGGTTTCATTGATCCAAAGGGCCAAGCCCTGACCTCCAGCCCCTGGCAAGGCAGATCCTGTCCTTCACCTCGGGCTCAGGGCTCTGCTGGGAGCAGTGGGGAGTGAGGGTGAGCAGTGACCAGGGTGGGACCTTGACAGATTTTGCTGTGGTTTGCTGCTGAAAAGTAATGAACTGTACTTTTCATGAGATGCTTTGTGCAATAAAAGCCTCTCCAATTATCTGCAGAAACCTTGGCAATAATTAGAGGTTCAGCAGTATTTAATGAGCCCCATGGAGTATCTGGGGCTGATTACATCATCCTCAGGTACTGCCAGGAGACTCTGCCAAGGTACTGCCAAGAAGTCTCTCAAGAAGTCCAAGGCAGAAGCAAACTCCAAAGTACCTTGAAGCACTGATTGGCCTCACTGAGGCTTGTTACTGACAAAGGCTCCCCAGGGACTTGTTAGAGCAGCTTGTTAGAGGCCAGGATTGCAGGCAGACAAAGGCAAAGTACAGGGCAGAAAAACTTGCCTTTGGTCTAGGAAGCAGAAAGGCCAAGCCCTGACCACTGCCCTTGGACTAGAAGAACCTCAAAGCCTCAATGCAAAGATTTCTCCTCACAGGCCTTGGTGGCAGAGGCAACTGCCAGAGCCAAGGAGCCCAAGACCTTGGTCCTGTTGGGCCACTGGCCTTGCCAGAGCCCTTGGCCATCCCTCCTGCAGCCTCTCCTAAACTGTCCCATGCCTGCAGCTCTTTCCCTTCAAGAGCTGGGATGAATGCACAAACAGTTTTTAGAAGATAAATTAAGTCTACACAGCCTCTGAAGTGCAAACCCCTCCAAGAACAACCCTGGCTGACTGAACAGAAGATGAAGTTTCAGCAAGTGAGGCATATGTATGATGCCATCTACCAGCACAGGGACAATAAACTACTGGCTAAAAGCAGCAAATAGAATCAGTAACAGTCTTAGAAATTGGTAGAAGTGTCTCAGACTCACAGAAACATTCAGGTTGTGCAAGACTCTGAGGATCACCAAGTCCAACCCAGAACCCTACTCTACAAGGGTCACCCATGAATCATATCTCCAAGCACCACATCCAAACCACCTTTAAATACAACCAGGGTTGGGGACTTCACCACCTCCCTGGGCAGCATATTCCAGTCCCTGACCACTCTTTCAGTGACAAAAAATATTTCATACTGTCCAGTCCCAACCTCCCCTGCTGCAGCTTGAGGCTGTTCCCTCTTGTTCTACTGCTAATTACCTGTGAGAAGAGACCAACATCAAGGTTTCTCCACAATGTCCTTTCAGGCACCTGTAGAGAGCCACAAGGTCTTCCCTCAGCCTCCATCAGTCACTTTTCATCAGAATTTATTCTCCAGGCCCTTCCCCAGCTTCCCTGCCCTCTTCTGCACTGGCTCCAGCACCTCCACATCTCTCTTGGATTGAGGTGCCCAAAACTGGACACAGCACTTGAGCTGTGGCCTCACCAGAGCAGAGTACCAGGGGACATTCAGAATACAGTAAATCACATTATTCCTGAGATTCTACTCACAGCCTAAGACTACTATCCAGCAAGGATGTTTTAAACCAGGATGACACAGGGGTATCAGGCAATGCCTAACAGCCAATATATATCTGCACATCGGCCACAGCAACCCCATGCAGTGCTACAGGCTGGGGGCAGAGTGGCTGGAGAATGGCCAGGCGGAGAGGGACCTGGGGGTACTCAGGTACTGCTTCTCAGTCTCTGAGGTTTTAGGCTGTGCCTTTAAGAAAGGGACAGGTGCTGGAACACTCTGGCTGAATGTTTTGAAAACATTCAGATATTCTAAACGAATTTCATTGGTAGATAGGTAGAATGCAACTTTAAGTTTTAGTTCAGTTTGAATCTCAGGTAGTTCAGTTCTGTTCTGTCTGTCTTTTCAGCCTGTCTGCTTCTGAGCAACAGCTGCTGGACGGAGTTAACCTTGAGTAACAGATAAGAAAAAAACCTAATTCTTGCATGCGCTTTGAGCTAACAGAACTTCCTCCTTAATAATTCCCTTTTCTCTCTCTCTAACCCTTTTTGGGAAAAAGGGAGGTGGGGGGGGAGAGAGGGGGTATGGGGGGACACACCCTCCTCTGGCTGGAGGAGGGAGTTTTGTTCTGTATTACTTTCTTTGCTGTGTATTTCTGTATATATTGTAAATACTGTATATTGTGTATTAATCCATCTGCATTTCATCCTGCTTGTAAATATAGCTTTAATTCATCTCTGCTTTTCTGACTGAGTTAGCCATGGTTTCTTTGTGTGTGTGTGGGAGAACTGAACTTTCTCTCACCACCACATAATTTATTGGCCGCCCAGCTCGGGGCTTGTGGATAATTGCTGTCCAGAAGCAGGGCAAAAATTGCTTGACTGATTGTCTGCTCGAGTCAGTTGCAAACATGAAAGTGTTTTGGATTTTAGAGCATATAGTCTTCTCAATTTGCTCTGTCCTGATCCATAAGGATTTTCTAGGATTGATCTGTGATCGCTTAGGCAGGTACTTAATGTATAAATTATATTTATGGTTTAAGTATAAGATTCAGCTTCTCTGTGACCAGTGCCTGGGATTCTTTTGGCTTAATAGATACAGAAATATAACATCTACCACTCTGCCAATCAAGATAAAGGAGTTTAAGATTCCAGTAGGTGAAAGAGTAATTTTAAGTGATGGCTGGGATCCAAAGGTGATTTATTTGATGTGTGTGAATGTGCTGCTGGTGATAGTGATTATGTACTTGTTATATGCACTGTACCGGGAAAAGAAGGTATCTAAGGCTTGTTTCGTTATTAAGCATAGACCAAAGAGAAGGAAGCATAGCGCTAATTCGACCCCAGAGATCTCTAGTGATGAGGAGAGTGGAGAATCTGTGTCAGTTGAAGATAAAGCTAAAAAGTCAATTGGCAAGGCAGCTTTGAACAGCACTGTTGCTGATTCTGGCAAGCAGCCAGGGGCTGCAACAGCTCCAAACATGGCGGCTCCCACGTCCCTGGCTGCCACCATTAACGAGGCAAAGTCATTTCCTCCTTCTTCCATGGCAGGAGCGGAAGCATCCTCCAAAGCAGCTAATCTGTCTCAAAGCCTATCAGCTTCTGATAAGGCAGCTGTAAACCCAAACACAGCCCCAGTAAAGCAAGTAGCAGTTTTAACAACAAGGAGTGGTAAGCCTAAAGCTGATTCAGGAGCTGATGGGGGTGCACAGCAAGGTTCTTCTGCTGGGGAGGAAGAGAAAATTTGTCTTAAAAATATAGCTGAGTTATTGAGATCATCAGAGGATCGAGATGCAGCTCTTGGTAGGACAGCAGCTAGTGGTGGTGCTTCTCAGCTTAAAGGGATCCTTGAGAGAGTGACAGAAAGGTTGTTTGGACCACAAGTTGAGGAAGAGGAGGCCAAGGAAGAAGAACAAGATGATATATCTGACTGTTCTTCACCACGTGAGGAACTTAGAAATGTATGTAAGGATTACTTCAGAGCAGATAAGAAACCAGCTCTCACTTGGCTTGGTAGATGTTATGAAACAGGTGCTCCAGCTCTAATGGTCGGAGACAAGTCAGCAGCTCAGCTAGGAACTCTCTCGAAGGATAATGGAATAGATAGACATCTAGGCAAGGCTCTCGGTAAGGTTAATCTGTGGATTTGCCTTTTAATGGCGGTTCTCATGAGATACCCTTCCCGAGATGATCTTCCATGGAATCCTAAGCCCTGGACTACCATAGATGAGGGAATTAAGCATCTGAGAGAATTTGCTGTTAGAGAGATACTCTATGGTGAACATGAATCTCTGAATCCTGATGATGTTCCTGTAGGAAACGGTCTTGCTAAAAAGCTCATCAAGCTTGCTCCTTCTAATTATGCAAATATTCTGGCAAGCAGAATTGTAGCAAGAAATTATGGTGGAGCTCCTCCTACGGTTGGCCAATTCACTGATCAATTGAGACAATTGGATGATAGCATGACACGTGTTTCTTTGGTTTCAGCCATTGAAACTCTGTCTGGAAAACTGGAGAATTGCAAGAAAGAGCTGATGAATTTTAAAACACCATATCCCAATTGGCACCAAGAGATAATTCCAGTTCTTCTTCCAGGTGGACACAGGTTTCATCTGTGAGGAATAGACATCCTCCAAGGAGGTCATTCCAAAACAGATCAAACCAAAACAGACCACCAAGGCAATCATGTAGGACTATTTGGATAACTCTACATGATCAGTTTGGTGAGAACATGAACAGATGGGATGGTCAACCAACTTTAATTTTTTCAGGAGACTGAGGGAACTGCAAAGTGGCAGAACCCAGGGTAGCAATACCAGAAGGGTAGCTGTTACTTCCACAGTTCCCCAGGACAACTCTAGTAGCTGCAACAGTGGCTCCAGTTCCAACACTGCACAGTGTGCTCATTGCACCTGTGGGCATGTTCCCCATAACTAGGGGTGCCCTGCCTCCCGCCAGGGGGAGGAGAGGGATAATAGAGATAACAGAATCTATTGGGATGTGTACATCCAGTGGCCTGGCACTTCACACTTTCGGAAGTACAGGGCCTTGGTTGACACAGGAGCTCAGTGCACCATAATGCCATCAAATTATCAGGGATCAGAGTCTATAACTATTCTGGGAGTCACTGGTGGATCTCAAGAGTTAAGTAAGGTAGAGGTTAATATATGTCTAACTGGTAAGCAGTGGAGGAAGCATACAGTTGTGACCGGACCTGATACACCTTGTATTTTGGGAATTGATTTTCTGAGAGAAGGGCGTTTCAAGGACCCTAAAGGTTACAAATGGGCTTTTGGAGTAGCTTCTGTAGAAATTGATGGACAAAAGCTGAAGCTGTCTGCTAGGCCTGAACTCTCTGATGAATCTGCAGTTGTGGGACAACACAAGATTCAGGACATTAAGTTGCCGGTTGCTTCTCAGACTGTGCATCACAGACAATACAGAACCAACCGTGACTCTTTGTTGCCCATTCAGAATCTGATTCGTCAGCTGGAGAGTCAGAAAGTCATCAGCAAAACTCATTCACCTTTCACCAGTCCAGTGTGGCCTGTGCGAAAGCCGAATGGAGACTGGCGTCTGACAGTGGACTACCGAGCCCTGAATGAAGTAACTCCGCCTATGAGTGCAGCAGTACCAGACATGATGGAACTCCAGTATGAGCTGGAATCCAAAGAGGCCAAATGGTATGCTACCATAGACATTGCTAATGCCTTCTTCTCTATTCCCATAGCAGAGGAATGCAGGCCTCAGTTTGCTTTCACCTGGAGAGGAATCCAGTACACTTTCAACAGACTGCCAATGGGCTGGATCCACAGCTCCAGCATCTGTCATGCAGTAATCCATGATGCTCTGGAGGAAGGTGGTGCTCCAGAACACATCCAGTTCATCGATGATATGATCGTCTGGGGTAAAACTGCTGAGGAAGTCTTTGAGAAAGGCAACAAAATCATGGACATTCTTCTGAATGCTGGTTTTGCCATCAAGAGAGACAAGGTGAAAGGTCCTACCACAGAAATCCAGTTTCTGGGAGTGCAGTGGCAGGATGGACGCTGACACATTCCAGTGGATGTGGTAAATAGAGTCTCTACCATGGCAAATCCCACGAACAAGCAAGAAACTCTACGTTTCCTGGGGATAGTGGGATTTTGGAGACTACACATTCCTGGATACAGCCAGATTGTGAAACCTCTGTATTATGTGACTTGAAAGAGAAACAGTTTCCACTGGGGACCTGAACAGCAAGCAGCCTTTGACCAGATAAAGCAAGAGGTAGTTCAAGCAGTGGGACTGGGACCTGTGTTTTGTACACGGCTGCAGGTGACAATGGTCCAACCTGGTGCTTGTGGCAAAAAGCTCCAGGTGAGACACGTGGACGACCTCTTGGTTTCTGGAGTTGAGGTTACAGAGGTTCAGAGGCTAATTACACTCCAACAGAGAAAGAGATTCTAGGTGCCTATGAAGGAGTGAAAGCAGCTTCTGAAGTGATTGGAACTGAATCACAACTTAGCTCCCAGATTGCCAGTTTTGAATTGGATGTTCAAAGGTAAGGGTTCCACACCACATCATGCCACAGACTCCACCTGGTCTAAGTGGATGGCTCTGATAACACAGAGAGCCCGAATGGGAAATCTTGAAAGACCTGGTCTGGTGGAGGTGATCTCAAGTTGGCCTGAAGATACCAACTGTACCAAACCTCCAGAGGAGAGAGTAACTCGTGCTGAGGAAGCTCCTCCTTACAATGACCTTTCAGATGATGAGAAGAAATATGCTTTGTTCACAGACGGTTCCTGTCGTCTCGTCGGGAACAAGCGAAGGTGGAAGTCTGCAGTGTGGAGTCCAACACGCCGAGTTGCAGAGGCGAAGGATGGAGAAGGAGAATCCAGTCAGTTTGCAGAGGTAAAAGCTGTCCAGCTATCTCTCGACGTAGCTGAACGTGAGAGATGGCCAAAGCTTTATCTCTACACCGACTCATGGATGGTAGCCAATGCTCTATGGGGTTGGCTAAAGAACTGGAAAAAGAATGGCTGGCAGAGGAAAGGAAAACCCATCTGGGCAGCCGACCTGTGGCAAGACATTGCTGATCGAATCGAGAGAATTCCAGTGAAAGTGAGACACATTGATGCTCACATTCCTAAGAGCAAAGCTACTGAGGAACAGCAGCACAACCATCAGGCAGATTTAGCTGCAAGAGTTTCTCAAGTAGACAAGGACTCTGATCTTGATCTCAACTGGAAACACCGAGGTGAGATATTCTTAGCTCGGTGGGCTCACAATTCATCAGGACATCAAGGCAAAGATACAACATACCAGTGGGCTCGTGACAGATCCATAGACATTTCCATGGAGGCCATCACACAAGTCATCCATGACTGTGACATTTGTGCTGCTATCAAGCAGGCAAAGTGAATTAAGCCCTTGTGGTATGGTCCAAGTACAGGTATGGTGAAGCTTGGCAGATTGACTACATCACTCTACCACGTTCTCGTTCTGGTAAGCAATATGTGCTTACTATGGTAGAGGCAAACACTGGATGGCTGGAAACTTATGCAGTTCCACATGCAACTGCACGCAACACCATTCTCGGTCTGGAGAGACAGATCCTGTGGAGACACGGAACTCCAGAGAGGATTGAGTCAGACAACGGAACTCACTTCAAGAACAACCTTGTAAAGAGCTGGGCAAGAGAGCACGGCATTGAGTGGATGTTCCACATTCCTTACTACGCACCAGCTGCAGGGAAGATTGAACGCTACAACGGTTTGTTGAAGACCACTCTCAAAGCCATGGGAGGTGGATCTTTGAAAAACTGGGAGAAACATTTAGCACAAGCAACCTGGCTGGTGAATAGTAGAGGTTCAGTGAACCGAGCTGGACCGGCACATTCAGATCTGCTACGGAGAGTAGAAGGTGATAGAGTTCCTGTTGTTAGAGAAAAGAACCTGTTAGGTAAAACTGTTTGGGTATTTTCGCCCTCAGGAGAGGCTAAACCTGTCCGAGGGGTGATTTCAGCAGAAGGTCTGGGTCACACTTATTGGGTAATGCAGGAGAATGGTCAAATTCAGTGTATTCCACAAAGAAATGTAACTTTAGCTGAAAGAGTTTAATTTCAGATTGTTGTACAGCTTCAATGCGCCCAAAGGAAGAATCCCTGAAGAATCTACAGTGCATGAACCCTGAGAGCCCTGAGTCAACTGAGAGTCCCTGCGTTCCTGTTTGCCTTTTCTTCACTTCGTCTGCAGAGAGACAAGCTGGTTTCCATTTTCTTATTTCCTGACTTTTTTTGGACTTATGAATCATCTACATCAGAGTATAGCCGGAACGGACTATGAACTTTACTCACAAACTGTAAATATTGTTTCTGATTGGATGGACAGTGCGAACGACCAATGAAATTGTTTAGAAGGGGTGGATTGTGGCCGTTTGACGCTGTGCCTTTAAGAAAGGGGCACACTGGCTAAATGTTTGTAAAATATTTTGGTATTCTAAACGAATTTCATTGGCCAAGGATTGTGGGAGGTCAGATTGGACCCGGGGGGAGCTGGGAACTTTCTCTCAGTCTTCCTTCCTTCACTGTCCCTCTCAGCTGGATCTGCTTCTGGGATTCTGGCCAACGAAGATAAGATACTAACTCCCTGTGCCAGGCCTTTCTTCCTTTCCTGCCCTGTTAACCGTCCTCGTCTCTTCTTCTACCTCTTTGGGGGAGAAGGGAGGTAGGGGGGTGAAGGGGACACAGGGGGAAGCCCCCTCTGTGGGGGGTCTGGTTTCTGGTTGAGTTCATTGGCTGTATATTCCTGTATATATTGTAAAATGCCTGTATTTGTTGCGTTACATAGAATCTGTTTCCTTGTAAAATATACTCTCATTTCTCCGACTGGGTTTAGCCGTGGTCACTTTCTCAGTGGGGGAGGGAAAGCAGAGCCTTTCGTTTCAAACCACCACAGGGGGCAATGACTAGTGGGGCTCTGGGGGGTGATTGGGCGGTCTAGTCTGGGTCCAAAGGGTTTAAGGATGTCTGGAAGAGTCCCTAGCATTTGAGAGAACTTGGTCTGGGGGTGTCAGGGTTTTGGGGGGGCTACTGGAGGGGAATGAATGGGATCATCGCAGGGTAAAAAGGACGAGCTGGGTTCTGGGTTGGGTGGTGGGTAATGATTTGGGGGGCTCTGGGGGGTGCAGTATGCGTCCAAAGGGTTTGAGGATGTCTGGAAGGGGCATTGGCATTTGGGAGTTCTTTGTTTGGGGGTGTCTGTGTTTTGGGGGGATCTGTGGGGAGGGGTGTGCAGAAAGGTCCTGAGAATTCGATAGGGGATCGTCTGGGGGCGTCAGTGTTTTGGGGGTGGGGGGGGTAGGGAGTCCTGAAGTGGACCATAGCGGGCCTGAAATGATGAGCTGGGAACTGACGAAGGCAGAGGGGGAGCATGGATTTCGGGGGCTGGGGGCTTCTGGGGGGGTCCATGTAGGCTACAAAAGGCTTTAGGTTGTGCAGAAGGGTCCCTAGAACTTTGTCTGGGGGTGTCAGGGTTTTGGGGGGCAACTGGAGGGGCCTGAACGGGATTGTTGCAGGATAGAAAGGACGAGCTGGGTTGTGGGTTGGGTGGTGGTCAATGATTTGGGGGACTCTGGGGGGTGTTTGGGGGGTGCAGTCTGGGTCCAAAGGGTTTGAGTATGTCTGGAAGGGGCTCTATGATTTGGGAGTGCTTTGTTTGGGGGTGTCAGGGGTTTGGGGGGATCTCTTGGGAGGGGTCTGAATGGGATCGTTGCAGGGTAAAAAGAAGGAGGTGGAAAGTGGTCAGGAGGGGAAGGTATGGTTTGGGGGGCTGTGGGGGTGGATTCAGGGGTCCAGTCTGGGTCCAAAGGGTTTGAAGATGTCTGGAAGGGTCCCTAGCACTTGGGAGGGCTTTGTCTGGGCGTGTCAGGGTTTTCGGGGGGGGCTACTGGAGGGGTCTGAATGGGGTCATTGCAGGGTAAAAAGGACGAGCTGGGTTGTGGGTTGGGCGGGGGGCAATGATTTGGGGGGCTCTTGGGGGGGATGCGGGGGATCCAGGCAGGCTGAAAAGGGTTTGAGGGTGTGCAGAACGGTCCTGAGAATTCCATAGGGGATCGCCTGGGGGTGTCAGGGTTTTGGGGGGGGCGATGGGGGTCCTGAAGGTGACCATAGCTAGGCCAGAAATGACGAGCTGGGAACTGGACGAAGGCAATGGGGGAGCATGGATTTCGGGGGGCTGCGGGGCTCTGGGGGTTCCAGGTAGGCTACAAACGGCTTTAAGTTGTGCAGAAGAGTCCCTACCATTTGGGAGGGCTTTGTCTTGGGTTGTCAGGGTTTTGGGGGGGTACTGGATGGGTGTGAATGGGATCGTTGCAGGGTAAAAAGGACGAGCTGGGTTCAGGGTTGGGCGGGGGGCAATGATTTGGGGGGCTCTGGAGCATGATTGGGAGGTCCAGGCAGAGTCCAAAGGATTTGAGGGTGTGCAGAAGGGTCCTTGGTATATCCTAGGGGTTTGTATGGGGGTGTCAGGGTTTAGGTGAGGCTACGGGAGGGGTCTGTATGGGATCATTGCAGGGTAAAAAGGAGGAGGTGGGTTCTGGGTTGGGCGGGAGGCAATGATTAGGGGGGCTCTGGGGGATGATTTGGGGGATCCAGGCAGGCTGAAAAGGGTTTGAGGGTGTGCAGAAAGGTCCTGAGAATTCCATAGGGGATCGTCTGGGGGTGTCTGGGTTTTGTGGGGATCTGTGGGGAGGGGTCTGAATGGGATCGTTGCAGGATAAAAAGGAGGAGGTAGAAAGTGGGCAGGAGGGGAAGGTATGGTTTGGGGGGCTGTGGGGGTGGATTTGGGGGTCCAGTCTGGGTCCAAAGGGTTTGAGGATTTCTGGAAGCGTCCCTAGCATTTGTGAGGACTTTGTCTGGGGGTGTCAGGGTTTTGGGGGGGCTACTGGAGGGGCCTGAAAGGGATCATTGCAGGGTGAAAAGGACGAGCTGGGTCCTGGGTTGGGCGGGGGTGCAATGATTTGGGGGGCTCTGGAGCATGACTGGGGGGGCCCAGGCATAGTCCAAAGGGTGTGAGAGTGGGCCAAAGGCTCCTTGGTATACCCTAGGGTTTCATCTGGGGGTGTCAGGGTTTCGTGGGGCCATGGGGGGGTCCTGAAGTGGATCATAGCTGGCCTGAAACGATGAGCTGGGAACTGGTCGAAGGCGGGGTGGGAGCATGGATTTCAATGGGCTGAGGTCCCTGGGGGTTCCAGGCAGGCTACAAACGGCTGTTGGTTGTGCAGAAGAGTCCCTAGCATTTGGGAGAGCTTTGTCTGGGGGTGTCAATGTTTTGGAGGGGCTACTGGAGGGGTCTGAATGGGATCGTTGCAGGGTAAAAAGGACGAGCTGGGTTCTGGGTTGGGCGGGGGGCAATGATTTGGGGGGCTCTGGAGCATGATTGGGGGTACCAGGGAGAGTTGAAAGGGTTTGAGGGTGGGTAGAAGGGTCCTTGGTATACCCTAGGGGTTCGTTTTGGGGGTGTCAGGGTTTGGGGGGGTGATGGGGGGTCCTCAAGTGGATCATAGCTGGCCTGAAAGGATGAGCAGGGAAGTGGGCAGAGTGGGGGTGGAGCATGGATTTCAGGGGCTGGAGGCTTCTGGCGGGGTTCAGGTAGGCTACAAATGGCTTTAGATCTTGCAGAAGGGTCCCCATCATTTGGGAGAGCTTTGTCTGGGGGTGTCAGTGTTCTGGGGGGGGCTACTGGAAGGGCCTGAATGGGATCGTTGCAGGGTAAAAAGGACGAGCTGGGTTCTGGGTTGGGCGGGGGGCAATGATTTGGGGGGCTCTTGGGGGGGATTTGGGGGATCCAGAAGGCAAACAACCTGAGTGGAAATCAATGTGTTTCTGGAAACTTAGGTACTTTAAATCAAAATTGCCTGACTGCTGGACAGTCTCGAAAGTGTCCACTGTCACAAGAGCCCAGCCCCAGCTGCTCTGGCTGGGCAGAGAGAGACTTGGCTTTCCCCCTCCCAGGAGGGGGGGTCCCCTGGCTCCAGGGTGGTCTATGCCACTCCTCCTCCCTGCCCAGCAAGCCTTGCTAGGCAGGGCAGACCTCTGCTCCTGCCGTCTCTTTCCCCTGCACATCTACTGCTGCACACAAGGCTCCCCACTGCTCCTGCATCCCCCACCTGCTGCTCCCTGCTGCATCCACACCTCCTGCAGAGCTGCAGCCCCTGGCACCAAGGGAATCCACTGCCAGCTGGGGCTGCCTTTTGGGTGCTTTGCCATCTGCCCTTCACCCTATCCCTTTGTAACCTTCCCTGTTACTGAGATATATATACAGATTCACCTTTTTCACTTCCAAACAGATTCCAGACCATTTTTATTCCTGATCTTACCTCTTCTTTCTCCTGCCTGATTTGCTTTACCTTACCAGGAAAGGGAGAGGGGGAGGGAATCTCCATCAGTTTCTGTTTGGGCTTTTGGACTGCAGGTAAAGCCCAAAGCAGCACAAGCTGACAGCTGGGAAAGGCAGAGGATGCTGCCTGCTGCTGCTTGGCAGAAGCCAAAGGAAAAGTTCAGCCTTTGGGGGTTTGATGCAAAGCAGCCAGGACTTCATAGAATGAATCCTAGTATGGCTTGGTTGGAAGGGACCTTCGAGATCATCCAGTGGCAACCCCCCATAGGCAGAGACACCTCCCACCAGCCCAGGCTGCTCAAGGCCTCATCCAGCCTGGCCCTCAACACCTCCAGGGAGGGGGCAGCCTGTGGTGGTGAGAGAAAGTTCAGTTCTCCCCCCCGCACAGAGAAACCACGGCTCACTCAGTCGGAGAAGCAGAGATGAATTAAAGCTCTATTTACAAGCAGGCTGAGCTGCAGTGAATATATACACAATATACAGCATTTACAATATATACAGAAATACACAGCAAAGAAAGTAATACAGAACAAAACTCCCTCCTCCAGCCAGAGGAGGGTGCCCCCCTGTACCCCCTCTCTCCCCCCACCTCCCTTCTTTCCCACAAAGGGTTAGAGAGAGAGAAAAGGTCATTATTAAGGAGGAGATTCTGTTAGCTCAAAGCCTGTGCAAGAATTAGTTTCTTATCTGTTACTCAAGGTTAACTCTGTCCAGCAGCTGTTGCTCAGAAGCAGACAGGCTGAAAAGACAGACAGACAGAACAGAACTGAGACTCAACCAGAACTAAAACTTGAAGTTGCATTCTACCAATCTACCACTGAAATTCGTTCAGAATATCTGAATGTTTTCATTTTCATCCCCAAGCATTCAGCCAGAGTGTCCCAGCACTGTCCCTTTCTTAACAGCACCGCCTGAAATGGTCACACAGCCACAGCCTCCCTGGGCAGCCTGTGCCAGGGTCTCCCTACTCTCACTCTAAAGAGTCTTCCTAATCTCCAGTCTCAATCAGCCCTCCTCAAGCTTCACCCCATTCCCTCTCATTCTCTCTCTCAGCCCTTGTCCAGAGTCCCTCCCCAGCTCTCCTGGAGCTACTTCAGCTACTGGAAGGCTGCTCTGAGCTCTCCCTGGAACCTTCTCTTCCCCAGGCTGAACAGCTCCAGCTCCCATAGCCTGTCTCCACAGGGGGACTTCACCCCCAGCCCTGCCAGCCCCTGCTGCTCACCTCATAGTTGTTGCTGGATCCAACCAACACCTGCCCAGTGTCCAGCAGTTCAAGGCTGAAGCAGAGCCAGGGCCCTTGGCCTTCCCCTTGGATGTGCAGAGGCAGCCTGGCCTCACAGCCTGGAGAGAGAGTTCCATTGCACTGACTCCTTGAGGGCCTGAGGTGGGAAGGGACTTTCCAAGGTCAGCCAGCCCAAGCATCAGCACTCAGCAGAACAGCTGCAGGCACAGCAGGGAGCTCTGAGCCCCAAGCAACCTGACCTGAAGTGGTTCCAGGAGTGGGGCACCTACCCCTCCCTAGGCAAGTTGGGCCAGGGTCTCACCACCCTCAGTGTCAAACCTTCTGGAGGTATGAGGAGGTCAGCCAAGGGGCTTAGAGGAATCAAGGAGCAACATTAACTGACTGCCTAGTTAAACCTCCTGGCTTTCCTCTTTCAGCTCACAGGGACCTGGACTCTAGGACAGTTTCTGCCCCAGGGGCACAGGGTTCCCACCCTGGCAGAAGAGCCAAGGGGAGCCTCTGCTCATCTCACTTGTCAGCTGGAGCAGCATTTGGATCCTTTCTACAAGCTCCAGAAAGCTGCAGCGCTCCCTGCAGGGCTGCAGCACCACAGAAGCACACAGAGAGCACATCAGGCTGCCCAGGAGCCCAGGGCAGCACCAGGCACAAAGCAAAGCTCTGCTGCAGGCAGAGACAACACAGGCCCAGGGCACCTGTGAGCAAGGCTCTGCCTCAGCATCAGCTCTGCTGAGCCAAGGCTGGGGACAGCATTGGGAGGTCACCCCTTGGCTCCCCACTTACTCCTCCAGGGCCTGCTGAGGCTGACACTTCTCCTGGGGCTTGCTCTTGGCTTCTCCTACCCCAGGATGAGTTTGACACCTATCCAAGGAGGCACTGAGCACCTCCTGCCCAAGCCCAAGAGCCTTTTAGTCCTGGAGCTGTGAGGTGTGGGATGGAGATGGGGAGAGGACAGTGCAGAAAAAGGGTCTGAGGCAAGGCAAGGGAGAAGTGGAGCACAAGACAGAGGAGTGCCAGAGGCCCTGGGCTGGTACCACAGCGTCTGACAGAGCCCTGCCCTCCTCCTGCCACTCCTCAGGCCCAGCACTGGCTGGGAACCAAAGCTCAGCCTCTGCAGGGGGCAGCCAGGGACACAGGGTGCAGGCAGGCACCAAGTGGAGTTAGCTCCATTCACTGAAGAAAGCAGAAGGAAAACCAATCCCAGGGGATCAGAAAGAGAGCTCCTGGCTCAGTGCTGAAGAGATTAAGCCCTCAGAAGGTCCTAAAGTAGAGAATGACCCCAGGTGCCCCATACACTGCATCCAGCTCCCTGCAGTGGGGCTGCAGAGCCCAGCTGTTGGCCATGCCACCAGAGCAGGGCTGCTGGGGAGCACAGGGGTGGAAGAGCTGCTGGCACTCAGAGCCTCACCCTGCCTTGCTGCCACCCAGAAACCTCCCCTCAAGAGCTGCAAATGGCAAGGCACCTCCTGGGCCAGGAGATCACAGCCTAGAAAGCAGCCAGGGACAAGCAAAGTCTGGCCTGAAGAGCAGAGCAGGATGCTGAGCTCCTCACCTCTGAGTGCTGATGCTGTAGGCAGCCTCCCACTCACCTACGGTGCAGAGCAGCAGACTCCTCTGGGTGCTGTGCCTGACCACGCAGAGGGAGAAGTTCAGCTGCTGGGGGAAGTCCAGCACAGCCTGGGCACCTACAGCCCGGATGGGCACAGGGAACTCCT
The DNA here is from genome assembly GCF_014839835.1 of Dryobates pubescens. Taxonomy (NCBI): domain Eukaryota; kingdom Metazoa; phylum Chordata; class Aves; order Piciformes; family Picidae; genus Dryobates; species Dryobates pubescens. Next base: position 51,636 of record NC_071639.1, read on the forward strand.
CCCTCTGGGTGACACACAGCAGCTGGTGGCAGTAGTCCTGCAGGGAAAGAAACAGCCTCAGCAGGCTGCAGGCAGTGCTGGCCCCAGGGCAGAAGGAAAGCTGCTGGGCTCTGGCTGGCTGCCAGCTGCAGGCAGAGATGCAGCAGCCCCTGGGCCCCTGGGGACCCTTCCCTCCTGCAGCACAACTGGCACAGAGCCAGGAAAGTGCAGAGCTGAGCCAGCCCCTCTGCCCCAGCTGCTCTCTCAGCAGCCAGCAGCACCAGAGCAGATTCTCTGATACTTGGATGCTGAGGCAGCACAGAATGACTCCACCTCAGGGGTGACTTGCTCTCTACAACTCCCTGAAGGGTGGTTGTAGCCAGGTGGGGGTTGGTCTCTTCTCCCAGGCAAGCAGCACCAGAACAAGAGGACACAGTCTCAAGCTGTGCATTGGGACATTTAGGCTGGAGGTGAGGAGAAAGTTCTTCACAGAGAGAGCTGTTAGCCATTGGAATGTGCTGCCCAGGGAGGTGGTGGAGTCACCGTCCCTGGAGGTGTTCAGGAGGGGATTGGATGTGGCACTTGGTGCCATGGTTTAGTAGTCATGAGGTTTGGGTGACAGGTTGGACTTGATGATCCTTGAGGTCTCTTCCAACCTTATTGATTCTATGATTCTATGTGTGCAATGAAGAGCACATCCACGAGGTCCTGCTGTCATCAGGCAGAGCTATACAGCCTGGATCTGTTGTCAACAGCCTCAAACATAAGTCACTTGTGCTACCTGCTAGGTGGGGGTTAGAAAAGAGAGAACATTAGCTCTTCACATAGCAATATTTCTTCCTTATACCTTGGTGCTGGCCAAGCAAACAGGACCCACCTGTTCATAGTGTTTTGGATCACACAGTGGGAAAAACAAGTCTTTGATAGATTTTATGACAGAGGCTTCAGATGAAGGTAGACAAATACTGTGAGTGAACAAGGATGATCCAGACCTTACAGCAGACTTAAATAAGGCTGGGAACAGTTTTAAGGACACTTTAATTAATGCACCTGGAGCAAAAACAGAGTAACAGAATATTAATAATCTGGGGTGCTTTTATGTTGAACAAGACACTGCTGCCATTCCATGGGACCTAGACAGGTGGGGAGAAATTGAGTGAAATCCAACAAGGGCAAGGGCAGAGTCCTGCACCTGGGGAAGAGCAACCCCATGGACCAGGATAGGTTGGGGACTGAGCTGTTGGAGAGCAGTGCGGAGGGGAGTGACCTGGGAGTCCTGGTGGACAGAAGGATGTTCCTGAGCCAGCAATGTGCCCTGGTGGCCATCATGGGGTAGATTAGAAGGGCTGTGGTGAGTAGGTCTAGAGATGTTCTTCTGCCCCTCTACTCTGCCCTACTGAGGCCAAGTCTGGAATCTTGTGTCCAGTTCTGGGGCACTCAGCTCAAGTAGGACCTCAGGGAACTGCTTGAGAGAGTCCAGCACAAAGACACAGAGCTGCTGCAGGCAGTGGAACATCTGCCTGTGAGGCCAGGCTGAGGCAGCTGGGGCTTGGAGCTGGGAGCAGAGCAGCCTGAGGGCTGCCCTCATGGCTGGGGATAAAGATGTGCAGGGCTGGAGCCAGGCTCTGCTCAGGGATGGCCAAGCACAGCACAAGGGGCACTGGGGGCAAGCTGGAGCAGAGGAGCTGCCAGGGGAACAGGAGGGAAAACTTTGTCCCTGTGAGGCTGCTGGAGCCTGGAGCAGGCTGCCCAGAGAGGTTGTGGAGTCTCCTTCTCCTGAGACTTTCCAACCCCCCCCTGGATGTGTTCTGTGTGCCCTGCCATTGGTGCCCTGCTCTGGCTGGGGGTTGGACTGGATGATCTTTTGAGGTGCCTTCCTGTCGCTGTATAGGGAGAAAGGTGACGGCCAAAAGCAACGAAAATAAGTGCAAGCAGAGTGTCGAGACGAAAGACTGCGTCTGTTCTAGCAAGCAAGGCATACCTGCGTGTCTGTTCTGTCAGCGTGGCTGTGTCTGACTGGGTAACAAACTTTTCTCAAGATTGTTATTGGTTAGTGATAGCATTGCTACAGTTACTTGCTGAGCTAAGTCCAGGTTTCTTCTTGCAGTTTCTCAGCCTCAAACAAACTCCACATTCATTCCAGGGACTTTCCAGATAGCCTAAGGCACAGGACAATGTATTCATTCACGGGTACATGACAGTACTTTCTCACAGATACACAGCAATACTTTGGAGGTCAATCTCTTCTTGGTCCATCAAAGGGTCCACAGATTCATCAAGTTTCCCACACCTTCCAACCCCTAACATTCTGTGACACTACAGCCATGTCCTTCTATGCACATTTCACTCCCCATAACTTCAAGTTATTAATTAAATAATGTGGAACAGTGAGGTGCACTCAGAGACTGTGCAACTATTAGACCCAGCAATGAAATACTTAATGTTTATGTTACCCCAGGTGAATTATTGACAGTGTGGGACACCCATCCAAGGCACACAGAATCAGGGCAGGTCTCATGAGCGCTGGGCAGAATGACCATGAACTGAATTTGAATTAAACAGTTTATACATTTCTAATTAATCAAGAATAAAATGATAACCCCACCTCACGGAGAGAATGCTTGCAATGCCAGCATCCACCGGTGGGGCCAGAGAGCTAAAGGAGAGGATTCATTTGCACAGGTCAATGGAGACAGCAGCAATTATTCTGAGGCTTACCACAGCTACTACAGGAATGTTTCCCAGTGTCTTGTGAGGGTCTATGAGATGTCATGGAGCCCAACAGAGAAACAGTTCCAATGTGCCTTCTGAAAATTGCCCTCTCAGTACTGTAGGCACACATCACCTCCTGCTGAGGCCACGGACAAAGCACCGTTGCCCAGTGCTGTCCACCTGTGGATCAGACACAGAGATCAGTCTTGGTCAAAGAGAAACTTCAAATATTGACAAGATGTTAGTGTCTCTCTCACTTTATCAAATAATTCCTTATATTAGCAGGTACACTTCTAGTCTCCCTCTGTGAAAGTGTTAAAGCACTTCTTGTAGTTATTGGTGATTATCAAGTTGTAAGTGAAGTTCTCCAGTGTCTGTCCAGATATTCTCGCGGCAGCAGTGAATTTCCACTACAGATATGTACAATACAAGGAATGCTTTGTAACTGCATGCCCAGGCTGCCCAGGGCAGTGGAGGAGTCCCTATCCCTGGAGGGGTTTCAAAGCTGTGTAGATGTGCTGAGGGACACAATTCGGTGGTGACCTGGCAGTGCTGGGCTAACAGTTGAACTGGATGATCTTAAATGTCTCTTCCATCCAAAATGACTCTATGATTTTAGCTTTCCCTATCCATCTTACTTTGCTGCTTCTAATGCTAATTTTGATGAAGACATAGTCTGGTAGCTGTGGTGGTGTCATAGAATCATGAAATTACAGAACCACAGAATTGTCAGGGTTGGAAAGGACCTCAAGCATCATCCAGTTCCAGCCTCCCTGCCATGGGCAGGGACACTTTCCATTAGATCAGGTTGCCCAAGGCCACATCCAGCCTGGCCTTAAAAACATCCAGGCATGAGGCTTCCACCACCTCCCTGGGCAACCTCTTCCAGTCTCTCACCACCCTCATGGGGAAGAAATTCTTCCTAACATCCAATCTGAATCTCCCATGTCTAGTTTTGTTCCATCCCCCTCAGTCCTATCACTCCCTGACACCACAAAAAGTCCCTCCCCAGCTTTCATGGCCATCAACAGAATCCCTAAAGGTTTACACCCTGTAGTACTGGGACCAGTCTTTATTAATGCCTTTGTTGATGACATGGACAGTGGCAGTGAGGCACCCTCAGCACCAAGCTGTGTGGTGTGGCTGACAGCTGGAGGGAAGGGATTCCTCAAGATACTGCAAGGCCACAATTAGGTCTCCAGGGAGCCTTCTCTTCTCCAGACTGAACCACCCCAGCTCCCTCAGTCTGTCCTCACAGCAGAGCAGCTCCAGCCCTCCGCTCCTCCTCGTGGCCCTTCTCTGGACACCTTCCAGCATCTCCAGATCCTTCCTGGAACAGAGGCTCCAGAGCTGGACACAGAGCTCCAGCTGTGGTCTCAGCAGAGTGGAGCAGAGGGGAGACAATCACTGTGGCAGTTTTAGGCTGATGCCTAGGAAATTTTCCACAAATCTTAGCAGAAAGTTGTAGAATGTAAATAAACTACCACTGGATGTAAAGGGAAAATACTGATAAGGTTTAGATAATCCCTTTGGTTTGATAACATGAAGTTAGTTGTATAAACTAACTCTTGCTCTTTTTTGCTTCTTTGCTCTAGCTGGTACCAGCTGGTTGCTCCTGCTGGCCTGCTGACCTTGGCTCTGTTCCTGTTGGTAGCCCCCTGGTTTTGTCCAGGGGGGTTCTTGTGTTGTTTATAAACTGTAAATATATGTAGATATTGTATATTTTGTACATATTCATTGCATTCCATATTTCTCAGTTGTAGTGTGCTTGTAAACAGAGCTTTGTTTACTTCCACTGAGCTGATCTGGCATTTTTTTGGGGGGGTATTTTCTCCAAATGAGTTGGGAGGTAATTTCAACCCACCACAATCACCTCCCTCAACCTGTTGGTCACATTTCTCTTGATGCAGCCCAGGCTCTGGTTGGCCCTCTGGGCTGCAAGTGCTCACTGCTGGCTCATGTTGAGCTTCTCCTCCACCAGCACCCCCAGGTCCTTTTCTTCAGGGCTGCTCTCAAGCCAGTCCCTCTCCAGCCTACATTGGTGCTTGGGATTGCCCCAACCCAGGTGCGGGACCTTGATCTTGGTCTTGCTGAACCTCATGAGGTTGGCTTGGGCCCAGCTCTGCAGCCTGTCCAGGCCCCTCTGGATGGATCCTTTCCCTCCAGCTGTCAGCCACAGCACACAGCTTGGTGCTGAGGGTGCTTGGTGCTGAGATGTTAATCAAAACTGGTCCCAGTAGTACAGGGTGTAAATCTTTAGTGATTCTGTTGATGGCCCTTAAATCCTGAACTCTATGGTAAGATCCATCAGCCTTTTTAACAGGCAAGATGGGTGTATTATATTCTGATTCAAGTTCCTCAAGTAGCCAAAGAACTTTATTACCTCTTCCATCTGTTTTCTATCCTTCATTTCTAGGGGGTATTGGTTTAGACAGAGCCTAGAGGCATCCTCTTTTAATTCAGTTTTTATGGGGATTGCATTTTTCACCCTTCCAGGCATCCCAATGGCCCAGACTCCTGGATAAACTTGGTTCAAAATCTCAGTTATCCAGGGGGTTCCTTTTGAGCTTACCTCAAGGTTTGCCAGGGATATGCTCATAAGTTCCACAAGTTTATTACTTTTCACTTTAATTTCCATTTTGCATTGTTTAAAAGAAATATTTGCCTGAATTTTTTCTAACAAATCCCTTCCTAATAGGGGTTTTGGGGAGCTGGGCAGATACAAGAACTGGTGCAGCTCAGCCAGTTTCCCCAGCTCGAATCTTAGGGGCTGTCAAAAGAACACCTTTTCCATATAGCCACTGCCCCCCACTGTATTCACTAACTCATTGTCTTTGGGGATAGGTTTCTGATTTAAAACTGAAAACAATGTTCCAATATCTACCAAATATCCCAGCTCCTCCTTCTCCTCACTCCCTAGCTTTATTTTGAGCCCTCTAGGGTAGCTGCCTCCTGTCAGTCCTGACCCACTGAGGCTATAACTGTTTGCAGGTTTCCCTGTGTCTGTGGCAGCCGTTCTTCCAGTGCCTCTCCTTTCTACAGTATGCACAATGATTTTGAACCAAAGCATTCCTGAAGCCTCCCCCAACCCCATGACCGTTTCCTCTGCCCCTACTTCCAAAATCTCCTCTACCCAATTTGCCTTTCTGTTCCAGAGCTGCCACAGCTGCAGCAGCTATGGTCTTAGATAACTTTTCCCTGCTTTCCTTCTCCTATTCCTTAAGACTCTCCAAGCTACTTCCAACAACTTCTCAAGATCCCTTATATCAGGCTGGTTCAGTTTCTGTAATTTCCTTCTCATGTCCAAGGCAGACTGCCCCAGATTAGGGTAACCAACTGCCCTTTACCCTCATCAGAGGCAGTATCCAGGTTACTGTATTTTCTCATAGCATTTCAAAGTCATTCCAAGAAATCAGAACAGGCTTCCTGGAGTCTCTGCTTTATTTTATACAACATTGAATAATTAACTGATCTTGGAATTGCATTTTCAATGTGAAATTTTAGCCACCCTCTGTAACTTTGGAGTTTTTCACAATCCAAAGGATTATTATATTCACAGAGGCATTTCTTGATGGGAAATGCTTGTTCCACAGGGTCCCACCAGTAATTTGAGCCTCCACATGCACTCTGCAGGATGAGCTGCTTCTCAGTCTCTGCCAGTTCTCCTAAGAGCAAATCAGTATCTTCCCAGTCCAGATTCTGATTCCTGACTGTACTAGAGGAGGTTGGGGTGTGGAGGAGGGAAGAGAAAAAAGACATTTACTTTTTCTTCACCAATCCTCACCTGCACAAACAGAAAGTTATGCAAGCTGGTGGAGGCATATTTAAACAGCCAAGCCTCCTGTTACTGCCATCTGTCCCTCTTAGTCTCATGTGTACTGGGCAGGAGTTGGCTGGCAACCAGGACCCTGATAACAAGTAATCGATTCCAGCTGACACTGATGCACACTTACCTACGCTGTGGTAGTCTGAAAAGCATATCAAAATGACACACAGCAGCTGTGTGTCAAGTGTAGCTCTTCTGGTGAACAGTCACGCTTCCCATGCATGCCTTCCTGACATTGGGCAATGGAGCACACAGCCTCTGACACCAGTAGCTTCTGCACCAGCTGAGATGCTGCAGTGCCACGATACCAGTGATGCTCACACACCGTGCTGCTGTTTCCTGCACCAGCAAGTGACTGTGGAAGCAAAGGGCAGCCCTGGCTGATGTCCCTCTTAAAAATGGTCCTCAGTGCAGCACTGCTGGTATCCACAGTCTGTTGGGCTTGCAAATGGACAATTAGAAGCAATTTAACTAGTTTCATTTGTCTGTTACAGCCAAATCCAGCATTTGTGAGAGGCAACAGAGAGTAGTCCATGAGAAGAGAGGCACCAGAAGATTGCTTATTGGTATCTAAACCTTTGCAGGCAGTTTTAGGTTTTGGTGGATTCCAGTAACCAGGCTTCCAGAGCAGAATTTCAAGACCTTTTTCACCGAGAGCTGTCACTCTTGTTCAGCTTGCCAGGGCCATATGGTCCTAAAACCACCCTAATCTCATATCCCCAGGGAGAACTTCCTCTAGCCTCCAGACTTGCTCAGGGCTCAGAGAAACTTCAAGGGAGCGGAAGCTGGAAGATTCGAGTCTCCACCAGCACAAGCCACCAGCCAATACACACAAACTGGCACAGAGTGGGGCAGCTTTCCTCCCTGGGATTACTTCTTTCTGGAAGAAGCTACTCAGGTTCTACAGCAGTACTAAACCCTTGCTGCTTGAAGGTACAGAAGCTGGGCAACAAGCTGTGCTTGAAAGAGCAACAAGTTGCAGTTTGGTTGATTTGCAGTTTGGCCATAATTAGGTGTAGTTCCTCTGGTATGGTGAAAGATATATGGAAAATCAACATCCCTTAAATCCCTGCTGCTAAGCGTAGAAACACCAGGACATCATAGAAGAGCAAGCAAGTTGTTTTCATGGGGACATTTTTAATCAATATTGTTCTTAGATGCTGTTGAAGTATCTAAATATTTAATATAAATATAACATTTTAAATATAAACTTTGAGGGTGCAGAGCCCTGGAGCAGGCTGCCCAGAGAGGTTGTGGAGTCCTTCTCTGGAGACTTCTAAACTCACCAGGACTCATTCACGTGAAATTTGATTTAGGTGAACCTGTGTTAGCAGGAGGCTTGGACTCGATGATCTCTGGGAGTCCCTTCCAACCCCTGCCGTTCTGTGAGTCTGTGACTCTCTGATCCAGTCTGGGATGGACAAATCCAATTTTTAATGATAACAGGAACAGCTAAACGTTTGTCAAAATGACACAAAATTGAAAGGAGTGTGATGAGCATTCAGGCTGCCTGAAGGACCATTTAGTGCTCTCTCAGCTCAGACTGACCACAATCAACATCCATCCTGTCTTTGTGCACTTCTTCCCATGAGCCTGGCTTTAACTTCCCTCAGCTGGGTTCATCTGCATAAGCCAGTGCCTGCTGTCCCCATAGGGTGATTATCTGATTCTGTTTTCTGAATATTTCAGAGTGACGTCAGCTCGTCCTCAGGTTTCCCAGCAGGCTGCTAAGCAGCCAGACTAAGCCTGGCAGGGCTGGATGCGGGGAGTCACTGCGGGCTGGGTCCGCAGGCTGCGGTGCTTCCTGAGCAGGGAGCAGCTCCCGGGCAGGGACTGACGTGTCACACGGAAACACGGTGAGCTACTGATATGCTGGTCTGGGGCACTCTTTGGTTTTGAATGAGTCTCCTGTGCTTAATCTTGGGCTGCTCACAATGTGACCCCCAAAGTTTAATCAAACAAATAAATGTACTTCAAATGAGTTCAGTTTGCCTATAAATGAGGCCTGTTAAACTAATGTGAGTGTGGGAGCCAGGATTTTAATCTGAAGTGGGTGACAAAACAAACAGTTTGAACTTCTGTTCACATCAGTAGATGCTCCTCAGATGAAGGGCTGAGACTGCTTCTCAGTACATTCAACACCCTCCTGCAATGCAGCAGGATTTCTGCAGGCTGCACTGGGTGTGGACAGCAAAGACACTGAGCTGTCTTTTGAGCTGTCTTTAGAAGGAAGGAGAGCCCCTCGACCAGCAAATGAGCATCAGAAGCAAAGCACAATGCAGCATGAGAGGAGAAAGGTAGGAGGACAGCAGCTTCTTCTTCTTTGTCTTTCCATATTACTGAACTGTAAATTTCCTAATTAATTATGGAAGAGAACTATTCTGCTTTCTTATTGAAAACTTCTTCATTTGGACAGTCTGCTACATGACCTTCATTTGTTTTGTTTCCATTTCAGAAAAAGCCACTCATTTGATCTCAGTGTTTCCTCTTTCTGTTTAATGAAAAAACCAAAATGCCATCCAAACTAGAGCTACCACCTAAATCATTCTGGTTGTCCTCCTAGCCTGCTTTACCATATTAGTTTAATTTATTTACACACAAAGCAAATGAAGATTTTAAGTATGTTGCCTATTTATAACCTGAAGGTGCTTGAAGCTGTTACAATTACGCCCAGTGGGCAAGGGTTAAATTGACATTTAATTCTTTGTGCTGTGAGAATTTGAGTTAGTTAAGATCCAGCTGGCTTTGCTCTCTGTGTCTTGGATGTGAATGCATCGAAAGACAGGATTATAGGGAGGAGAAGAATTATGAACTGAGACTGAAGAATAAAATACATGAAGTGATAAGTGAGGTGGAAAAGAGCAGAGATGGTGTTAAACATTAGCAGGCAGAAAAAGGTTATCCTCAGATTCCAAGCCTCCTGTTTCACTGAGAGTGCCTCCTAATGCACTCAGCTGCCACTGGCTGACACTGCTGGAAAACCCCTGTATAATGCAGGCTGTTAGCAGTGGCTGCCAGGGTTTTGCAGGCTCTCCACTAAACTCAGCTTCTATTTAGCTTCTAATGGATGGTGTGATCGGATTAATTTTGGGGTTGATATAAGAAAAAGAAAATCTGTTCTGTGTTCTATTGAGAATAATCCAAGGCTGCAAAATCTTGAAGTGAATGGGTTGAGTCAGTACTGACTGAAGGGCCATGTCAGTGTTTTTCTCACTTCACACCAGAACATGATGCTAGTGCTAATTTTCAGTTACTTTGCTGTTAATTAGAGGAAACCCAGATTGCTTGCCAGCTGCTTTAAGTACTTTCATTAAATGCTTTTGTAAGAAGAGAGTTGCAACAGGGCCATACCGCTGCATACACAATAGGACAGCAATCTTTGTCTGCTCAGATTCAGACTAATCCAATGTTCAGAAGAACTTTCTCCCCTTGGCTAAATCCAGCATTAGCAATGCTAGACTGCAAGACCTGAAAGGCTCTGGAGACACCTTAGAGCTTCCAGTACCTGAAGGGCTCCAGGAGAGCTGGGGAGGGACTTTTGACAAGGGCTGGGAGGGCCACGACAAGGGACAATGGCTTTGAGCTTGGAGAGGGGAGAGTAAGACTGGAGATGAGGGTGGTGAGACACTGGCACAGGTTGCCCAGGGAGGCTGTGGCTGCCTCCTCCCTGGAGGTGTTCAAGGCCAGGCTGGATGAGGCCTTGAGCAGCCTGTGCTGGTGGGAGGTGTCCCTGCCCATGGCAGATGGTTAGAACTGAATGGTCTTTAAGGTCCCTGCCAGTCCAAACGATTCTGTGATTCTATGAAAGTGGAGCCCAACAAAAAGATTTTTGCCTGTACAGCAGCTAATCCTCCAGCTCAGTCTGGCTCTTCCCAACCCTGACCAGTTTGGATGAATTAGCCTAGGACTACTGAAACTGAGAAGAATACAACAGACTTCTCACCTGCCCACTCGCCAGGACATTGCCCAGGGAAGGGCTCTTGGTGCCACTGCTGTTCAGGTGTGAGGACACCGAATTACAGAATCACAGAATGCTTTGTGTTGAAGAGACCTTAAAGATCATCCAGTTCATGCCCCCCTGCCATGGGCAGGGACACCTCAAGGCCTCATTCCACCTGCCTTGAAACACTTCAAAAAAAATCATATAAATCACAGCTGGGCACAAAAGGCTTACTTGAACTGATCCACTTTGAAGCCAGAGGAGTGAAGAACAATTTACTTTATGCTACTCACTTTCAGCTTTAATCCCTTTATCCCAAGTGCTACTTTTACCATTAAATTCTGTGGTGTTTTCTAACTCACTCTTGGTCATCCTCAGCCACACACATTGGCCTCTGTCCTGGGAGTTTCTCAGCTGCATGAAACCAGCCCAAGGCCTCTCTCCATCACTACTGGAAGAGTTTCACACTTCAGCTGGACAGTGGTAGCAGCATAGCACATTTTGATGATGTAATTTTAAGGTTTCACTGAAGGTGTACAGCACAGTATGGAATTATTTACCACTTTGACCAGTGCTTTTGAGCCTTGACCGAGGGTTTAGCTAAGCTTCTTCTTCCAATCAAAGCTTATTAATAAGATCTCCCCACTCCTTTGTACAGTTTGTCATCAAATGATGTTTCCATGCCAAGGAAAGGCTAATGACAAAAGTGTTAAAAGTATGATTACAAAATAGTTTCATTCTTCCTACATAATGAGATGTGGAATTCTTACACACACCGGCCCCAGACAAATGGAGGTGTTTAGAATTGCTTTTTTCCTTCTTCCCTGCAGCTCTCCCTGTGTGAAAAAGAGAACAAGAGTTGTCAGTGTGTCTCAGCATTAGGACAAGTGGTGCCTGTGCTGCATCCCTGAGTGGATTTGAGACTTGAGTAAGGATGCAGCTGTGCTGTGAATCCATAAATGGCTCTTGCATAAGGAGCAGCTGGTCCAACAGCATCCGAACCTCCATGTATGCTCTCATGGTTTGTGTTATCCTAGCCACAGTGGCTGGGAATCTGACAGTCATCATCTCCATATCGCATTTCAAGCAGCTCCATACGCCTACCAACTTCCTGATACTTTCCATGGCCACAGCAGACCTCCTGCTGGGATTCCTCATCATGCCTTGCAGCATGGTGCGCTCAGTTGAGCACTGCTGGTATTTTGGAGAGCTCCTCTGCAAGATCCACAGCAGCATGGACATCATGCTGAGCACAGCTTCCATCTTCCACCTGTCCTTCATATCCATTGACCGCTACTACGCTGTGTGTGACCCTCTGAGGTACAAATCAAAGATAAACACTTGCATTATCCTGCTCATGATATTCATCAGCTGGATGCTCCCTGCTGCGTTCGCTTTTGGGATGATCTTTCTAGACCTCAATTTGCAAGGGGCAGAAGAGTTTTATAATCATGTCCATTGTGCAGGAGGATGCTTTCTCGTCTTCAGTGAAACTGCAGGGGTAGTGGCCTCTGTAGTGTCTTTTTACATCCCTGGATTTGTAATGCTGTGCATCTATAGAAAAATATATTCCATAGCCAAGAGACAAGCAAGGTCCATTGATGCCATTAGCCAGAGAAAGATGCAGTGTGAAACCAAGCACCACGTTTCATTCTGCAGAGAAAGAAAGGCTGCAAAGACATTGGGCATAATAATGGGAGTGTTCCTCATCTGCTGGAGTCCATTCTTCTTCTTTACAGCAACCAACCCATTCATGAATTATGTGATACCTCCTGTTCTCATTGATGCTTTGGTTTGGTTTGGTTATTTAAATTCTACACTTAACCCAATTGTTTATGCATTTTTTTATATGTGGTTTCGCAGGGCATTAAAGATGATTCTGTTTGGAAAAGTTTTTCAGCAGGACTCTTCCAGGACTCATTTGTTTTTAGAGTAGCATGCTTTGCACAGCTGGATCCATGGCTTTGAAGTTTTGTCTGGAGGCTGATGTAAGAAGGAAATACCTCTTTGTGTACTCTGTTATCAAATCTGCCTCCATCAGATAAGCAACTGTAGTGCTTTACTTCTTCCATTACAGACTGGAAATTGTACCTAGTGTTTTGGTTATAGCTTTCTATGTGCAATGTATAGCAAAGCAAGACTTAAGTCAGGAAAAAAACCAACAAACCCACAGCAGTTTCTATCCCTGTCCCTAATCCTTGAGAAATCATCCCAATGACAGATTCATTTCTGGAAGAAAGGATTCTTGTACCACAATCTTTGTGTTTGTTTACTGCCCTTGAGAAAGAGCAGCAAAGCCTCTCCTTTGGAACTCCTAGACATCTTTGAGCAATCACACAAAGTTTTTACACTTTGTCCCTCCCCTTCAGTACACCTGCAGAAGCCAAAACAGGTCCCTGACCAGCTGTACCAGCACATTCCATGGTGGGAAGATGGCACAGAGAAAAGTTGTCCTGCTCCTTCTGTTTCCATTTCAGCTCATGCTTGTCACTTAGGAATTTGCCACTTAAAGGCTTTGCTGCCCAGTGAAATCAAAAGCATCTTTAACTAGATTAAAGACAGAGGCAGACAGGACATGTGGAATGCAAAGCCACAGCCAAAAGCACCATGAACCTGAGGGTGCTGCAAAATGATGATTGTCTCATGAACATTACAATGTTGGCCAAGCTGCATCTTCCAGAACCTTCTTTAGCCTGGCCCTATTGTAACTTTGTCAGATGGCAATACTGTGGCAGCTGGTGAGGACAGCAGATGGAAAATGTTGAAGCAATGCTGTGGCTGGCCTGAATGGAGGGTGAATGGGGCAAGGTGGATGTGGTAACACCAGGAAGCATGGCTGCAAGAGTGACTTGGGGTGATGGTGCCCACATGAGCAGCCTGTCAAGAGTGTGGGCAGCTTCTCCAGGACACACAGGCAGGAGAACAAAGGACAGGAGAGTAAGTCAAAGTTAGCAGATGGCTACCAGCTGAAGAGCCACAGACTGCACTTTTTTAATCTCTGGCCTGGCTCTTCTGGAGTTAGCATATTCCTGCTCTGTTCAGCAGTAACCCATGCCCTCCTTCCATGTCACATGTGTAAATGCACATCAAAGGCCTATCTTGTGCTTTGTAGAGCACTGAAGCACTCTGTGCTGTAGGACTTAAAAACTGAATGATGTCACATTCCAGCAGGATCTTCTCTCTCTGTTCCGTTGCCATCTGGTGAGTTTGCTCTCTTCAAAGTGATACAAAAGGAAGGATGGAATGTGCACCACATCAGAGCTTGTGCTGAGGAGGACAAGCCTTGCTTGTGACAATGTGATTTCTTTGATACCTTGCCTCACAGAAAGTAAATTAAGAGTAATTAAATCTATCTTTCTGATAAATTCATGGATAATTCTCTTCTTCCTTCATTCCCAGTGAGGCTGGCCTGACTCAATTAATCTTCTGTACACTCAATATTCCCTTCTGAAATGAACTGCATGCATGTCTCTCTTGAAGTGGCAGTTTCAGTAGTGCCCCCAGGTGATACCTCCTTCCTTCTGGTGTGTTACAGACTGAAAGAAGTGATCTCTCCTATGAGGAGCATTGCCCACCTGAGGCTTTTCAAGTATAGCAAGCTCAGTGTATACTAACATAGTCCTTTCAGGAAGCCAGGGAAGAAGCTTTTCTTCCCTCTTATCACTGTCTCCCTGAACACCTGGAAAGTTCTCAACTGCTTAGTTTCTCCTCAAAACTTGTTCTGGCATCTTTATGCCATTATTGCACAAGGAGTTTCTGAAGGAAAGTAATGCCAACTTGCATGCCAGATAGCCTTCAGTCCAAGCAGAGCACACACCCCTGCAAGCTGTGCCTAGACCCTAGTGCAAAGCTAATCCACTCACAAGCATAAAATCCAGAGTCGCACTCCTGAAGGCTGATAGCCATCAGCCCTCAATTTAGATATCTCAAGGCATTGCCTTTGCTCTAGTCCTTGGTAACACTTCACTCTCACTGTAGAAAAGTAGTCACCTCCACAGGGGATTTTATCTCACCAGCTACATTTAGGTTCCTGCAAAGATTCTTTTTCTTCAAGTCCCTAGAATACATGTTTTGAGGATTTGAGGTGTCAAGCAACAGGAGCAGAACAAATGGTTTCCAGCTACCCCAGGGGAGGCTCAGGCTGGATCTGAGGAACTATTTCTGCACTGGAAGGGCTCTCAGACATTGGAAGAGGCTGCCCAGGGCAGTGCTGGAATCACCATCCCTGGGAGTGTTCAAGCAGCATGGACCTGGTGCTCAAGGTTTAGTGTTGACCCTGCAGTGCTGGGTGGAGGGTTGGACTGGATGAGCTTGGAGGTCTCTTCCAGCCAGATCTGTTCTGTGATTCTGTGATCACAGATCCAAAGCATAGCACCCTGCAACTACTGTGAAGAAAACTGACCCTGTCCCAGCTGAAACCAGTACAGAGGGCATCCCAGTATGGTGGCTGCACAAGATCACCACAATCTATTTAGTATAAGTGCAAACAGCAGAAGCAGAAATTTTCAGTGGAGAGACCAACAACAACTCTCCTGCAAGCTAACAAAGATGTCACCAATATTTAGTCTCTGTAGAGGTAACAAGGGACTTCCACACACAGACCGCTGGTGACCTTCACCCACACCTGGAAGGCAGTCTTCCTTGTAGTTAATAACCTCCAATGTAAATCAGCTTTGTTCACAGCCCAGCTCATAAAGTTTCAGCAATAACTTTTTCTCTGCTGTCCCATGCCCCAAAGGTAGCACTGTCCCAAAGAGCCTCCTTGCCTTCTGTTTACAGAAGGCCTCATCTAGCAGGGCAACTTTAATGAAGTCCCAGGTTACTTTCTCTCATTAGCTCTAATCACAGGTAGCACAATGTTGTTTCTCACTGTGAAGGGGTTGTACAGATGAGGTGTGTTAACAAGGCCAGTGGGGACTCCATTTGAACTCAAGACTGACAAATTATGAGGACACTGGGAGGAACACTGTGGGAGCCTCATGCTGCTGTCTGACCAGATGATGAGTTAGAGCTGGTGGAGTAGAATGCACCTTACTGCAGTTCCCAAGTCTCACTGTGCAAATGAAATGCAAAGGGTATTGCCAAATTCCTTATCAACACTTTTAATTAGTGACCTTATTAAGCACTTCCCAGAGAGCTACCTTTTGCACCACAAAGGAGTCTCTGGTGGGTGACTTCACAGAATGAGAACAGAATCATTAGGTTGGAAAGGACTCTCAGGGGTCACTTTGCCCAGCCCCCCTGCAGGGAGGCCTCTAGGCTGAATACCCCCAGCTCTCCCAGCCTGTCTTTGTAGTAGAGCTGCTCCAGCTCTCTGATCATCTTCCCTGCAAACTTGTGCAGAGCAATGACTCTAGCATGGTGAAAGGCAAGGAAACCTGGGGCCAGTCAACCTGTGCCTATACATTCAGTGAGCACTATCTGCAACGTCACCTTCCCCTCATGCTTTGTACAAAACTGACCTACATAGGTGTCAGAGTCAGGGCCTGCTGCCTGTCCCCCCTGCCCCAGGGCCTGCAGCTACTCTTTTGGTGGCTGTAACATGGTGCTGCAGTCTGTGGGCTGCCACCTGCAATAGCTTTATGCACAGTGGTCCCAGCTTGCAGCCAGGTCTCGCGGTCTTCCCCTCAGACAGCAGATGCAGCCAGGACATGGGAAGAGAAGGAACACAGGCTGCCCAAGCAAGACACTTCTGGAACACTCACAAGGAAAATTTCTTCCAAAAATGCAGCCCATTAGCTCATGAGAACATTTTTCTGCTCAAACATAAAAACGGAGCTCTCAAACTGTCGATATTGCAGAGGGTGGCTTTCCTTCAATCGTTAACTCATCCAGATTCTGTATCTGGACACACTCTGTCCCCTGCAATGCATTGAAAGCCATTCAACAAGGAAGAAAATACTAGATACAGTCAAACATAGATACAGAATCAGTCACCTGATTGGAAGAGCCCTTAAGGTCATTGAGTCCAACCATGACCTAAGATCTCCCTGTACACAGCTCTTAGACCATGTCCCTGAGCTCCTCATTCAAACACTTTAAACCCCTCCAGGGATGGGAACCTACCACCTCCCTGGGCAGCCTCTGCCAGGGCCTGAGAACCCTTTTGGTGAAGAAATTTTTTCCTAATATCCAACCTAAACCTTCCCTGAAGCATCTCAAGGCCATTTCCTCTCATGTCTTCTGTAGTTTTTCTGATCATCTTAGTTATCTACAACACTGCTTCCACATTCCTGCATCTAAAGACATAACTCAGAACATGGCTGTGCCTGTGTGTGGGCACTCTTTGATTGGTCTGTTCCCATTTGACATGACCTAAATTTGATAAACTTCTATGACAAAAGAACTGGCCTGGTAAATGAGAGGAGAGCAGTGGTCGTTGGCCCACCTGGACTTCCGTGGGACTTTCAGCACTGCCTCCCAGGAGATCTTTACAGAGAAGGTGGTGGTGTATGGGCTGGATGAGAAGACAGTGAAGGGGATTGGAAACTGGCTGAATGGCCAGGCCTGGAGGGAGGGTGATCATAGACACATGATCATGTTGGAGCCCAGCACCTCATGACACACTCCAGCAGTTATTACTGGGACCATTCCTGTTCAACATCTTCATTAATGGCCTGGGTGATGGAGCAGAATGTACCCTTCCAGCCTCAGCCATTCCTAGGGTCTCTGATTCTGTGACATTTAATTCCCATTATATTTACTGAGTCTTACACTACCAGCTTTTTCCAATTACATTTTATTTCCCACTTGTTAGGGTTTTAGTAAGATCTTTTCAGCTTCTGCTGCCACTTGAACTCCAGCCAAGTGCATGGTGCTGTAAAATGTTTCTGTGTGATGCCTGTGCAGTTCCATTTGTGAAACAAATTCACCTCCCACAAGACCAGACCCACAGATAACTTAGGCAGTAGGGACTCCAAAAGCTACACCGAGGTATCTCACATTCTTATTTCCCATAGGAAAAGCCACTCCCATTAAACACTGAGCACCCTCAGCACACTGAACAAAAGTTATCTGTCAGTCAAAGAGAGATCTCTGAAATCAGAATGCATCCTATAGCCTTTGAACTTTAAGTTCCCAACAGAAGAAAGAAATTTGAAGAGACAGTTTGGGCTTTTTGCTCTCTATTGCCATGCTTTCTGCTTTACTGAAGTCAGCCCAGAGGAGTAAGAGTGGAACCCAATAGTTCCAGCCCATCAATAAGAACATGGAAATGATGAAATACAACAGTAAGAAAACTCAGAACTGTAGTAACAAACCTAAACTGTTTTACCAGTGAAAATGATGACTACAAACTTCTGCCCTCCACACTGCTCTCACAGTACAACAGTGCCTCATATGGGCCATTTCCTGGTTGGAGTATGTTCTAGACCACCCAACCAGGAGGAAGATGTTGACGAAGCATTCTATAGACAGCTTAAGGCTGTCTCAAGATCTCCTGACCTTGTTCTCATGGGTGACTTCAACCTGCCTGACATCTGCTGGGAACTCAACACAGCAGAGAGGAGACAGTCCAGGAGGTTCTTGGAATGCATGGAGGACAGCTTCTTATCCCAGGTGCTGAGTAAGCCTGCCAGGGGCAAGGCTCTGCTTGACCTCCTCTTCACCAGCAGGGCAGGGCTGGTGGGGATGTGGTGCTTGGAGGCTGTTTAGGGGCCAGTGACCAGGAGAGAATTGAATTCTCAGTCCTCAGCCAAGCTAAGAGGGGCAGCAAGAAGACCTCCCCTCTGGACTGCCAGAGGGCAGACTTCAGGTTGCTCAAGGAAATAATTCAGAGGGTTCCTTGGAAAAAAGCCCTTAAAAATAAAGGGGTCCAGGAGGGCTGGACCTGCTTCAAGGAAGAACTGATGAAGGCTCAGAACAGGCTGTGCCAATGTGCCGGAGATGAGCCCTGGGGCAGACAGCCTGGATGGGCAATGAGCTTCTGAAGGAACTAAGGGACAAAAAGAGGGTGTATCATCTTTGGAAGAAAGGGGAGGCAACCCATGGAATGTTTAAGGATGTAGCCAAATCATGCAGGAAGAAAATTAGGGAGGCAAAAGCACATTTGGAGCTTAGCCTGGCCTCTGCTGTGAAGGACAACAAAAAGTCCTTCTATAAATACCTGAATAGCAAGAGGAAGGGCAGGGACAACCTCCACTCCTTGGTTGACATGGAAGGAAATGTTGTATCACAGGATGAGGAAAAGGCAGAGGTACTTAACACCTTCTTTGCCTCAATTTTTACTAGCAGGACAGAATGTCTACCAGACAGCTGGCCTGCAGAGCTGGCAGAAGGAGCCAGGGAGCAGCATAGCTTCCCTGTGTTCCATGAGCAGGAGATTGGAGCTCTCCTCAGCCGCTTGTATCCCCACAAGTCCATGGGACCAGATGGGATCCATCCTAGGGTGCTGAGAGAGCTGGCAGATGAGCTGCCAAGCCACTCTCACTGCAGAGGTCCCAGAGGACTGGAAGCTGCCAAGGTGGTGCCCATCCACAAGCAGGGCAGGTTGGATGAGCCAGGGAATTCCAGGCCTGTCAGCCTGAGCTCAGTGCCAGGCAAGATTATGGAAAAGGTCATCCTGAGTGCAATCACACAACACTTAGAGGATGGCCAAGGGATCAGGCCCAGCCAGCATGGGTTTAGGAAGGGCAGGTCCTGCCTGACCAACCTGATCTCCTCCTATGATCAGGTGACTGCCTGGTGGATGTGGGCAGGCTGTGGATGTAGTCTACCTGGACCTCAGCAAGGCCTTTGACACCGTTCCCCACAGCAAACTCCTGGCCAAGCTGTCAGCCCATGGCTTGGATGGGAGCACACTGCGATGGGTTAGGAACTGGCTGGAGGCTGAGCCCAGAGAGTGGTGGTGAATGGTGTCACAGCCAGCTGGCAGCCAGGCACCAGTGGTGTGCCCCAGGGATCAGTGCTGGGCCCCATGCTCTTTAACATCTTTATTGATGATCTGGAGGACGGCATTGAGTCCATCATCAGTAAATTTGCTGACGACACCAAGCTGGGGGCAGGAGTTGATCTGCTGGAGGGTAGAGAGGCTCTGCAGAGGGACCTCGACAGGCTGGACAGATGGGCAGAGGCCAAGGGCAGGAGATTGAACACATGCAAGTGCCAGGTTCTGCATATTGGCCACAACAACCCCATGCAGAGCTACAGGCTGGGGGCAGAGTGGCTGGAGAGCAGTCAGGTGGAAAGGGACCTGGGGGTGCTGGTTGATGGTAGGCTGAACATGAGCCTGCAGTGTGCCCAGGCAGCCAGGAGGGCCAATGGCATCCTGGCCTGCATCAGGAAGAGTGTGGCCAGCAGGAGCAGGGAGGTCATTCTGCCCCTGTACACTGCACTGGTTAGGCTGCACCTTGAGTCCTGTGTCCAGTTCTGGGCCCCTCAATTTAGGAAGGAGGTTGACTTGCTGGAAGGTGTCCAGAGAAGGGCAACAAAGTTGGTGAGGGGCTTGGAGCACAGCCCTGTGAGGAGAGGCTGAGGGAGCTGGGGTTGCTCAGCCTGCAGCAGAGGAGACTCAGGGGTGACCTTATTACTCTCTACAACTCCCTGAAGGGAAGTTGTAGACAGATGGATGTTGGTCTCTTCTCCCAGGCAGCCAGCACCAGAACAAGAGGACACAGTCTCAGGCTGTGCCAGGGGAGGTTTAGGTTGGATGTTAGGAAAAAGTTCTACACAGAGAGAGTGATTGCACATTGGGATGGGCTGCCCAGGGAGGTGGTGGAGTTGCTGTCATTGGAGGTGTTCAGGAGGAGATTTGATGGGGTGCTTGGTGCCATGGGTTAGTTGTTTGGGTGGTGTTGGATTGGTTGATGGGTTGGACACGATGATCTTGAAGGTCTCTTCCAACCTGGTTTATTCTATGTATTCTGTATATTCTCACAGATCCTAAGGCCTTTGCAGTCCTGCTTTGGCCCAGTTAAGCTCCTTGTTTGGTAATCAAACTACTTGCTCTGCAATTAATGCTCTTGTTTTGTAATTGTTCTAATTGTTTTGCAATTAAACTGTTTGGCAAAGGTTTCTGTTCCTGTTTCTTTGTTAGCATGCTGCTGAGAAGTGAGGTGTCAAACTCTTCCCTGGCCCACACTGGAAAGAGAGCCAGTAGTCAGGCACACAGGACACTGCTTTCTGCAGGTACAGCCTCCTCCCACAGAGCTTTTTTTATCTGATACAACTGTGTCTGCCTGGATTTCTGCAGATTCATGTTTTAGCAGTTTCTTTTAATATAGGCATGTGTGAGTGAAGCTTGCACAGCCCTCATTGACAACATTGGCATGCTGTCTCACTGACAGATCCCAAAGAGTACAATATTTCTGCTGCACACACTGACACAATTCTACAGCTTTTGGAGTCTGTAAATTATTCTGTTGTAGATAGTCCCTGAGATTTGCTTTTTATTCCCACATGCTGCCATAAAAGTAAAGCTGCTTAACATTTTCTTCCTTTTCTCTTAATCCATGTTAAAACCCATGTTTATTTCCTGCCCTGTTCCTCACACACTCTGTGTATAACATGCAATAAAACCCAGTCTCTGCTACCCAGCAGCCATTTACCCTGGGATTTGTAATGCATCTGTAATGCACCTGCAGAAAGGTCACCACTGAGTCTGAGCATCACCTCAGGACTCCACTTATTCACAACAAGAGAACTCGCTTTTATTCTCTTGGAACAAAACAAACACTACCTTTTCTATTCTTTATACAAAATAGATTGCCCAAGCACAGATGACAGATTAACCTGAATTCCCATTCCCTTTTATCAGTTTCTGTAATGTGTGGGGAAGCCATTCTGTAGGTCCTGCATAAGCTGCAGACAGAGCTGCCATGAGAGAAAGGGCTGTGGCAGCCATTCAGTTAGCAGGTGACAAACATCTTTGGGGCAGTTAAATATTTAGTTTCTAAATCTCATTAGAAATGGTAATTATTACAAAATCTGAACAATTGGAACAACCCTCACTACCAGTCCAGGCTGGGGATGATACTGTGATACTGTGATGAGGCTGAGAGCAGCCCTGCATAGAAGGACTTGGGGGCGCTGGGGGGCCAAGGGCAGCCTGGTCAGGGATGGAGAGAGGGGATCCTGCCCCTCTGCTCTGGGGAGACCTCACCTGCAGGGCTGTGTCCAGCTGTGGGGCCCTCAACACAAGAATGACCTGGACCTGCTGGAAAGGGTCCAGATGAGGACTATGAAAATGATCAGGGAGTTGGAGCAGCTCTGCTACAAGGCCAGGCTGAGGGAGTTGGGGGTGTTCAGCCTGCAGAACAGAAGGCTCTGGGAAAACCTAGTAATGACCTTCCAGTACCTGAAGGGGCTACAAGAAGGCTGCAGAGGGACTGTTGCCAAAGGCCTGCAGGGACAGGACCAGGGGCAATAGTTTGAAATGAGAGCAGAGCAGATGGAGATTGGATGTGAGGAACAAGTTCTGCCCCAGGAGGCTGCTGGAACACTGCAAGAGGTTGCCCAGGGAGGTGGCTGAGGCTCCATCCCTGGAGATCTTCCAGATGAGGCTGGACAGGGCTCTGGGTAACCTGATCCAGTGGAGGATGTCCCTGCTGCCTGCAGGGGGTTGGACTGGATGAGCTTTGGAGGTGCCTTCTAACCCAAACCTTTCTATGATTCTGTGAAAGACTGTACTAGCCTCTAAAATTGATATAAAGCCACAACTTTTTCCCTTCACCTTTATCCTCTCCTTTGAAAGACTCATTTTGGTATGACTCATTCCTTTAATCACCAGAATAGCTCCCCTGTGCATGAGGGTGAAGGGCAAACAAAGCTAATGGCTTTAGGGATAGAGATGCTTGGCTTTGATCACCTCCTGCTGCTGCAAACCCCTAAATCATACACATCTTTTTAGCTGAAAATCTCCTGAGACCCAAAGATAATGGCACACAAGACAAATAAATTCCCACCTGTCATTAGTCTGAGCCTTTACTGACCTTGGAGTTTTGCAGGACAGTAGAAAAACAGGGAAATGCCTACTTCAAGAGCTGTATGCAGCATTAACCTATGAGGCTGCCTGCCAAGCATTCTGTTTAAGCTTTTGATCCTCTCTTTCTGCATTTTTTTCACCCCAAGGTGACACCTCTTGGGAAAAGTCAGTGGACTGAGCTGCTTCCCAAGTTCCTTTTAGATGGGTTAAATTGCTGTGGAGAAGAGTGTTTCTTTCTATTTCTGAGTTAGCTCTTAGTCCAAACCTGGTTATTAGGAATAAAGGTGAAAAAAATGGGTCTAGTTGTCCACTGATCAATAAAGGGATCTTTTTTCCCCTTGAAAATATTCACCAGCATCCTCATTTGTAGCTACTGCAGCTGGGCCACAGCCTGTTACAGGAGACAAGACTCAATCCCACTCCACTCCCTTTTAGTTAGAAGAATTAGAATCACAGAAATCACAGAATAGTTTGGGTTAGAAGGCACCTCCAAAGCTCATCCAGTCCAACCCCCTGCAGGCAGCAGGGACATCCTCCACTGGATCAGGTTGCCCAGAGCCCTGTCCAGCCTCATCTGGAAGATCTCCAGGGATGGAGCCTCAGCCACCTCCCTGGGCAACCTCTTGCAGTGTTCCAGCAGCCTCCTGGGGCAGAACTTGTTCCTCACATCCAATCTCAATCTGCCCTGCTCTCATTTCAAACCATTGCCTCTGGTCCTGTCCCTGCAGGCCTTTGGCAACAGTCTCTCAGCAGCCTTCTTCAGGTACTGGCAGGCTGCTCTAAAGTCTCCCCAGAGCCTTCTGTTCTGCAGGCTGAACACCCCCAACTCCCTCAGCCTGTCCTTGTAGGAGAGCTCCTCCAACCCCATGACTATTTTTGTGTCCCTCCTCTGGACCCTCTCCATCAGCTCCATATCCTTCCTATCCTGAGGGTTCCAGACCTGCACACAGTACTCCAGGTGAGGTCTCCCCAGAGCAGAGAAAAGCATCAGTATTACCTCTCTGGCTGTGCTGGCAATGCTGCTGTGGATGCAGCCCAGGCTGCCATTGGCCTGTGCTGCAAGCTCACACAGCTTCTCCCCCACCAGCACCCCCAAGTCCTATTCCTCAGGGCTGCTTTCCATCACCTCCTCCCCCAGTCTGGATTGCCAGCGAGGATTGTTCCAGCCCAGGTGCAGAATCCTGCACTTAACTCTCATTGAACCTCATGAGGTTCCCCTGGGCAGCACCTCTGCAGCTTGTCCAGCTCCCTCTGGATGCCCTCCTGTCCCTCTGGCACATGGACAGCACCACTCAGCTTGGTGCCATCTGCACGCTGCTACTGGTGCTCTCAATCTCACTCTCTCTGTCATTGATACAGATATTGACCAGCACAGCTCCCAGTACAGACCCCTTAGGGACACCACTGTCACTGCTCTCCATCTGCACTTCAAGCCACTGAGCACCAGCCTCTGGATGCAACCACCCAGCCAGTTCCTTACCCACTGAACATCCACCCAGCAAATCCACAGCTCTCCAGCTTGGCCAGCAGGATGCTGTGGGCGCTGTGTCAAAGGCCTTGCAGAAGCCAGACAGATCACATCCAGAGGCCATCCCTTATCCACTGCCATGTTCACTGTGTCATAGAAAGCCCCAAGGTTGATCAGGCAGGACCTTGTCCCTAGCAAAGCCATGCTGGCTGTCTTGAATCCCCTCCCTGCCCTCCATGTGCCTCAGCTTGGCATCCAGGAGGATTTGCTCCATGATCTTCCCAGGCATGGAGGTGAGGCTGACAGGTTGGCATTTCCCAGGGACTCCTTTCTCCCCTTGTTAACACAGGCTGTGATGTTCCTTTCTTCCAGTCCCCAGGGACCCCAAGTGACTGCCAGGACTGTTCAAATATCATGGAGAGTGGCCTGGCAACTACATCAGCTAATTCCCTCAGGACTCTGGGATGTATCTTGTCAGGCCCCTTGGAGTTATGCTCAGGTGCCTCAGATGATCACTCCCCTTGTCTGAGCTTACAGCAGGAGGGACCATGTTGTCCTGGTGTCCAGCTTGTGGTCCATCGCCATGAGAGCCATGGGGATAAAACACCCCCAAACTTGTTGAGAGTCTCAGCCTTCTCCTCCATTGCTACAAGTTCCCCACAGGGAACCCCAGGGGGTTGCACTTTCTTACCCTTCCTTTCCTGGTTTCTATACCTGTAGAAGCCTTTCTTGTTTTTCTTTACATCCCTTGCCAAGTTCAGTTCCAGCTGTGCCTTGGCCTTCCTGACCTTGTCCCTACACAGCTAGGCAATGTCCCTATACTCTTCCCAGGATCCCTGTGCCCCCTTTTTTTTCCTGTCAAGCTCCAGTTGCCCTTTAGTTTGACCAGCAGGTCACAGCTCAGCCATGGTGGTCTCTTGCCCTCCTGACCAATTTCTTACATGTGGGGATTGAGATCTCTTGTGCTCTACAGAGAGCATCCTTAAGGATCTGCCAGCTCTGTTCTGCTCCCTTGTCCCTGAGGGCCATTTCTCATGGGGTCCTATTTACTAATTCCCTGAAGAGCTGGAATTTTGCTTTCCTAAATTGTAGAGTCCTAACTGCACTTCTCATGGGCTTCATCCCCCTTAGGACAGAGGCCTGCACTAGCACATGAATGACAGAAACCAAGTCTGCATCTGGGGAAAGGAAAGAGTATTGCTCACCGTAACATCACAATCAATTTCCAGCAGAAGCCTTCATGCCAGTGCTTCATAACACCCAGCAGGTGAGTTTAGCATCAGAAATTTGGGAAAGGGGGTTTTGGCAGCTGATTTATGACTCTTAAGGTGAGCATTTGGGTGAACAGTAGGTTAAATGAAATCTCCAGAAAGCTGACAGAGGGCACCTCATGCAATGTTTCTCCTGCTAAAAAAAGATCAACACTGTAAAACTGAAGAGAGAGATAAATTCTGAGGAGCATTTACAACCTGAAAGGACCTGAGGAATTTCTTTGTATCTTTTTCTAACACTTGAAAATTACTAATATAAGAAACTACATAAGTCCCAAAGAATTCAGTTTACAACACATGCCAGTTTGAGCCATTCAGATACAACAGAATGAGAGGCAGGTTAGATAATTTAGCTAATTTGAGAGGCAGTTGCTTACTTCTAACTGGTTTCAAATATTTGCAATGGATTTCATAAGAGCTTCCAGCTACCAGATTTCATCTCAGACAAATAAGAGCTTGCAGCTGGTTCCTGTTTAAGCCAAGGGGAACCTTGCCTCTGACTTGCTGCATTTCACCTAGTAACTGATCCAAGCTCTTGACTTTATCTTGTGTTCCCGTGCTAGGATTTGGAGTCTTTTGGAGACTTGTGAGTGTTAAACCCTCCTGCAGAGCTCCATCTCCAGCAGATAGAGCTGAGAAAGGACCCATTCTGCTCTCTTCAGATAGCTCAAGGGATTTGACTGGTTGCTCTGCTCTTGTGTGGCCAGCAGGAGCAGGGAAGTAATTCTGCCCTGTGCTCAGCACTGGTTATGCCACACCTTGAGTCCTGTGTCTAGTTCTGGGCTCCTCAACTTAAGAAGGACATTGAGACACTTGAAGGTGTCCAGAGAAAGGCAACGACGCTAGGGAGGGGTCTGGAGCACAGCCCTGTGAGGAGAGGCTGAGGGAGCTGGGGTTGCCTGGAGCAGGCTGTCCAGAGAGGTTGTGGAGTCTCCTTCTCTGGAGACTTTCCAAACCCACCTGGATGTGTTCTGTGTGACCTGCCATGGATGATGCTGCTCTGGCAGGGAGGTTGAACTGGATGATATTTAAGGCCCCTTCCAACCCAAACCATTCTGTGACTCTATGATCCTGGGCCTGAAAATTGTTGGGTCCAGGTGTCAGGCAAGGCCCCAGCATTCTGACCTCTGCAGGAAACATCTCCCAGATACTCTGTCATGCACACAGACATGGGACACGTGGCCACCGCTCTGAAGAAGCCTTGTGTCCAAGGACCATTGGGAACTCTGATGTTTGAGCCACATGAGGTAACTATTTAGATATCATTGTCTGAAAAATTGCACCCCAGCCATCCTGGTCCATTAGCCAAATGTTCCAAAGGATCCAGGGGAGCAGGATGGAGCCAGAACACTTTTCATAGCTGGAAACACTCTGCTGCCTTAGTGTCCTGACAGGAATCCAGGCAGCAATGGCAAACCAACCTCATCCTGCTTTTTCTGTAACTGAAAACTATTTGTGAGTGTGATGGGCCAGGATCTGAACAGCTGCCCCACTGCCCACGTGCTGCACTGCCTGTGCAAAGCAGCTCTCACTTAAACAGCCACCTGCAAGGGTGGGGGAAGTCCTTCAGAAGAATGAGAGGTTGATGTTTTGGGAAGGGAGCAAATCAAACATAAACAAGAAACTCTGCCACATCTGTCAGAGATTTCATGGGCAAAGCTCCTCTTCTGTCTGTCCTCAGTGCTCCAGCCCCACAGGCAAGACAGCAAAGTGAGGATCTGGTGCTGTCAGGCAGCTGCTCTGCTGTGTGAGCAGTGTGAGTGTGCTCTCATTTGATGATGCAGGAGGTTCCAGTGCACAGAAGGGATTTTTATTCCTCGTTGTGGCAATTCAGAAGCAATCAGAACCTCGTTCAGGTAATGCTACCTGCAGTGCCACTTTGCCAAGTTTCCACAGCGTGAGAGTGGTGCCCGTGGGGCAGCATGATCAGAACATCCCCTCTGGACTTGCAGGCCCCACACTGACCAAGCAAGGAAGAGATTGTGTGCACACAAATGGCCACTCCTGCTTCCTCTGGTGGGAACTGCAAGAAGTGAGTGTTCCAGTGGCCCAGTGGCCCAGCTGCAGGTCAGTGCTGTGCAGGTGCTTCCAACCAGCAGAAAATGAGCTATGTTTTAACCTGCTCTTTTCCTCCAAAGCTCAGCTACCTCTGCGCAGTTTGTGCCACTGCCCAGTGTGACAAAGCAGCTTTGCATGTGTCACATCCAGATGGCTGAATGACATTTGATGCTGTTCCCAAGCCAGACTGCTTGGTGGCTTGTATTTCAATATTCCATTTTTTGTTCATAGATTCATGGATTCATAGAATACCAGGTTGGGAGAGACCTCAAGGCTCATCCAGTCCAACCTTTCAGGTTGAATAAGAATAAGAAAGGAGCTGGCCCAGCACCCTGGCAAGGTGAGCCTTGGAACTGTCCCATGCAGGGGACCCCAGCACCTCCCTGGGAGTTTATTCCAGTGTTTCATAGTACAATGGTGATTATTTTTTCCTGGCATCCAGTTGGAATCTCTCTGGCAGCAACCTGTGCCCATCAGCCCTGGTCTTTGCTGTGGGACTCTGTTCAAAGGGAGTCTCCCTTCTCCTGAGAGCTGCCCTCTAGGTGTTTGGTCATGGTTAGGAGGTGTCCCCTGAGCCTTCTCTTCTCCAGGCTCAACAAGCCCAGCGCTCTCAGCCTTCCCTCACAGGCAGGGCTGCCAGGCCTCCGGTCACTCCTGTGGCCCTGCTCTGGACCCTCTCCAGCCTGTCCCCATCCTTCTTGTACAGCAGGGACCAAACCTGTGCACAGTGCTCCAGGTGCAGCCTGCCCAGCGCTGAGCAGAGTGAGACAAAGACATCTTTGGCCCTGCTGGTGATGCCCTTATCAATGCACCCCAGCATCCTGGTGGCTTTCTCTGCCCCTGCAGCTTACTCTTCACTCATCTTGAGCCTTTTGCCCACCAAGACCCCCAGGTCCCTCACCACAGTGCTGCTCTCCAGCCAGGTGGAACATGTTTAGATGGAACTTCTGATGTTCAAGTTTATGCTCTTGTGGTGAAGGCACATTATACCCAGATATTGGATCTTGCCCCAGCATGTGTATCACAGTATCACAGTATAACTAAGTTTAGAAGAGACCCCAAGGATCATTGAGTCCAAACTGTCTCCACAGACCTCATGACTAGACCATGGCACCAAGTGCCACATCCAATCCCCTCTTGAACACCTCCAGGGACGGTGACTCCACCACCTCCCTGGGCAGCACATCCCAATGACGAACGACTTGCTCAGTGAAGAACTTTCTCCTCACCTCGAGTCTAAACCTCCCCTGGTGCAGCTTGAGACTGTGTCCTCTTGTTCTGGTGCTGGTTGCCTGGGAGAAGAGACCAACCCCTTCCTGGCTAAAATCTCCTTTCAGGTAGTTGTAGAGGGCAATTAGGTCACCCCTGATCCTTCTTTTCTCCAGGCTAAACAATCCCAGCTCCCTCAGCCTCTCCTCATAGGGCTGTGCTCAAGGCCTCTCCCCAGCCTTGTTGCCCTTCTCTGGACACGTTCAAGTGTCTCGATGTCCTTCTTAAACTGAG
Source organism: Dryobates pubescens (assembly GCF_014839835.1). Classification (NCBI taxonomy): domain Eukaryota; kingdom Metazoa; phylum Chordata; class Aves; order Piciformes; family Picidae; genus Dryobates; species Dryobates pubescens. The sequence goes on from NC_071639.1 coordinate 80,313, forward strand.
GGGACAAGTGTGGACAAGTTCCCCCTTCTTCAGGAGGAAGACAAAGGCCCAGGCATTAGCCAGGCCAGCAGGCACCCAGCGCATGCAGTGCTCGTGCAAATACCAAGCATGGCATAATTCTAGCTTCATGCTTTCTCTAGGCTGGAGCCAGTTGTTTATGAGAGTGCCCACTGGTCAAACCCAGCCTCCAGGAATCTCTAAGTACCACCCCAGCTGGTAAACAAGTTGCCCCCTCTTTCACTTTGTCTCTGTGCTTGCTCGAGAGAACAACTCTCGAGCCGCAGCCTCTGCCACTGAGCTGATTGTTGTTAGCTTCTGCCATACCTGCACACATACTGAAAGCCTCTGCATCCTGAGGAGCAGTCGTGAGGATCACCTCCAGAGGGAGGACCTTCGCTGAGCCCGAGGAGCGCAGCGTCGCCACAGCCAGTCGTACCGACCGGGAGAGCCTACCACCGTGCCACCGGAGGACTGGACCGACCCCCGAGGGTAAGACCTGCCCAGCTGCCGGGGAGAAGGGACTTGATCGAGACCGAGTCCCCACACGCCTAGCCCCACCGTGGCGGGAGAGGAGCCGCCGCCTGTGCCGCTCTGAGCCCTGTGACCCTCAGGGAAGACCAAAGCACTGTTCGTGCCTACACTGCACGGAACCCGGGACCGCTCCGCGTCCCGCTGCTCCTTTAAGCCCAGCAAAGGAGAATCCGCCGCTTACCGCAGCCGCATTCGCTGCCAGAGGCTGTTTACATCAGCCCCGAGAATCGCCGTGTCCGGGCCCACCCCGCAGCCCTGACTGCTGCCGTGTCCTCCGAGCCCGCCTGCCGGCAACCGTCGCCCGGCCCTGCCGTGCGAGCCGACTCCGAGGGCCGACCCCACGGGCCGACCCCGACCGGGACCGATCCCTGTTGTCTGGAGGGAATGGACCGAGTCCTGCAGGGAACCTGCTTCCGCGCTGAGCCCAGGCTCCATCATTCCCTCTGCACTGCTGCGGAGAGAGGAGACAGTAACCCGCCGCCGCCGTCCAACTCGACTGGGAACCAGCCCAGCCACAGTCGCCTGCCGGACCTCCACCTTGCCACAAACAACAGCCACAGAGTATCTCCCAGGTGCTTTCCACCCCCTAGCACTCAGTTCCAAGTGTCCGCGTCCAGCAGAGGAAGCGCTGGCGTACAGAGAGATTATAACATTGCTGTGGACAGCCAGGAGCCGCCCGCGTCCCGCCGGGTCGCCATCTGGTGGCCAAGCCGCGGAACTGCACCCTTCGGTCTGTAAATACAGAAGTGGTCTGTGGAGAGTTCAATTAAGTTCTAATCACAACACTAAGCCACTTGTGGAATGTATTTCACGAACGTGCACTAGAACATGGATATAAGTTGGTGATGCATTGGGTATTCATAATTTTTATCATTAATAAAATAATATTTTCATAATTCATATTTCATATTATTTAATAACCTCTTCATCACAGCTCTCTACCCCTTGTCCTGTCTCTGGGCACCAATGAACAAAGCCTGGCCCCATCCTCCTGACACCCACCCTTGAATTATTGATCAGCATTGATGATTTTCCCCCTCAGACCCCTCCCTTTCCTGACTACATGGCCCCAATTCTCTCAGCCTTTCCTCACCACAGAGATGTTCCAGTCTCCTTAGCACCCTCTCCAGCAAGTCCCTGTCCTTCTTGAACTGGAGAGCCCAGAACTCCAGACTGCAGTGTTCCAGGCTGCCTTTAACAACCTTTGACAACCGTTAGTGATGAATTCTGCTGCAGAGAACTACTGAACCAGAGCATGCTACAGTCAGCCTCTTTGTGTATTTTCCTTCCATCTTGTCTTTTGCAATTGCTCTGCTGTATCACTAAACACCAAGTTCACTTAAATCTGCACTTTGAGGCTGCACTCAGCAAAAAGTTTGGGCAGAAAACAAAATTGAGATGGAATATTTTGAAAATGACAAACTAGTGGGATTTTTATCTTTATTGTGATATGAATGATTTCATATTTGCCATAAAGGGGGGTAAATGAGACAGTAAATGTATAACAAGATCAATAAAATATAACAAGATCAATAAACTGAAAGAAACTGATCAATTAATTGATATAATATTGGTAAGTTTATATGTGACATGAATGGGGGGCGGGGAGAGGAGGCAATAAAAGGATAATGAGATCGCTAAACTGAAAAGTATTTTATTGGGGGTTAGGACAGTGCTAGCCAGAGACAAATCTATGAGCTGTGCATTTTAAAGACAGCAGATGATACAATATTTGAATTTATTCCTTATTTTATTCACTTCCTGAACTAATGGTGTTTTTTTCTCCTTCTCAAATCCACAATCTGCTTGATTTTAATCCTCCACCTTATGAATTTGATGCCCATGGAGCAGCACTGAACCAGAACATCCCCTCCAGTCCTGCAGGCCCCACACTGACACAGCAAGGAAGAAACTGTCTGCAACTATAGTGGCCATTTCTGCTTCCTTCAGTGGAAACTGGTGAGTGACATCTGCCTGGTCTGGCACCAGTGGTCCAGCTGTCTCTGTCTTCATTTCCTCTTTTTGTAGCTGCCACAGGTAAATCCAAGAGGAGATGCTTCTAAAATGCTCAGCTAGGAGTGTCCTAAATAAGCAGCTGAATGGGCACAAGGCAGAGCAAAAGAACAAAGAGCAAGGAAAGAAGCCAGAAGAAGTTCCATAAAACCAGGAGGCTGTGGTGAGAATTCTCCATGGTGACAGAACTGAAGGCCAAATGCTGATGTTTCTCCAGGAAATAGGGAGAAAACAAAATGCATTCCAGATCCTGTGGAGAGCCACTGTCTTCAATGGGCACTGCAGTGCACTGCACCTGGCAGAATTTCAAGCAGGATTGGGTATTTACTCTCTAACCATCTGCACCACCTTGCAGTAGGGACAAAACAGCCATACAGGGCTTCCTTAGAGATGGTGGCTGGCCACTGCTACAAGGGAGAGCAGGAGGCTGCACTGTAGGCTGTATGTTTGTAACGTAGAGTCATAGAATCACAGAACTCTTTTGGCTGGAAAAGCCCTCTCAGATCACCCAGTCCAACCAGCAACCACCATCATGGCCACTAAACTATGTCCCTATGTGCCATGGCCACAGGTTTCTGGAACACCTCCAGGGGTGGGAACTCCACCATCTCCCTGGGCAGCCCGTGACAATACCTGACCACTCTTGCAGTAAAGAAATGTTTCCTAATCTCCAGCCTAACCCTCCCCTGGCACAATTCCAGGCCATTTAATCTCCTTCTATCTCCTGAGACTAGAGAGAAGAGCCCAACCCCCACCTCACTGCAGCCTCCCCTCAGGAAGCTGTAGAGAGCAATGAGGTCTTCCCTCAGCCTCCTCTTCTCCACACTAAACACTCCCAGGTCCCTCAGCTGCTCCTCCCCAGCTCTGTTCTCCAGACCCTTCCCCAGCTCTGTTGCCCTTCTCTGGACCTGCTCCAGCCCCTCCATGTCCTTCTTGGAGTGAGTGGAACAAAACTGAAGCCAGAATATAAGCTGTGGCCTCACCAGTGCCTGGTAGAGGTGCATCATCACTTCCCTACTCCTGCTGGCCACACCATTGCTGATCACACATCACCAGGGTGTGTGATGGAAGATTTGAAGTTCAGGTTCACCATCTTAGTGCAGGTCATCTTGGTAAACCCACAGCCTTCTCATACTATAATGCTCTATTTAAGGACTCCAGACTTACTCTTTTGAAAGGTGTGAGAAAAAAACTCACAGCAGAGGGGCACTAATGATGGCCCAAAAGGGCCAAAAGACAGTCCATAATGCTCTGAAACCCTCGGGTCTGTTTTAAGAAGCTCAGATTCAACGGTCATTTAGTGGAATTTAAATCTCAGCTTGTCCTAGTTCAGAGCAGGACAGATTGCTCTGCTGCTCCCAAAGGGGCAGCAGAATAATGCTCACACAACTGGATTGGGTAGTGATGGAAAGGTGAAATGGAAATGCAATTCCTATACAACAAAAACTACTAAGCATAGCAAAGTCCCTTTACACTAGACCAAAACCCCAGCACTTCCCTTTTCTGTACCTGGGATTCACCCAAAGCCCCAGGGATCTTCCCCCCCCCCCCCCACCTCCCCACCCCCCCACTGCTAGGCTGGTTTCAGGCTGCCCAGGGCTCAACTGCTCCCCCTGACACACACACGCCTTTTTACCCTGGCACATTTTTACCCCTGCACCTTTTTACCCTTGGCCTAAACAGGCCAAGATTGCTCAGGGAAAGAAAAAGTGGTGTGGGATACTCCTCTATCATTACATCACTACCAGATAAGAGAGCATCTCTCCCCCACAGGAACAGAGAGGAAAGAAAGAGAGGGAAAATAACTTTGCAGCCAGATTTATAAGGGTGCAGGATTTATGGGTAGCAATCCACTATTTCCTGTGCCTACCCCCTGGGCTGGACACTCTGGACCCTGGAGGTCTCAACTCTGTGACTTCTTTTTTGGAGGCACCCAGCCTAAACAACCACAGGGGTTATGAACAGCAGTTCCAATACAAGAAAATATTGGCTCTGTATGTCTTCACTTCAGATCAAACCCCATCAGATACCACACCTGTCCTTCTGGGCTGGTGGATGAGTGGACTTCAGAGTACTCTCAGCAAAAGCTCAGTCTGACATTGTGTACAGTAGCTTGGCCTGAAGAAGGAAGGATAAAGAGAAGGAAGTTCTTGAGCACAGATGGCATTTCTTATGTGATGACAGCACTCCTACTTCCCAAGCTCATACACAACCTCTCCTTGTTCCAAAGCACACAGACCTACATTGGCACCAGTTGAACCTTCTCTTTATGGTGAACTGAGCTCTTTTCCCAGGCTCAGAAGACAAGAGAAGGAAAAAATGCAAAATGATTCCAAGGAGTAATGTGTGCAGGAAGGGCAATGGGATATTGGTTTATCTTTGTGGGGGTGGTGATAATGGATCAGGATCACAGAATCACAGAAACATTTGGGTTGGAAAAGACATGCCTCTGCTGACACAACTTGAGCCCATTTCCTGTCCTTCTGTGTCCTGACACTAGAAGAAGAGACCAACAGCCTTCAGAGATAAACTCTGTATGTGCCTCAGAAGCAAGCTGCGGAAGCCAACAGGAAGTGAAACTACTCCTGCAGCCTGCAGGCACACCACGACTGTTGCAGTATCACAGTCTCACAGTATAACTAAGGTTGGAAGAGACCCCAAGGATCATCAAGTCCAACCTGTCTCCACAGAGCTCACGACTAGACCATGGCACCAAGTGCCACATCCAATCCCCTCTGGAATACCTCCAGGGACGGTGACTCCACCACCTCCCTGGGCAGCACATCCCAATGACGAACGACTCGCTCAGTGAAGAACTTTCTCCTCACCTCGAGTCTAAACCTCCCCTGGCTCAGCTTGAGACTGTGTCCTCTTGTTCTGGTGCTGGTTGCCTGGGAGAAGAGACCAATCCCTGCCTGGCTACAATCTCCCTTCAGGTATTTGTAGAGGGCAATGAGGTCACCCCTGAGCCTCCTTTTCTCCAGGTTAAACAATCCCAGCCCACCAGGACGCCCCTGACCCGCAAACCCCCGGAAGCAAGGCGAGGAGCCGAGCAGGAAGCTCACAAACCAAGCGGAGCTGTCCTGAAGCAGCGGTGCCGATCAGCTAGCGAGCCAGAATGGCCTTTGTTTAAGTCCCGGCACGTGCTGCAGGGTGCCAGGAGCTGTAGGTTATAAACCTTGCAGCTGAGCGTACTGCGCTGCAGTGATTGGCAGTGAGTGATCCAGGAGATTTGATTTTTATAAGCACCTGTTCAAGGTCTGTTGCCCTAGAGAATTCAGAGCCCCCACCCACTGTGGGCACAGCCGGCACGGTGCCGATATGCTTCTCTTTTTACATTACAGTTTAAGTTTCTGTTTGTTGTTTCTGGGTTTTTGCTCATACTGTTTAAATTGTTCCTGCTGGTGAGATATCTGTTCCACAACCAAATATTTTGAACCAGTAAATATATTTTATTAATATTTTCCACGGGATTTTTTTTATTACTAAAGTTATTACTATTTTTATTAATCATTTCACTTATTAAATATTAATAATAACCACACATTAATCACAGTCCCATGGCCTTGAACACTTTCAGGTTCTTCAGATGATCATGAACCTGATCTTTACTCACCATGGGCAGTTCCTTCTTCCAGTCCCTGCCACTATCTTCCATTATTCTGGGAGTGTGGCTGGAGCCCTTGCCAGTGAAGACTGAGGTAAGGAAGTCATTGAGAACCTCAGCCTTCTCCATGTCACTTGTCACCAGCTCTCCTGTTTCCTTTCTGAGTGATGAGAATGGATGATCTGAGCACCAGGAAAACTTCCACTGAGTACTAAAAAGATCATTTTAAAAAGCTGAGTCCTGCCCAGAGAGTAAACCCCAGGGCTTTGCTGAGGGATATTTGCCTTGGTGATATCCACGCTGAAAGAGACCATTCCACCGCATCAGCAAAGTGCCACCAGGCCATCAAGGAATGAGGGCTGCTGTACCATCCCCTCTGTCAGCTTGTCCTGCAGGAGAAATAGGCACTGCTATGGGAAAGTCCAGAGGTGCCTGCTGGAGTGAAAGATGTGGTTTGGGGGCGGCCAAGGCAGGGGAGGCCTCCATGGGTGAAGGTCAGTAATGTCCCAGGAGGCATTAGCTGCATGAGCACCTGAGGTGCAGATGATGTAAATCTCCAGAGATTCAACAGCAGCTGAGCCTGTGCACTGCATCTTCTCAGAAAACAGCTATTAGGCCAAACACACAGCAGTGCCCCTGAGGTGGATTAGTCAACCGGAGGGACTCCTCCCTGTCTGGTTCATCTAACATCTCACACTTTCAACTCAGGCAGTAGACCTGTACTCAAAAAAAGATTTCAGAGCACCACCAAACATGGAATCACAGAACAGAGCATCACAGAATTGTCTTGGGTGGAAAAGACCTTTAAGACCATTGAGTTGCTGTCTCTGTTCAGCAGCAAGCTGCATGGTAACACTGTTCCTAAGAGAGTTATTTTCTGTCTCACTCATATGAACATTTTATCAGAAAAAGAAAAAAAATTAAACTGCAGTCAGCACTGAGTAGCCCTAACAAGCAGCCAAAGAACAGCTCTGATGTTTGTCTTTTTTCTGTTCATGGTCTGTAAAACTATACCTGGTTTGGAAGGATGGTCAGAATTTTGGTGCCTTCTGAAACAAGTCCTTCTGTGCTGTAGTGAGCTGCATGTTCTCTGAAGGAATGGACAGCTGCAGAGAGCATGGAGCTAACAGTAAGAGTCCAGCAGGTGTCCCAGAGCCTACTGAACCAAGCAGCAGAGTGTGTTCACTGCATGCAGTAGGCAGTCGACTCAGGCCCTACAAGAAAGCCACGGCACAGCAGATCCCCAGTGCCATGCAGCGACTGTTGGCACAGCTCTGGGTTTTAATGCATGCACTGCAGGGTATCTTTTCCCTTTTCTTCATCTCATAGTTGTGGGACTTTTCTGAGAGTCCCTGCTAGTACAACTGAGCTACAGCTTGGGGTCATCTGTGGTGAAGAGGTTGTGAATGATGGCATACGGATTATAAAAAATAAACCTGTGGTGATTGCCATCATCAGCAAACGGTTGGCCACTGGTTTACATGCAGACACTAGTGCGCGATTGTGAAATAAACCCCATCACTGCTTTAGGATGTACAATTTGGACCCAATTAGAATATTTACAGAATTAATGTCAATTAACTGACTGAAGGGTGCAATTCTACTGCTTGTCCATCAGATGGCGACTCGACAAAACGCTTGCGGCTGCTCAACTCTCTCCAGAGAGCCTTTGCGTGCACCACAGACAGAGCAGAGGCTTCAGCTAGAAGGTGCCATGCGGCAGGCGCGGGTGCTTCTTGCTGCGTGCTGGCGAGAGCAAAGCACGGAAGGACACACTGTGTCTTTGGTTTATAGCAAAGCAAGTTGCTAGGCTAGGGCACGCTAGCCTGCTCGGCTTGCACTGGGGTTGGCTCCTGGGCTGGTCTGTTCTGGGGAGGTGGGAGCTCCAGACGGTGACAGTGGCTTTCCTTCTCCCTCCCGCGGCTGCGGGGAAGGGGGCAAAACGTTGGGTTGGGCCGATGGGCAGTCTTGTAAACAACCAGCGTTAGCCTACAGAAAGTGTGAGGCCAGAATGATGTCCTTACTAGGTGGAGCATGAGCATCCCATGGGATGGGGGCAGAAGGCAGGCTGGGGTTGGTTTTGCTGTCTGTCTGGTACCCTGGGCCTTCATGCCCCTCAGCTCTGGGCTGAGTGCCCACTCTGGAAAGGAGGGTGGAAGGGGGGATGTGGCCAAACATGTTGGGACAAATTTTCAGTATTTGGGGCATAGTTCTGGGCATATGGTGCTGTGGTGGTTTAGGCTGGGTGCTGGCCCAGATGCCACTGCGCAGGCCACACCTGGGAGGTCCCAAGGGGTGGGCCCAGCCCAGGGGGTGGTCACAAGGACCAGGTATTCCATTCCCATAATGCCCTGCTCCCCTATAAAAAGGCCATGCGGGGTCTTCACTTTCTCTTTCGTCCCCTGCTGCTGCCTAGGTAACATGGCGTGAGCTGCCTCCCTTGGGCCTGCTCAGGCCCAAGGCTGGGTGGGGGGGGGGGGAAGAAAGAGCCCTGGGGGGGTTTGGGTGTACCCCCAGGTGGGGATGGGATGTTCTTGGGTATGTTCTGGGATCTCTCTCTTTGTCATGGTGCTTGTGGGTCTCTGTAAAACTTTCATTGTTGTTGGTTATTGTTTTCCTATTTAAACTTTCATCACTTTTGCAATCCGTTTGCCTGAGTCGTTATTTCTGCCTGTGGTGGGGAGGGGACCTGCCCCAACCCATTACATTTTGGCGCACCAACGTGGGGCCAACTGCAGCTCGGATTGCAAAAGATGGAGAGTTTAAATTTAGTTCTGGGCGTCGGTTTGGGTTTGGGAAGTTGGGGCTCAGGTTTTGTTGCCGGGGCGACTGTGTGAACTCCTGTGGACTGCAGAAGGATAGCTGGTGCGTGGCTAATGGCATGGAAGGCCCTGCTGTTGCTTGGGAACAGCGAGGGGTGGTTCTTTTCTGTGACTTTCTGCCCAGGGTAGCTTAAAAATGCTCGAGTAGCCTAAGAAGGCGAGACCTGCCTTCTCCTCGTTCTCTGCGGAGCGGCAGGGAGCGGAGGAGGGGCAGCGGCAAGCAGAGCGTGGTCGGCCCGCGGCCGCTGCGGGAGCGGACACCCGCGGCGAGCGGGCAAGCGACTGCTGGAGGTGACTCGGACTCTGCATCGCGGCGACAGAGACGGCGGGGGCCGGGCCGGGCCGCGTTCAGGCGGCGGCGGCGGCACCGCCCAAGCCGGGCTGCGTTCAGGCGGCGGCGGCAGCTGTAAATCTTTCCCTGGTGTTTTCGGGCATGTTCTGAAAACGGCGCCGAGCACCTGGCTCCGCCTCCTCTCTTCTCAGCGAGCCGTGCTGCAGCCTCCCCCTCCGGGGGAGGGCTGTGAACCGGAGGCGGTGATGCCTCGGTATGTGAACGCCCCATGGGGGGGCGATGTGCCTGCGATGTGCATTGGTGTAGCTTTGGACTGGCCAGAAGCGGTCGGTTGTGGTTCCCTGGAGGGATGGAAAAAGCGGTCGTGGAGCCTGATTGCTCCGACCGGCTTGCCCCAGGGGTGGAAAAAGCCGCTGAGAAACTGTAAATGCAGATAAAGGCTTGGCTGAGAAGTTGTGAGGTATTTCCAGGTGACCAGGATGTCCCAAGGAGTCCACAAGGAATTCACACTGCAGGAGAAGGACTGCGTCGCTGGGAGGTTCCATCACATGAGGAAGAACAACTGGAATGGACTGATGCTTGAGCCTGAATGAGAGACTGTGTGGAAGGACGCCCAGAAGAAGACATGGACTGTTGCTAGATATGTCATAAGAAGAGTTCTAATTTGATGATATGTTCTGGGTGCAGGGATTATGGTATGGAATAAGGGGTGGTCTGTGGTGGTTTAGGCTGGGTGCTGGCCCAGATGCCACTGCGCAGGCCACACCTGGGAGGTCCCAAGGGGTGGGCCCAGCCCAGGGGGTGGTCACAAGGACCAGGTATTCCATTCCCATAATGCCCTGCACCCCTATAAAAAGGCCATGCGGGGTCTTCACTTTCTCTTTCGTCCCCTGCTGCTGCCTAGGTAACATGGCGTGAGCTGCCTCCCTTGGGCCTGCTCAGGCCCAAGGCTGGGTGGGGGGGGGGGGAAGAAAGAGCCCTGGGGGGGGTTTGGGTGTACCCCCAGGTGGGGATGGGATGTTCTTGGGTATGTTCTGGGATCTCTCTCTTTGTCATGGTGCTTGTGGGTCTCTGTAAAACTTTCATTGTTGTTGGTTATTGTTTTCCTATTTAAACTTTCATCACTTTTGCAATCCGTTTGCCTGAGTCGTTATTTCTGCCTGTGGTGGGGAGGGGACCTGCCCCAACCCATTACAGGTGCCCTCGCCACATCATCTCAAAACATTTTTGTCTTAAGACTTCAGTCAGAAAAAATGTCAGTACTTAAAATCTTTAAAGCACAAGTTTGGAAGAAGAGAAAGTGAGCTTAGGTGTTCTTTTCAGGGATGTCCTGAATAAAGAGTGGCCAAAAAACGTTGGTGATATTAAACTGAGACATTTATGAAGCCTTATGCCTGCAGTGAGAAGGGAAATCTGCTACAGCTTGGAGCAGCCAGGATCACTTTCCCTATTTTCTGATATTTTGTTTTCCTCATCTTTAGAACTCCCTTTCTCTCCCCTTGCCTTTGATGTCTGGTTTACCTAGCCAAATTCTGTCACAATTCCTTTATCTGTTCTTTTTCTCCAAGGCTTCAAAAAGCAATTAAGGTAATTATGAATTGTGAAGTGAGGAGGAGCTGTAGACCAATGAAGAGGTTGCTCAACAATGACCTTATTTTCCAAATGAGGCTCTATTGGGCTCTATCAGAGCCAGCTGCTAACCTCAAAGTCAGTAGATTTCCTTATTTTCCCTCTCTTAGTATTTCCCTGCACACAGTATTGCCTTCTCCTGTTATGCCCTTCAGTGGCAGGTATGACTGCCCTGACAAACACTAAAGCCTGACAAAGGGCCAAGATTTGCCAGAGCTGATGAAGATCAGACTGATGCCATCATACACTAACTGGCATCTCTGGACCCAGAAGCTCTCACCCTGCTTTTGTGTTGTTTGGAGGACCCAGAACTCCATCTAATTAGGAACTGACCACAGCGGACTCTCAGTGTAGGGTTTAAGTGGAGGCCCCTGTGGAGTCATTTGGAGCTGGTGCCCATACAGCAAGCAGCCTGGCAGTTGGATCCTCTCCCCTTACTGGAACCTTGTCTAAGGAGCCCTCATCCCCTTTGGTGAGTGTCTATATCCTGGGTACTCTAAATGGGAGGTTGTCCCTTCAGGAGGGAGTGTGCGAGTGCACTGTTGGTACTCTCTCTGAAACAAGCCTAAGAAACTGTCCAGGCAGGTGATTCAGTCCCCATCTTTGGATATATTTAAAAGCTATCTAGGTGTGGTGCACAAGGATATGATGCTGTGTGAGTCTGTGATTCCAAATTGACATCCAAACCTGTGACTTAGCCTGGAAAAGAGCAGGCTGAGAGGGATCTGATCAATGATTGCCAATATCTGAGGGGTGGGGGTCAGGAAGGGGCCAGGCTCTGCTCAGTGGTGTCCTGAGATAGGACAAGGAGCTAGGGACACAAACTGGAACCCAGGAAGTTCCACCTCAGCACGAGGAGAAACTTCTGTGGTGTGAGGCTGCTGAGGCCTGGAGCAGGCTGCCCAGAGAGGTTGTGGAGTCTCCTGCTCTGGAGCCTTTCCAGCCCCATCTGGATGTGTTCTGTGTGCCCTGCCCTGGGTGACCCTGCTCTGGCAGGGGGTTGGACTGGGTGATCTCCAGAGGTCCCTTCCAACCCCTAACATTCTGTGGTTCTATGATTTAACTGTTGGAAGGAGTGCCAAGTAATTACAAGAAATCCACACTTTGAGGTGTCTGTTGCTGTCTGTTGGGGGGGCTCTGTGACACCTTTATGGATCTTTATCATTTAAAAAGGCTGTGGTTGAAGTTAGAAAGCTGTTGTATTTGCAGGTACTACTTAACTGAAACGAAAATGTCAGCACTAGTGTGGGTGAAAGCCTGATGTGGGCATTGAAACCTAGACAGAAAAACAAAGCAAGATTTGTACAGAAGTTGTTATTTTAGGGAACATTATCAGTATTTGGAACAGACTTTTTTCTGTTTGATACATATACCACCATGCTAACTACAGCTGCATGCAGTGAGCAGCAACCTAAATTGCAGGCAAGGGGTCAGTACAGGTTTTTGTTTCAAACCATCAGGGTCTGCAGCCCTCTGCAGTACAGGTAACCCAGAAGCTTGTTCCGGCTGGGAACTGCCACCCATCACAAGTGCAGCACTGTGGGGGAATGGGATCTGGGTCTGAAGCAGAGACTTCAGTTAAATCAGGAGCTGCAGCTGATGACAGCCATCACAGGAATGCTTCCTGGTGGTGCAGTGCAGCAGCAGCAGCAGCTGCTCGGGAGGCTCTGACAGGCAGTTTGCCATTGCTACCAAATGCCAGCATGGTGCTTTCCCTGTCTGAAGTCAGAGAGACACAAGTGCAGCGTGGCAGCAGCGAATTGAAACTGTCTATAGGTAAACTACACAGCACTTAGACACTGCCCTGGGGACAGAATATTCCTAAGAACATGAGGCCAGGCTAGGCTGCTTCCCCTTCACTCCATCACACAGCACATAGGCAGGGCAAGCTGCAGGGAAATGAGTGCCTCAAACTGTGTCACTGGCAGCCCTGGCACTTGTGCTACCCACCCTGCTGGGCCTGTGTGCCTGCTGGAGGTGCCAGGGCAGGAGCAAAAGGTGGGTGGCAGGAATGCAGTCAGGAAGGTAGGGCAGAGTCAGAAATGGGGCCAGGAAGAAGGAGTGCTTCTTGCTGGGCTGCATTAACATCCAACTCTTGCAGACATCAGGGGATCAGAAAACTGTTTGGGATGGAAAAGCCCTCTGAGATCACCCAGTCCCACCAGCAACCCAACCCCACCATGGCTACCAAACCATGGCCCCAAGTGCTATGGCCACACATTTCTTAACACCTCCAGGGGTGGGGACTCCACCACCTCCCTGGGCAGCCTGTTCCAATCCCTGACCACTCCTGCAGCAAAGACATTTTTCCTAATCTCCACCTAAACCTAATATTTCCTAATATTCAACCTAATATTCAGCCTCTGTGTCTTGTAAACACCCCAGGGATGGGGATTCAATCACCTCCCTGGGCAACCTGTTCAAGTGTTTAATAACCCTTTCAGTGAAGAAGTTTCTTCTAATACCCAATCTAAACCTCCCCTGGTGGAGTTGGAGGCCATTTCCTCTCACCCTTTGACTTACTCCTAGGGAGAAGAGCCCAACCCCCACATCACTCCAATCTCTTTTCAGGGAGCTGTAGAGAGCAATGAGGTCTCCTCTCAGCCTCCTTTTCTCCAGACTAAATACCCCTAGCTGCCTCAGCTGCTCCTCCCCAGGCTTGTTCTCCAGACCCTTCCCCAGCTTTGTTGCCCTTCTCTGGACCTGCTCCAGCCTTTCAATGTCCTTCTTGGACTCAAGGTGTGGTATCAGCAGTGCCCAGTCCAGGGGGACAATCACTGCCCTGTTCCTGCGGGCCACACCATTGCTGATCCAAGCCAGGATGCTTGTGGCCTTCTTGGCCACCTTCCCAGCTGCTGTCACCCAGCACGCCCAGGTCTGTCTCTGCTGGGCAGTTTCCAGCCACTCTGCCCCAAGTCTGGAGCAGTCATGGGGTTGTTGTGAGCCAAATGGAGGACGCAGCACCTGGCTGTGTTGAATGTCATACAACTGTCCTTAGCTCATCAAGCCAGCCTGGCCAGCTCCCTCTGTAGAGCATTCCTGCCCTCAAGCAGATATCAATATGCACTTCCCAGTTTCTGCAGCCCTTCCTTGGGCAGGGCTGGCCTGTCTGGAGGAGACAAGGTGCCCAGCAATGGAGGGCTGTGTCCTGCAGGATTTAATGCACACAGGGGTATCCTGCAGTTGCAGCAGCCCAGCCCTGGGGCTCTGGGGAGCACCTGGCCTGTCCTTTCCTCTTGAAGGGACTCATCCCTGTCATCCCTCCCCAGTGCTCCTGGCCTGGCCTGCTTCTCCAGCAGGCCTGCTCCTGGCAGCCATGTGAATGCACCCCTCATGTCCTGTTGTTCCTGGTGTCACTTGCCCCTCTTTCAGCTACATAGTGTGAATCAGCATGCACTGGGATGGAAGGGACCCTCGAAGGGCATCTCAGCCAACACCCCTGTAGTCAGCAGGGACACCTCCAACTAGAGCAAGTTGCTCTGGGCCACATCAAGCCTGACTTTTAATTTCTCCGGGGATGGGGCCTTAACCACCTCCCTGAGAAACCTGTTCCAGTGTCTCACCAGCTTCACTGTGCAGAGCTTCCTCCTGATGTCCAACCTAAATCTGCCCTGCTCCAGCTTTAAACCATTGCCTCTCGTCCTATCCCCATAGCCTCTTCTGAACAATCTCTACCCAGCCTGCCTGCAGGTCCCCTGCAGATATGAAATGCAGTTCTAAGGTCCCCCCAAAGCCTTCTTTTCTCCAGGCTGAACCCTTTCCATCATGTCCAGGTGTCTCTTGTGTCAGGGTCCTATATCTGGACACAGCCCTGCAGGTGAGGTCTCCCCAGAGCAGAGGGGCAGGATCCTCTCTCTCCGTCTCTGGCCACACTACTTTGAATGCAGCCCAGGCTGCCCTTGGCCTTCTGCGCTGCCAGTGCCCATTGCTGGCTCCTGCCCAGCTTCTTACCCCCAGCACCCCCAAGGCCTTCCCTGCAGGGCTGCTCTCAATCTCATCACCCCCAGCCTGGATTGGTAGCGAGGATTGCCCCGACCCAGGTGCAGGACCTTGCACCTAGCCTTGCTGAACTTCATAAAATCTCCTGAGGCTGCTTCTCCAACCCAAGTCCCTTCGTTCAAAGGCTGCTCTAAACACGGCACTTCCTTCCGAGTGTCCTTTCTCACTTGGAGACAAAGCGACTGAAGCTGAGGGCAGTGCTTCCAGCGCAGAACACGACGTTTGGCTCTGCAGCATTGGTCCCTTGCTCATCTTCTCCCGAGGCCATTGCCCGTTTACCCTACGCCGCACTCTACACGCTGCGGCCCCCGGGAGGCCGAAGGGAGGTGGCCGCCCGCAGGTTCCAGCCCCTCCGGCCCCCAGGAGCCGCGGGTCGCCGGCGCACAACGCGCCCCTGCCGCTCACCCACGCCGCCGGGTGCGGCCGCGGTCCGGCTCCGCCTCCCCCACGCCTCCGCCGTCACGGGCGGGCGGGCGGGCGGAGGCGGGGCGGGCGGGCGGAGGCGGGGCGGGCGGGCGGAGGCGGGGCGGGCGGGCGGAGGCGGGGCGGGCGGGCGGAGGCGGGGCGGGCGGGCGGAGGCGGGGCGGGCGGGCGGAGGCGGGGCGGGCGGGCGGAGGCGGGGCGGGCGGGCGGAGGCGGGGCGGGCGGGCGGAGGCGGGGCGGGCGGGCGGAGGCGGGGCGGGCGGGCGGAGGCGGGGCGGGCGGGCGGAGGCGGGGCGGGCGGGCGGAGGGGGCTGCCCTTCCCCTGCCCGCCCTGTCTGCCGCTGCCGTCCCTGCCGCGCCCGGGGCAGCAGGATCGCCAGGCCGGGTAAGAGCGGCCGGCGCTCAGCTGGGGAGCTGGGAGGGGTTAGCACTGCCCGCGGGCAGGGTGCGCAGGGTGGCGCTGGGGGGCAGCGGCGGCTGGAGGGGCTGCAGCCGTGAGTCCTTCCTGGGGTCGGAGCCGCCTCCGCTACCGGCTCGGTCCTGTGCCTGTCTGGGGCGAGCGGGGCGGCTGCGGCAGGGGCTGGCTGCCGGGCCGTGGGCTAGGGCTGCAGTCGGCTGTGTCACCACCACCCTCATTCCCCGCCGCCCCTCGCCGGGGCACCCCCGACCCCATGGCTTTGGGGTGGACGCTGGCCCTGATGCCTTAAACAGAAACTCGGGGCCTGCAGCCGGTGTTTTACAGGAGCTGATGTCGAGCTGCAGGGTCGGATCCTCGCCTTCAGCGCAATGAAACGCCCTCCGTGCTCCTGCCGAGCCGGGGCGAGCAGGGCCCTTGAGCAGCACGGAGGGAGGTGACAGCCGAGCCCTGGCCTCGCGTTTGCTCTCCTCTCCCGGTGAATCACTTGCTGCTGTTTCAGAAGTGGGCACTTCGTAAACTGTAGAAGGAAGTGGAAGGTTTCACTCTGCTTCGGATGAAATGCAAGGCACTGAGTCTTAACATCCAATCTGCCCAGCTCTCATTTCAAACCATTGCCGCTGGTCCTGTCCCTGCAGGGTTTTGGAAATAGTCTCTCTCCATCCTATTTCTCTTCCTGCTTCACTGTCAGGCCCCTGTGTGCTCCTGGAAAAGGTAATTCCCTTACTTCAGGCTTTTCCCAAGAACAAAGATGTTCTGTTAGGTTTCTGAAAGCTGTGTGCTTCCTTCAGCTACAGACATTCATGAGGATGAATCAAACCATGCCAGGCATATTTTTGAGCCACAGATGCTGAGTGCTGGAGATGCATTAAGGCCTAACAGCATTTCAGGCTTCAGGAATGTGATTTTCCACACTGGGCAGCTGGAAATGCCACCACTTCAAATTGCATCTTTGTCTGACAGAGTTGTTCCTAGGGAACATGGATAGAACACTGACCTCTAGCACTATCTAATAATGATTTATTTTTCTTTTACAAGAATTACTTCTGGCTGTTAGATAATGCAAGTTTCTTTTGGTGTGGTTCAGTGTGACTGATGTGGCAAGGCTGGGGAAACTGGGCAGAGTGGAGCAGAAAATTACCATCAGACATCTTTTCTGTTGGCGTTGCTGTGTTCGAGCAAAGATAGCACTGGCAGCCCAGAGCCAGCTGAGTGCTGAGCTGCATCCAGAGCAGGGAGAGCAGCAGCACAGGGAGGGGATTCTGCCCCTCTGCTCTGCTCTGCTGACAACACCAAGCTGGGGGCAGGAGTTGATCTGCTGGGGGGTAGGAGAGCTCTGCAGAGGGACCTCAACAGGCTGGGCAGATGGGCAGAGTCCAAGGGCAGGAGATTGAACACATCCAAGTGCCAGGGGCTGCACATTGGCCACAGCAGCCCCAGGCAGAGCTACAGGCTGGGGGCAGAGTGGCTGAGAGCAGCCAGGCAGAGAGGGACCTGGGGGTGCTGGTTGATGGTAGGCTGAACATGAGCCTGCAGTGTGCCCAGGCAGCCAATAGGGCCAATGGCATCCTGGCCTGCATCAGGAACAGTGTGGCCAGCAGGAGCAGGGAGGTCATTCTGCCCCTGTACACTGCACTGGTTAGGCTGCACCTTGAGTCCTGTGTCCAGTTCTGGGCCCCTCAGTTTAGGAAGGAGGTTGACTTGCTGGAAGGTGTCCAGAGAAGGGCAACAAAGTTGGTGAGGGGCTTGGAACACAGCCCTGTGAGGAGAGGCTGAGGGAGCTGGGGTTGCTTAGCCTGCAGAAGAGGAGGCTCAGAGGTGACCTTATTGCTGTCTACAACTCCCTGAAGGGAGGTTGTAGTCAGGCAGAGGTTGGTCTCTTCTCCCAGGCAGCCAGTACCAGAACAAGAGGACACAGTCTCAGGCTGTGCCAGGGGAGGTTTAGGCTGGAGATTAGGAAGAAGTTCTACACAGAGAGAGTGATTGCCCATTGGGATGGGCTGCCTGAGGAGGTGGTGGGGTCGCCGTCACTGGGGGTGTTCAGGGTGAGGCTTGATGGGGTGCTTGGTGCCATGGGTTAGTTGATTAGGTGGTGTTGGATTGGTTGATGGGTTGGACACGATGATCTTGAAGGTCTCTTCCAACCTGGTTTATTCTATGTATTCTATGTATTCTATGCTCAGACCCCACCTGCAGCACTGCCTTCAGCTCTGGGGCCCCCAGCACAAAAAGGACCTGGAGCTGTTGGAGAGGGTCCAGAGGAGGCCATGAAAATGATCAGAGTGCTGGAGAATCAGAGGCTGAGGGAGTTGGATTGTTCAGCTTGGGCAAAAGAATGCTCCAGGGAGACCTCAGAGCAGCCTTCCAGTCCCTGAACGGGCTCCAGGAGAGCTGGGGAGGGACTTCTGACAAGGGCTGGGAGTGCCAGGACAAGGGACAATGGCTTTGAGCTGTGAGAAGGGAGATTGAGTCTGAAGATGAGGAAGAAATTCTTGAGAATGAGGCTGGGGAGACTCTGGCACAGGTTGCCCAGGGAGGCTGTGGCTGTCCCCTTCCTGGAGGTGTGCAAGGCCAGGCTGGATGAGGCCTTGAGCAAGCTGGGCTGGTGGGAGGTGTCCCTGCCAATGGCAGCGGGTTGGAACTGAATGATCCTTAAGGTCCCTTCCAAGCCAAACTGTTCTATGAATCTATAAAACCTTGCTTGCTTTTCTGTACCCCATACAGATTTAAATTTGATGTCTACCTGAAGCAGATGATAAAGGAAAAACTGGAATCTTTAGTAGTTCCTGTAAGAAAACAGGAAGGATTTCGTTTACTGGGATTTTGTTTGCATGTTTGTTTTGGCTCAGAGTTGCTTTTGTATTCTGGAAGACCCCAGCTGCCTTTGTGAACCAGGACTCCAGCACATTAGGAGCCATAAAAGCACAAAGTGAAGAATATGATCTCTGCCTCTAAGAAGGAACTTTACCCCCTGAAGCCCAGTGAAGGAAACAGTGACATGTAATAACTCACTTGTGTTACTAAGTTGTAGAATCAGGCAGTCAACCTAGTGCATTCCAACCTGAAGGGACCTTCAAAGGTCATCCAGTCCAACACCCTGCAGTCAGCAGGGACATCTCCCAGCAGGCCAAGCTGCTCCGAGCCCTGTCAGATCTGGCTTCGAATGGTCCCGGGGTCAGGCATTCATCACCTCTGTGGTGGTTTAAGCCTTAACTGGGAGTTAAGAGCTCAGATGGGGACAAGGCTGAGAATCTCTCCCTGGCGCCGCCCCCTTACCCCCCCCTCCCCCCGCGTCCCAGCACAGAGGGGAAAAAAAAAAGATAGGAGCAAATCCACCAAACAATAACTTGGAGTCGGCCTGGAGGTAGGGAGGTAAAGAGTTCTCTTTAAACAATATATAACAATGACAGGGAAGGTTCACAAGGGCAAGGGACAAGGATGGATGGGAGGGGGACAAAGAGGAAGAATACAAACCCAGTCTCTCTCTGAAGAGGCACAGAGGCAGCAGGGAGAAGGATCAGGCCCGACCACGTGGCAGAGGAGCAGGAGGGCAGCCGCAGCAGCTCTCATCCAGGGGAGGCAGGAGCCAAAAGGAGAACTAATGACCCCAATGCCTTCCCTTTTACACCCTAGCTGGGCAGGGAGGGGGCAGTGGAACAGACTGAGTTTCCCAGGGGGAAAACACCCAGCAGGGAGGGCAAGGCACCCGCAAGCCCTCTCCCCTTTGTTCTCAGGATGGGCCTTAAGCCACCACAACCTCTCTGGCTAACCTGTTTCAGTGTTCCACCTCCCTCACTGTGCAGTCTCCCCCACTATAATTTCAAGCTATGGTTCTTTGTCCTGTCACTTCCAGCCCTTGTCAAAAGTCCCTCCCCAGCTCTCCTGTAGCCTCTTCAGGTACTGGAAGACTGCTCTAAGGTCTCCCTGGAGCCTTCTCTTCTGCAGGCTGAACAGCCCAAACTCTCCCAGCCTGTCTGCATAGCAGAGGTGCTCCAGCCCTCTCATCATCTTCATGGCCTCCCCTGAGCTTGCTCCAGCTGGTCCAGGTCCTTCCTGTGTTGAGGGCTCCAGAGGTAGAGACAGCACTGCAGGTGAGATCTCAGCAGCACAGAGCAGAGGGGCAGAATCCCCTCTCTCAACCTGCTGGCTGCACTGCTTTGGATGCAGCCCAGGCTGCTTCTCAAGTCCTTCTCTGCAGAGCTGCTCTCAATTTCATCATACCCCATCCTGGACTGCTATCAAGGATTGTCCCAACACAGGTGCAGGACCTTGCAGGTTGCTTTGTTGAACCTTCTAAGGTTCACCTGGGCCTGCTTCTGCTTGTCCAGGTTCCTCTGGCACATCGACCACTCCACACAGCTTGGTGTTGCCTGCAGACTGTCTCAGGGTGCCCTGCATGTCACTGTGTCATTGATGAAGATACTGAACAGCACTGGTTGCAGACTTCTGAGGGACACCACTTGTCACCCAGCTGCCCTCTGCACGTGGCCATCCAGGCAATTCCTTATCCACTGAATAGTCCACCTATCAAATCCACATCTCTCCAGTTTAGAGAGAAGGATCTTGTGGAGGACCACATCAAAGGCCTTGCAGAAGTCCAGATAGTTGACATCCATGGCCCTTCCCTTGTCCAGTGATGTAGAAAGCCACTGGTTAGGTCAGGAGCACATGGCCTTGCTGAAACCATGCTGGCTGGTTCAAATCCCCAAGTGTTCCAGGGTAGCTTTCAGAAGCATCTGTTCCATGATCTTCCCAGGCACAGAGGTGGGGCTGGCAGGTCAGCAGTCACCTGCTGTGACACAGATGGGAGAATCCCTGAGGTGCTGTGGCAGAGCCATCGCCCATGGCATTGAGCCTGCTCCCCCTTGCCACGCTCAGCCTGCTCCCCCTGCCACGCTCAGCCTGCTCCCCCTGCCGCACACTGCCTGCTCCCCCTGCCACGCTCAGCCTGCTCCCCCTGCCGCACACTGCCTGCTCCCCCTGCCGCACACTGCCTGCTCCCCCTGCCACGCTCAGCCTGCTCCCCCTGCCGCACACTGGCTGCTCCCCCTGCCAC
This sequence comes from Dryobates pubescens, assembly GCF_014839835.1. Taxonomy (NCBI): domain Eukaryota; kingdom Metazoa; phylum Chordata; class Aves; order Piciformes; family Picidae; genus Dryobates; species Dryobates pubescens. Next base: position 101,100 of record NC_071639.1, read on the forward strand.
GCTCAGCCTGCTCCCCCTGCCGCACACTGCCTGCTCCCCCTGCCACGCTCAGCCTGCTCCCCCTTGCCACACTCAGCCTGCTCCCCCTGCCGCACACTGCCTGCTCCCCCTGCCGCACACTGCCTGCTCCCCCTGCCACGCTCAGCCTGCTCCCCCTGCCGCACACTGCCTGCTCCCCCTGCCGCACACTGCCTGCTCCCCCTGCCACGCTCAGCCTGCTCCCCCTGCCGCACACTGCCTGGGCCGAGCCCAGAGAGTGGTAGTGAATGGTGCCACATCCAGCTGGCAGCCAGTCACCAGTGGTGTGCCCCAGGGATCAGTGCTGGGCCCCTTGCTCTTTAACATCTTTATTGATGATCTGGACGAGGGCATCGAGTCCATCATCAGTAAATTTGCTGACGACACCAAGCTGGGGGCAGGAGTTGATCTGCTGGAGGGTAGAGAGGCTCTGCAGAGGGACCTCGACAGGCTGGGCAGATGGGCAGAGTCCAACGGCATGAGATTTAACACATCCAAGTGCCAGGTTCTGCACATTGGCCACAGCAACCCCAGGCAGTGCTACAGGCTGGGGTCAGAGTGGCTGGAGAGCAGTCAGGCTGAGAGGGACCTGGGGGTGCTGGTCGACGGTAGACTGAACATGAGCCTGCAGTGTGCCCAGGCAGCTAAGAGGGCCAATGGCATCCTGGCCTGCATCAGGAACAGTGTGGCCAGCAGGAGCAGGGAGGTCATTCTGCCCCTGTACACTGCACTGGTTAGGCCGCACCTCGAGTACTGTGTCCAGTTCTGGGCCCCTCAGTTTAGGAAGGAGGTTGACTTGCTGGAAGGTGTCCAGAGAAGAGCAACAAAGTTGGTGAGGGGTTTGGAACATAAGCCCTACGAGGAGAGGCTGAGGGAGCTGGGGTTGCTTAGCCTGGAGAAGAGGAGACTCAGGGGTGACCTTATTACTCTCTACAACTACCTGAAGGGAGGTTGTAGACAGACGGATGTTGGTCTCTTCTCCCAGGCAAGCAGTACCAGAACAAGAGGACACAGTCTCAGGCTGCGCCAGGGGAGGTTCAGGCTGGATGTTAGAAAAAAGTTCTATACAGAGAGAGTGATTGCACATTGGAATGGGCTGCCTGGGGAGGTGGTGGAGTCACCATCACTGGAGGTTTTTAGGAGAAGACTTGACGGGGTACTTGGTGCCGTGGGTTAGTTGCTTGGGTGGTGTTGGATTGGTTGATGGGTTGGACGCGATGATCTTGAAGGTCTCTTCCAACCTGGTTTATTCTATGTATTCTATGTATTCTCCCCCTGCCGCACACTGCCTGCTCCCCCTGCCACGCTCAGCCTGCTCCCCCTGCCACGCTCAGCCTGCTCCCCCTGCCACACTCAGCTTGCTCCCCCTGCCACACTCAGCCTGCTCCCCCTTGCCACGCTCAGCCTGCTCCCCCTGCCACGCTCAGCCTGCTCCCCCTGCCGCGCCCTGCCTGCTCCCCCTGCCACACTCAGCCTGCTCCCCCTGCCACGCTCAGCCTGCTCCCCCTGCCACACTCAGCTTGCTCCCCCTGCCACACTCAGCCTGCTCCCCCTTGCCACGCTCAGCCTGCTCCCCCTGCCACGCTCAGCCTGCTCCCCCTGCCGCGCCCTGCCTGCTCCCCCTGCCACACTCAGCCTGCTCCCCCTGCCACACTCAGCCTGCTCCCCCTGCCACGCTCAGTCTGCTCCCCCTGCCGCACACTGCCTGCTCCCCCTGCCGCACACTGCCTGCTCCCCCTGCCACGCTCAGCCTGCTCCCCCTGCCACACTCAGCCTGCTCCCCCTGCCACGCTCAGCCTGCTCCCCCTGCCACACTCAGCCTGCTCCCCCTGCCACGCTCAGCCTGCTCCCCCTGCCGCACACTGCCTGCTCCCCCTGCCACGCTCAGCCTGCTCCCCTTGCCACACTCAGCCTGCTCCCCCTGCCACGCTCAGCCTGCTCCCCCTGCCACGCTCAGCCTGCTCCCCCTGCCACACTCAGCCTGCTCCCCCTGCCACGCTCAGCCTGCTCCCCCTGCCGCACACTGCCTGCTCCCCCTGCCACGCTCAGCCTGCTCCCCCTGCCACACTCAGCCTGCTCCCCCTGCCACGCTCAGCCTGCTCCCCCTGCCGCACACTGCCTGCTCCCCCTGCCACGCTCAGCCTGCTCCCCCTTGCCACGCTCAGCCTGCTCCCCCTGCCGCACACTGCCTGCTCCCCCTGCCACACACTGCCTGCTCCCCCTTGCCACACTCAGCCTGCTTCCCCTGCCGCACACTGCCTGCTCCCCCTTGCCACACTCAGCCTGCTCACCCTGCCACACACTGCCTGCTCCCCCTTGCCACACTCAGCCTGCTCACCCTGCCACACACTGCCTGCTCCCCCTTGCCACACTCAGCCTGCTCACCCTGCCACGCAGGGGATTCCACCTCTTGCCAAGGTGCTGCAAAAGTCATCAGCAGCTGCTGTCCAAAGATGGTTGTGCGGTGTAGGTGTCTTTGGCAGGTGCCAGAAGCATCCCACAAGTGTGCCTTGTCTCATCTCATTCTTTGGGTTTAAAGCCTACTGAGAGAGACAGGTGCACTGTTTCGTTGCAGTCTCACTGCTCATGGCTGCTGCTGGAAGAAATGTGTTTGTGCTGAAAATTGTGACTGGCCACATTAGTTTTTCCAGCAGTTGGTCATTTTTGCCTGTGTTTTCGCTCTGCCTGCAGGACTTGTTGCCCTTTTTTGGCAGTAGATTGCAAAGGAAGTCGCAGCTAGGGGCTGTTTTGGAGAAGCTTTGTTTCTGTAACAGGAAAGCCCCAGGCCTGGGTATTTCAAGGCATAAAATCCTCATTCAGATCAGATTTACATTTTCAAGTATTTCTATGAAATGCAGCAGCTGCATTTTGCTTTTGGAAAGTTAAGGATCTGTGTCTAGATCATGCTAAAAGGTTGCTTGAACAGTACAAATATTGCTGAAGGGTTCTGGTCCTAGTCTCTGTGGGATACATTGATAGAAGGAAAAGTCTCAGAGTGCCTGAACGAGAACATGCAGAATAGAGCAGGTGCTTTTTAACTGCAGCTGCCTGCAGCCTGCAAGGTATTTAAGGTGGGTGCTGCTGAGATCCAAGATGTGCTGTGTGCTGTCACATCACATCCTTTTGTCCTGATAGACCATTCAGTGACATTTAGCAGCTGCTCTTTTATTGGGTTCCCACTCTCTTGTCTACATTTGACAGTGATAAGACTGGAATTAGGCAAAGGGAAAGTGACTTTTTCTCTGACAAACTCCTTTCTAGAAGACAAGCTGGTGGTAGGGTTCCTTTTCTGCTTGGCTATGGAGCGCCAGTATGTTTTCAGGGGCATGTGAGTAACTCAGCTAACAAGCAAAGGGAGTGTGGGGTTGAAGTAGGAGTTGGTTTGGTTCAGGTGCCCCTGTTGTGTGAGAGCTGGAATGAGGAGGAAATTCACACCTCCTGTCTAAAAAAGTTAACAAATGCAAAAGTTTTCTTCTCTTGGTGCTGTTCAGTTTGTTTTTTCTTGGCTTTGAGAGTTTGTGGTGAAGACTGGGAGGTGACCAACGCTGATGACCGACCACTTACCTCTCCCTCTATCTGTTCTGCAGTCTAGTGACTTATCCTGGCCACAGCCTCTGTGGTTAACATGCTCTGGCACAGCATTGCTGGTGGAAGAATTTGTGTGGAGCGAACCAGCTGTGAATTTACACTGCTGGCCTTCAGAGCTACTGTGAATCTTCACTGCGATATGTATGGGTACCAAGAATTGTACTGAGAGATCTGCGTGTGCAGAGGAAAAGCTGAATAGCGCCTGTAGGCTTCTCAGTTAGTCACCTGAGCATCCTCCCATGATGTGTTGTGTTGGGCTGCCCAGCTCTGTAGCCAGCAGCTTGAGAAGCTCCATGTCTGATAGTTGTACAATCTGTACTTCTGTAACTCCTTTAAAGACACTGAAGGTTAACTTAGAAGTGTTGAAGACAAAAGAAGTCGGTCACTGCTTTTGTCAGGACCAGGAGGAAATACCTGGGGTGTGCCTCCTGACTGCAGTTCTGTTGCTGAGAATGGTCACAGGCAGCTGTTTGAATGCAAATGTGAAGGGAGAAGCAGCAGCCCTGAAGCAGTTTCAGTTCTGCAGCCCTTGTGCACAGGTGCTTTGCTCTTTTGCTGTCTCGTCTCCCCTGCAGCTGCATATCAGTGTGTAACTTTTAACATTCCATCTGATATTTAACTAAAAAGTACTTTTACCCAGCATTGGTGCTGTGGGTACCAGTGTGGCTAGAGCTAGTCCCAGCTTTGGAAAGAAACAATACCCACAGTTCTGCCTCCTTTTAGGAGCTCTCTGCATTTCCTTCCTGCACTGTTTGCTGCTGAGCTAATACTTTCATTGGCCAATACACCACGGCATGGAGCTACTTGTTTGCTATCAAGTTTGCAGGGGGGTGGGCATACCACAGAAGTTCCATGCAGTAGTGCCTGCAGTTTCCAAAAGGAGCAAGGGTTGTTCTCCCAGCCTTGAAGCAGGTGAGCTTAGAATGGCTGGCTGACTCCAGACTTCAGGCAGCGACCCAGAATGACCCAAATCTGCCTGTGGTACAGACAAGGACAGGAAGCAGTGCTGTAGGGAGGTGCAGCAGGTACCTGAAAGAATGCAGATCCACTCCCTGTTGCTTCAGCAGCAGCCAGCTTGCCCATTCCTAGGGGATTCTTGGCAGCCTAAAGCCTCCAAGCAAGGTTTAGCAGCCTGGTGGAGCAGGCACTTCAGAGCCCTGCAGGGCTTGGCAGCTGTTTGTCTGGCACAGGCAGCAGGGATGAGCCAGACCTCTGCAGCTGGAGCCACGACGAAGTCCTGGTGGGATGTGTCATGGATCTGAGCAGAATTGGCAGCTCAAGTGCAGGTCACTTCCTACCACAGAGAGGTGAAGCAGTTAGGCTACAAAGGAAGCAGGGTGCTGCTGTGCTGTGTGATCCTGGCACTGCCAAAGGGGAAAGAATTTGGCAACAAGGAGTTTTTTTTAAAGAGTTCCTGAGGACTTGAGTTTGCAAACTGCAGCACAGCTGCTATCACACTTTGATAGCAGCTGGCCTTTCCACTTCCTTCTTTTCTCTTTGAATATTTAACTCTTTCTCTCCCTCAAACTGGCTTTTAGCAGTGTTTCTTAAGCAGAAGCTGAGAGGTGAGGAGGAGAGGACTGGGTCCCTCCCTGCAGGAAGGACACTGAGGGGCTGGAGCCTGTCCAGAGCAGGGCAGGCAGGCTGGAGAAGGGCCTGGAGCCCCTGGGCTAGAGGAGGGCTGAGGGAGCTGGGGGGGTTGAGGCTGGAGAAGAGGAGGCTGAGGGAGACCTCCTTGCTCTCTGCAGCTCCCTGCAGGGAGGTTGGAGTGAGGAGGGAGCAGCCTCTGCTCCTTGGTGCCAAGGGACAGGAGCAGAGGCAATGGTTTCAAGGTGCAGCAGGGGAGGCTCAGGCTGGATGCTAGGAACTATTTCTTGCCAGAGAGGGCTCTCAGCCATTGGAATGGTCTGCCCAGGGCAGTGCTGGAGTCCCCATCCCTGGGGGTGTTCCAGCAGCATGGAGCTGGTGCTTATGGACCTGGTTTGGTGCTGAGCCTGCAGTGCTGGGGGGAGGGCTGGGCTGGGGGAGCTGGGAGGGCTCTGCCAACTGGATGCATTCTGTTTTCTGTGCTTCTGTGGCATTGCTTGGAGGCACATGGTTTGGGCCAGGCCCTGTTGGAACTGTGGGAAACTGGTGAGGGTAAGATGTTGAAGCTGTGAAGGTGATGTGCAGGAGGTTGGAAAGGAGATGTTAAGCCTAAGCACAGCCTGGAGGAAGTTGTGGGGCTCTGCTGGCTGCAGATCTGCTGGACTGTTCTGCACTCTTGACTGCAGAGCCAGTGAGTGGCCAGGGGTGCTTGGTGCCTGTGTCCTGCTAACTTAGATTTAGAGTACCTCTGAGCTTGTGCTGAAACTTGATCTGTAGGGGTGTAAAGCAGACCCCCCTGAGAGGCAGATACCACACAATGTATTTGTGTGCTTTCAGGGCAGATGTGCTTGTGAGTGTTTGTGTGGTTGGATGTGGACATTTGTTGGATAAGCTTTGATAGTTCTGGGTGAAAAAACCCCACTCCTAAACTGTATTTGTGCGAGTTCATGTTGAGAGTGACAGCAGCTGAAACAGGATAAAGAGGCAATTCAGATAATTCAGATGAAAGTTGTGCCAGGGGAGGTTCAGATTGGACATTAGGAACAATTTCTTCCCAGCAAGGGCTCTCAGGCACTGTCCCAGGCAGCCCAGGGAGGTGCTGCAGGGATGTGTGGATATGGTGCTGAGGGACATGGTTTTGTGGCAGTGGCTTAGCAGCAGTGGTGGATTGCGAGATCATGATCTCAGAGGTTTCTTCCAGCCTCAGCAGTTCTGTGGCTCTACAGCAGAACTGAAACTGGCACAGGTGAGAGCTATTCAGGCAGAGCTGGGTGCCTCCCTCACTGATATCTTGTGGCCTCTGCTGGGGTTTTTGCTGGGGGTGGGTGGTACATGGATGGCAATAACCCTTGTAAGTTTGGGGGGCTGTAATTCATCAGGGGTTTGGGCACTGACAGGTGAAAGGTGCAGCTGTCTTCTGATCTGACCCAAAGGAAGGTGCAAACTTTTTCTGCTCTACAGTGAGGGAAGTGAGTAACAGGCTGGGCAAAGGACAGAGCTCCTGTGATGTTGCAGATCTTAGCCTGTGTTTAATAACATGAATCTCACTAGTAAGGGTTGTAGGAGATTCCAGAAGTGTGTCCTGTTCTTACTTAATACTTTTTTCAAGGAAGCATTCCCTGAAATTCCTTCTGAGGTGCTGTGTTTGTGAGGAGGACACACTGCAGTGCATGGAGCTTGCTTTAATCTTTGCCTGGCTGTTCATTACAGTGATGAAGACTGTAAAGCAATGGCCAAGCCCTAACTCTGCTTTCTGGGGAGGGGGTTTAGGTTCCTGGGCAGGTGGAGGCTGTCTGCCCTGTTGCCATCGTGGAGGCCCTTGCCAGTGAACCTTCTCAGCCATGTCGCACGGTGCGAGCCACGGGGATCCCAACCAGCTGGCCCAGCGCATCACTTCCAACATCCAGAAGATCACCCAGAGCTGTGAGTCTCATTGTGCATGTCTCATACTGCCCTTGGTAATGGTGCTGCCCCCCAGCTGAGCTGAGCTGAGCTGCTCGCTTTCATTCATGGGAATTCACTCTGATTTTATTGGCTCATTTGCCAGGTTTCTGGCACCCCACAGAGCAGCTCCACTCCTCTGTGTGGGTTAGGTGGGAGCTGTCCTGGGAAGGTAATGATCACTGCATTCACTGAACAAATAATCATTCTGAAGGTGCTGCTAATAAGCCAGCTTTGTTCTGGCCTCTTGTGTGGCACCTTAAGAGGGCAGGCTGAGATGTTTGCCGACCAAGGATTGCATCAATATTTGCTGGAGCTCAAGGTGTTTAGCAGGGCCAGAAGCTGTGGCCTTGCAGCTTGCCCTTGGAAGTTCATTAGATGTGTAGGGAAGGTGGTGCCAGTTGAATGTGCTTGTGCTTGGATTCGTGCCACCTCGCAGCTGGGGTGGGCATGTGAGTGCTAAGATAGGCTGCTGAGCTTTTCAGTCCTTTTCCCTTTCCCCCTGTTTTTCATAAGTATGTGTGTCTATATGTGTGAACATGAGGAAAGCCTTCTTCACTGTGAGGGTGCTGAGCCCTGGTGCAGGCTGCCCAGAGAGGCTGGGGAGTCTCCTTCTCTGGAGACTTTCAAAACCCATCTGGATGTATTCTTGTGTGACTTGCCATGGGTGACCTTGCTCTGGCAGGGGGTTGGACTGGATGACCTCCAGAGGTCCCGTCCAACCCCTAGCATTCTGTGATTGTGTGTGATGCAGAAAGCAAATCCAGCCTGAGCTCACACATCACACCAAGCATTCTGCTTGTCAGAAGGGAGCTAGCCAGGAGCAGCGTGTGGCTGGGCTTTGGGCTGTGTTTTTCTGTTGTGCAGGACATAGTCTGCATGCACAAATGGCTGCTTGGACATCAATTCTGGCCTAGGGCAGATTTCATACAGCTTTGGTCTCTGTTGTTTAAGACAAATTTTAGGAGGTGATATTTGTGCCACAGATTAGTGGCACCAGTTGGAAGTTTTTACTGGTTTTCAGCTTCACTTTGTATTTTCTCTGAGAAAATAATCCTTTATATCTCAACAGACAGGAAGAAAAATGCTGATTTCCCTCCCCCCCCTTAACTCTGTCCATCAGAGTTGTATTTCCTCAATCTGAAGTTAACAGTGGCTCTGTGTGAGAGACTCTTGTCTCTCCTGGTGTGACTCAACAAAGATAAAATCACTTGCTGCTTGCCCAGACAATATGTGTTGGGCAGAGCAGCTGGAAGGAAGGTGCAAAGATCAGGTAGGAATCCTGTCCACCAATCCTGGCTGCAAATCACCTTGCGATGGCATCCTGAGAACACTGACTGCAGCTGGCCTACAACAATGGCCCCAGGACCCAGCCACCACGCCTTCAGGACAAGATAATCTCCACCCATCAAGTACCCTGGAAAGGGTGAGGCAATGGCTTCACCACCTGTTTCCTGATGTGTAGTGAGTGTGGGGGCATGTAGGTGGAGAAGGAGGAGGCGGAGGCCTCCTCCCTCCGTCCAGACCCCTGCCCAAACACACAGGAATGCACAGAAAGAGTTCCTGGGGAATGATACCTGGGTATTTACCTAAGGCCTGGCCCCTGATTTGCTGAGGGACAATACTTGGACACATACCTAAGGATAAAAGACTTGAGCCACTACTGGCTTGGAAGAAGAAAAACGCAGAAGAAAAAGAGAGATGAAGGCAAACACAGGAGAAGGAGCATGCCGCTGGGAGGGAAAAGCCCGGGACAATGCTGCCCCGGGGAAAAGCGGCCCTGGAGCCTGGGAGAAGCAGACTGAACCCTCACTTCGTGTCCTAAGTTCCACCTGCTGCAACTCATGGAGCTGAAGAGGCTGCCCAGAGGACCACATCTCTTCTCCAGCCAAAGCCTCAACACCTTTTACAGACCCAGCATCTCCGCAGCACCTTTCCTCCACAGACTCAAACTGTCTTGGGGGGGTGAGGGGGGTGGTAATATAATTCCTTTCCTCTTCTCTCTCTCTCTTCTCTCTATTTTCTCCCTCTCCCCTTCTCCTTCTCCCCTGCGCCAGGGGAGGTTTAGGTTGGATGTTAGGAAGAAGTTCTCCACAGAGAGAGTGATTGTCCATTGGGATGTGCTGCCTGGGGAGGTGGTGGGGTCGCCATCACTGGAGGTGTTCAGGAGGAGACTTGATGGGGTGCTTGGTGCCATGGGTTAGTTCATTAGGTGGTGTTGGATTGGTTGAGGGGCTGGACGCGATGATCTTGAAGGTCTCTTCCAACCTGGTTTATTCTATGTATTTCCACTTTATTTATGTAATCAATAGTCTGGCTGTTGATACTGTGGCCTGGTTTGTGTCTCTCATTTCACAACAGGGGAATATTCAAAAGCACTAAGGCTCTTTCCCTCTCTGGACCGAGATGTTCTGTAAAGCTGTTATGCTTTTATTTCCTAAAATCTGCCTGAATTCCTTCAGTCTCATGGCAGCTGACTTTGACTTGGTCCTGCAGAAGCACCTGCAAGCTGTCACAGACCCTGAGGAACCAAGGAGTAAACCCCAAAAAAGTCTCTGTTGTCAGGTGAAAACATAAAGTGAAATCAGTGGCTGAAGCTGGAGTGCTGTGAAGCAGTCATTGAACAGAATTAACCATCTGATGCTAGTCATGGCCAGTCCTTAGTCTGATCCTCCTCTTCCAGCTCCTCTTCTGCTTCTGCTGTGTCCTGTGTCCCCCTCCCCTTGTGACAAACAAGGAATAGAATGGAATAGACCAGGTTGGAAGAGACCTTCAAGATCATTGCATCCAACCTATCATCCAACACCACCGAATCAACTAAACCATGGCACCAAGTACCCTATCAAGTCTCCTCCTGAACCCGCCCAGTGATGGTGACTCTACCACCTCCCTGGGCAGCACATTCCAATGGCAAATCACTCTTTCCATGAAGAACTTCCTCTTAACATCCAGCCTAAACCTCCCCTGGCACAGCTTGACACTGTGTCCTCTTGTTCTGCTGCTGCTTGCCTGGGAGAAGAGACCAACCCCCACCTGGCTACAACCTCCCTTCAGGTAGTTGTAGAGAGCAATATGATCTCCCCTGAGCCTCCTCTTCTCCAGGCTAAGCAACCCCAAGGCATGTTAAAGGCCAGGCTTAGACAGCAGGAGACATGCTGCACAAGCTACCTGCAGCCCTGCTTTCCTTCCCTCGTTGGAGTTTGGATGACTGATGTCTGAGCAGTAGTCAGGGCCTTCTGGCCTTCCAAGATCCAGGTCCAGGTCTCTCTTAGTCCTGGGTGTTGCATGGCTTCAGAAAGAGCTTTGCCTTCAGAACCTGCTGTGAAACACTTTCCTAGGACTGGTAGGCACCCAAGTGGATTCCACCCCTCTCCAGTTAGCCTGCCTGAGCTGTAGCACTCAGTGGCTCTTGTATTCAGCTCTGCTTCTGGTCTGGATCCTGCAGGTTTGCTGAACATGTCCCCTGACCTGAGCCCTCTGTTTTCTGGCTGCTTTGTTCTGTTGGGTATTACCTGCCCAGCTTTCTGTTGGAAGATGTGAGCTGCAAGAACTTCCAAGCCAAAGGGGGAAAACCTGCAAGCTTTGGGAGCTCTAGAGCTGGTCAGCTGCTGGTCAGCTGTCTTAGACTGCACTTTGTGGCCTTGGTTAGGGAGGGAGGGGGAGACTAACCCTAAATCTGTTTATGCCTTCTAAGCACTTGAATTCATTTGGTTCTTTTGTCCAGAAATGCTTGGAATTTGTGAGGGGTGTCACCAGACCTGAAATTTTATTGGTTAATCCAGAGCTGTGTAAACACTCTGGTTTTCAGAGTGAGATTAATAGAGGAAGAGGGGTTTGTTTCAGATCAGCAAACCCTTCAGGAGTTTGCTCAAAAGGAATTCACACTTCTGCTAACATGCAAGCAGGCAGTGCTGCTGCGGAGATCTAGAGACAGAGCAGTCGCAGGCAGCTGCCTCTCCCCGGAGGCAGGAGCTGGCCCTTTAACTTGTGGGAGGAGGCCAGAAGAACTTGCTGCATTCAGCAGCACTGTGCTGCCGAGATTGCATCACACACCCCAGCAGCGGGCAAGCAGCCGGCTGAGCGGTCAGCTTCCTTCAAGGACCGGCTGTGGCACACTCTCCAAATACGCTGGATCTGTTTCTAATATGCCAAACTTGTACAGGATAAAACAGAGCCGTGGAATACCTCACGTTTCATCATGTATTGGGGTGCTGGAGTGGGTCCAGAGAAGGGCAGTGAGGCTGGTGGAGAGCTGTGAAGACAAGTTCTATGAGGGAGCTGGGGTTGTTCAGTCTGGAGGAGGCTGAAGGGAGACCTCATTGCTCTCTACAGCTCCCAGAAGGAAGGTTGTAGTGAGGTGGGGATTGGTCTCTTCTCACATGCAGCAAGTGCCAGGAGAAGAGAAACAGCCTCAGGCTGTGCCAGGGGAGGTTCAGGTTGGATATCAGGAACAATCTCCTCCCAGCAAGGGCTCTCAGGCACTGTCCCAGACTGCCCAGGGAGGTGCTGCAGTCCCCATCCCTGGAGGGGATTCAGAGCTGCATGGATGTGGTGCTGAGGGCTGTGGGGTCGTGGCAGTGGCTCACAGCAGGGCTGGGGCTGAGAGCTCTGGGGGAGTGCTTGGACTGGAGGATCTCAGAGGTCTCTTCCAGCCTCAGCAGGTCTGTGGTTGTGTGATGCTGCTGGTGTAGTAACACTTGTGAGCCTTACCTCCCTTCTTCCCTTGCTCATCTGGCCCACTGGTACTGACTGAGAAGCAAAGTTCAGCACTGTGCTGGCGTAGCACACCAGTAATTAAATCATCTGCAAGATGGTGTTCTGATTGGTTTGGGGTGTTCTGTGGTGATGGAGAGGACCTCTATTTGTGTCAGGTAGCAGCTGGGTTAGCTTAGCACCCCTTTAACTCCAAAGAAAGGATTCTGTTGACCTGTTGATCCAGTCATGAGATTGATTGTAATGTTGCAGATGTGTTGAGAGTTGCAAAGTGCTTCTGTGTGCTTGAGCCCCTGTCTGCAGTGGGATGTTTGAGTTTCTTTGGTGGAGAGCCCTTGTGATGACAGGCTGAGGGACAGTGGCTTTGAACTGGAAGAGGGGAGATTGAGACTGGAGATGTGGAAGACATTCTCGACAGTGAGGGATACCCTGGAACAGGTTGCCCAGGGAGGTTCTGGATGCCTCCTCCCTTGCCAGGCTGGATGAGGCCTGAGCAACCTGGGCTGGTGGGAGGTGTCCCTGCCATGGCAGGGGGTTGGAACTGGAAGATCTGAGGATCTTGGGATTCTATGATGTGAGAGAACATTCAAGGCCTCGGAGATACAACTGACCTAGCATCATCCCTGCTGGCCTGCACCTTGAGCTCCCTTGGAAATGTAAGGCAGGAGAATACCTGGCTGTGTTAGGGATACCAAACCCCAGAGCTCTCTGGGCACAGACTCTGCTTTCAGCTATTCTTTTCACACAGACCCCTGCTCTGGTTTGCATTTCCAGCATGTCTGCAGATCTCAGTGATCTCACCACTCAGCAACATCTAGGGAATGGAGTCTTGCTTCCCTCAGCCTGAAGCTCAGGTTTTATCAGCTGAGATTCAGGAACTAGCCTGGGGAGGGTTTTTCTGTTTCTTGTCAAAACTGTTCCACTGAGCAGCTGGGACTGCAAAACTTAGGGCTACTCTTGAAATCCCATTTTCAATGGCAGGCCTCAAGCAGGAGAGAGTTTGGCTCTCAGCCCCACTCCTGTTGTTCTTTAGAGAGTCAAAGAATCCCAGAGTCCACCCAGCTGGCAGAGCCTGCCCTGCTCTGGACAGGCTCCAGCCCCTCAGTGTCCTTCTTGCAGGGAGGGCCCAGAGCTGAGCACAGCACTGCAGCTGTGGCCTCCCCAGTGCTGAGCACAGGGGAATGGTCACCTCCTGGCCCTGCTGCCCACCCTGCTTCTGACCCAAGCCAGGCTGCCATTGTTGCTCACTTGCAGCAGTGCTATAGGACCTGGGGAGCTGAACCCTGTCTCTTTGCATGGGCTGCAGTGCTGTGTCCTGGGCTTCAGCAAGCTCAGCACTGCCTGCAAAGCTGTGCCTCGCTGGTTTGGCTTTGCAGCTGTGTTACAAACAGAGCTGCAAACATCTGGGAAAGCTTTAGGCTGCAATAATACTACCAGGGAAGTGTATCATGAGCTTTGGCAACTCTGTGGCTCAGGCAGCTGCTAAATTTCTGTCTTAACAGAACTTATGATTAAGGTTTGAATGTCAGTCTGTCTGCAATCTGCAGTTCTTGTTCTGGGCCTAGCTTGTACCTATTATAAAATCTAGATGGCTTTTGAAATATTAATTTAAAGGTGCCTGAATATGAAGAACAGGGTCAGAATGTTCCCTCAGCCACTTTGATGGTGAGGGAGGGGTGGCTGACCCCCCATCAGGCTGTGCAGCCAGCCAGACCTGGACAGGCTGGAGACTCAGGGGAAGGGGAAACCTGTGAATTTCAACCAGGACAAGCACAGACTCCTGCAGCTGGGGAGGAATAATCCCTGCACCAGTACAGGTGAGGAGCAGCTCTGGGGGGAAGCACCTGGGAGGCTCACCATGAGCCAGCTATCTGCCCTGGCAGCCAAGAAGGCCATCCTGGGATTCATGAAGGAGAGTGTGGTCAGCAGGTCGAGGGAGGGACAAGGAACTAGTAGAAAGAGTCCAGAAGAGAGCCATAAAGATGCTGAGGGGCCTGGAACATCAGTCTGATGAGGGGAGGCTGAGATAGCTGTGGCTGATGAGCTTTAAAGAGGCTGAGAGGGGATCTCATTAATGCTTAGAAATGTCTAAAGGGCAAGTTTCAGGAGAATGGAACCAGGTTCTTCTCAGTGGTGTCCAGTGACAGGACAAGGGACATTGGAAACAATCCAGAGCCCAGGAATTGCCACCTAAATATAATCAAAAAAACCCACTTTGCTTTGAGGGGGGTAGAGCCCTGGAGCAGGCTGCCCAGAGAGGTTGTAGAGTCTCCTTCCTGGGAGTCATTCAAAACCTACCTGGATGTGTTCTTGGGGGATTTACTTTGGGTGACCTTGCTCTGACAGGGGGCTTGGACTGGATGCTCTGCAGAGGTGCCTTCCAACCCCTGCTGTTCTGTGATTGTCTGAATGTGGAGAGCAGAGTGTGAGGAGTGCTGCCAGCTCCAAGCTGTCTGGGCTTTGCAGGTGGAGAACCTGTTACCAAGGTGTCTGAATTGGTGTTTACTGCAGGAGCACTAGTTCCAGAACTGGGTTTCATAGGCTGCACTCTCATTTATGTGGCAGCTTAATGGCAGCTGTTAATAACTCGGGAGACATCTCAGTGCCTCCCTCCAGTATTTCCTTGGAATGTTTCTTTGTGACAAAACAAGCCCTGCCTGCTCACAGAGCTGTGTTTCTGCCAGACATCTTCCTTTACCTTCCTCGGGCCATGCCTTGCAGAGCAATGAGCCCACCTTGGGATCTTATTCTTTTCCCTTCTTCTCTTGAAGAGCAAATTGTACAAGAGGGGATCTGATCTTTCAACAAATGGAAGGATGAAAGCAGAATAAGTAAACCAGGCAAAAAGCCCAATTTAAAAGCTTTGAAATATGTTCACTGCATCATTCAGGTTGGAAGAGACCCCTGGGATCATCAAGTGCAACCATTAATCCTACCCTGCAAAGCTCACCCCTAAACCATCTCCCCAAGCAGCACATCCAAACAACCTTTAGATGCTTCCAGGGTCTGTGGCTCAAGCACCTCCCTGGGCATCTCAGGCTTCCTGGAACTGTGAAGATGAAGGGGAGCAGTTTTTATGAAATCCAAGAGTAGTCTTCTTATTCAAGAGCTGATTCTCTGTGTGTAGCAAAGGGAGGGAAAGCTCTTTGTTTTAAAAAGTTGTTCCTAAGAGGGAGCCAAATGGGAGCTGTGTTCATCTGCAGAGACAGATGAGGGAGATGGGGTTGTTCAGCCTGGAGAAGAGAAGGCTCTGGGGGGACCTAATAGCAGCCTGCCAGTACCTGAAGGGGCTACAAGAAGGCTGCAGAGAGAATAGAATAGACTAGAATAGAGTAGACTAGAATAGAATAGAATAGAATAGAGTAGAATAGAATAGAATAAACCAGGTTGGAAGAGCCCTTCAAGATCATCGCTTCCAACCTATCACCCAACACCACCTAATCAACTAACCCATGGCACCAAGCACCCCATCAAGCCTCGCCCTGAACACCCCCAGTGACAGCGACCCCACCACCTCCTCAGGCAGCCCATCCCAATGGGCAATCACTCTCTCTGTGTAAAACTTCCTCCTAACCTCCAGCCTAAACCTCCCCTGGCACAGCCTGAGACTGTGTCCTCTTGTTCTGGTGCTGGCTGCCTGGGAGAAGAGACCAACCTCTGCCTGACTACAACCTCCCTCCAGGGAGTTGTAGACAGCAATAAGGTCACCTCTGAGCCTCCTCTTCTGCAGGCTAAGCAACCCCAGCTCCCTCAGCCTCTCCTCACAGGGCTGTGTTCCAAGCCCCTCACCAACTTTGTTGCCCTTCTCTGGACACCTTCCAGCAGCTCAACCTCCTTCCTAAACTGAGGAGCCCAGAACTGGACACAGGACTCAAGGTGCAGCCTAACCAGTGCAGTGTACAGGGGCAGAATGACCTCCCTGCTCCTGCTGGCCACACTGTTCCTGATGCAGGCCAGGATGCCATTGGCCCTCTTGGCTGCCTGGGCACACTGCAGGCTCATGTTCAGCCTACCATCAACCAGCACCCCCAGGTCCCTCTCTGCCTGGCTGCTCTCAGCCACTCTGCCCCCAGCCTGTAGCACTGCCTGGGGTTGCTGTGGCCAATGTGCAGCCCCTGGCACTTGGATGTGTTCAATCTCCTGCCCTTGGCCTCTGCCCATCTGCCCAGCCTGGCAAGGTCCTTTTGCAGAGCTCTCCTGCCCCCAGCTTGCTGTCAGCTGCACATTCACTGCTGATGGACTCAATGCCCTCCTCCAGATCATCAATGAAGATATTGAACAGGCTGGGGCCCAGCACTGCTCCCTGGGGCACACCACTGGTGCCTGGCTGCCAGCTGGCTGTGGCACCATTCACCACCACTCTCTGGGCTCAGCCTCCAGCCAGTTCCTAACCCAGCTCAGAGAGCTGCTGTCCAAGCCAGGGGCTGACAGCTTGGCCAGGAGCTTGCTGTGGGGGACAGTGTCAAAGGCCTTGCTGAGGTCCAGGTAGACTCCATCCACAGCCTGCCCCACATCCACCAGGCAGTCACCTGGGCATGGAAGGAGATCAGGTTGGTCAGGCAGGACCTGCCCTTCCTAAATCCATGCTGGGACTGTTGCCAAAGGCCTGCAGGGACAGGACCAGGGGCAATGGTTTGAAATGAGAGCAGAGCAGATGGAGATTGGATGTGAGGAACAAGTTCTGAACCAACAGGCTGCTGGAACACTGCAACAGGTTGCTCAGGGAGGTGGCTGAGGCTCAAACAGGCTCTGAGTAACCTGATCCAGTGGAGGATGTCCTTGCTGGGTGCAGGACTGGATGACCTTTGGAGTTGTCTTCCAATCCAAAACATTCTAGGATTCTGTGATTATTATTACTGTTGTCAGGAAGGATTCTTTGATTTAGGATGAAGCTTTGGTGGTTGTTTAGGGGTTTTAAGCACCTGTTGGGGCCCTCCAGGGACTGGATGCCTTCTGTGACACTGATTTGCATGGTCTGCTCTCTCAAGCAGCAGCTGTGTTTTGGGGATTGTCCCTCAGATTTGTTTACGAATTCACAGAGTTTGGGTAATTTTCTGTTTTGTCTTCTTAAAACATTTTGGTTCTGTGGGAAATGACACGCAACTGTGTGGATGGCATTGCACAGGAGCTGCAGAGATTTATCTCTGCTGGAGGCACAGCCTCCCTGGGCAACCTGTGCCAGGGTCTCCCCACCCTCACGTTCAAGAATTTCTTCCTCCTCTCCAGTCTCTATCTCCCCTCTCCCAGCTCAAAGCCATTGTCCCTTGTCCTGTCACTCCCAGCCCTTGGCGAAAGTCCTTCCCCAGCTCTCCTGCAGCCCCTTCAGGAAGGCTGCTCTAAGGTCTCCCTGGAGTCTTCTCCAGGCTGAATAGCCCCAACTCCCCCAGCCTGTCCCCATAGGGGAGGTTCTCCAGCCCTCTGACTGTCTTTGTGGCCTCCTCTGGACCCTTTCCAACAGCTCCAGGTCCTTGTGCTGCAGGTGAGGTTTCAACAGAGCAGAGCAGAGGGGCAGAATCCCCTCCCTGTGCTGCTGCTTTCCCTGCTCTGGCTGCAGCTCAGCACTCAGCTGGCTCTGGGCTGCCAGGGACCATGGCTGGCTCCTGGGGAGATTGTCACCAGCTGACACCCCCAAGGCCTTCTCCTCAAGATACCTCCTTCAAATCTCCTGTATAACTGCTGTGCACTCCAGTTAGGGCTCAGAATAAGCCCAGGTCAGTTGTTGGTGACCCCAGAGTGACAGTTTGTGTCCTCCAAACTGCAATGTGTTTCATGTCTTTGCCATGGTAGCTCCTGAGCTGGCTTCCTGTGTTCATGAGCTGAGCTCTCCAAACCCCAGGCTTTCTTCCTGTGGGGCCTTTGGGCTGCTGTCCTGGATTTGATTGCCCTGGTAAAGTGTCCTGGTTAGATCAGGATTGGCAAGGTGGGCAGCACTGTGGTACTGGGGGTTACTTACTTTTAGAGGGTGTGAACTACAGTAGTAGCTTCAAAGAGGCACTTAACCTCATACAGAATGCTGCAGTCTGCTGAACTGATTCCAGCTCCTTTGGATTGCTGTGAGGAAGAGCTTTTGTGGAAGAGTGATGCAGGAATGTTCTCTGCAGCGGCTGTCCATAGAGTCAAGTGCCCTCAGCTGAAGGGCAGAAGGAAGACACATGTGGATGATCTGAGGCAGTCTTGTGCCCAGGCAAAAGCAGCTTGAGCTGGTGCCTTTTTCACAGATGATTCCCTTGCAAGGAGCTGCTCTGCAGTGGCTGAAGCTGGTTAGGTTCCACACAACTCCCTGGCAGTGCAGTGCTGCTCGCTGACTCATTTGCTCAGCTGGGAGCAGCAGCAGATCCCTTCACACAACTGGTGGCAGCGAAGGTGAGGTCTTGGGTGCAGCATTCCTGGCTGCTGACTGTGAGGGTGTTGCACTCATTGTTTGCTGTCTGAAGCCACAGCTGTCAGCCTCACATGGAGCAGGCTTTACATCTGTGCCCAGAGGAATGCTTTGCTCGTGCTGTTTGTTCTGCTTGGGCTGAGGAGCTGCGAAGGTACCTGAGGATCAGTGGCTTTAAATGGCCATTTTTAGGGTTGAGTCCTGTGAACCTCAGGCTGTGGCTAACCCCTCTGTGTCCCTTCTGAAGTAAAACAGAGAGGCACGGGAGGCTCTCAGCACTGCAGTTCATATTCAGGAGCAGCTGAAGCTGCTGGTTGGAGCAGAGCTCTGCTCCTTCTTCCTGTCAAAGGTCCAAGGCCTTGCTGTTCTGCAGGGCAGGTCTCATCAGACTCGCCCTGCCTGCTTGGCTGGTTCCTGCCCTCTGCAGGGCAGCCCTTGATGTTTGCTGCTGCTGGTGGCTTTTTCTGCTGTGGAAACAGCAGGCTGCAGCTTTATCAAACTGGGCAGTGGAGTGGGACTGACTGGAACTGGAGCACTGAAGGGAACTGCAGCTGGGTGGCTGTAATGCAGGCTTGTGTGATACAAGTGAGGCTCTTGGCAGCAACAGGGTAGTAAACAGCACTCACTGCATGTTTCGGGCATTTCCCCCCAAATTTCATGCTTCTGTGTTCAGGCCTTCTTAGGATGGGTTATGTGTTGATGCAGTGTAAAGCTGGTCATGGTCATTGGGGGTTTACTGTTTGGTTTCCTAGTGTTCATTAGAATAGAGGTTGAGATGGAAGGGCAGGGGCCTGTAGGTGCACAGGGAAAGCTGCTCTCCTGTGCCTGGAGTAACAGGTAGGTGCTCAGAGGACCATCCTCCACCTCCCTTGTCTCATGCTTGGGATGAATGTGGTGCTTGGGCACTTCTCCGTGCTGCCAGGCAGGGTGGGTGCTCTGCAGTCTGCTCTTCATTTCCCTCCTCTTAGCTCAGACATCAGCATTTTACTCAATGCTTGGGAGATTCTTCTTCTGCAACGATGCTGTGCTGCATGCAACCTGTCAAGTGATGGCCAAGTCTCAGCTGAAGAGGACTTTGTTTGCTCCAGTGTTCTTAGAGGCAAGAACAGGAAGGACATGGACCTGATGGAGTGGGTCCAGAGGAGGCCCCAAAAGCAGCTCTGTGTCCTGTGATTCTGTTTCATGTTTCGGTCTTCATTGCATCACTTCACTTATTTAAAGTTTGACACTTCCTGTGTGATCTTAAATTCCTTATGATCAAGGAGCAGAAGCAGCAGCTGTGTCAGCGTGGATTTACCTGTGCTGGTGGAACATCTTTGCAGAGCTGGCTGAAAACCAAGGAAAGATGAGGAGGAAGGAGATGAAACTGTCTTCTGTCCGAGGCAGCCAAAAGCCAGCTGTTAAGCAAGGATAGTGTGTGATCCAGTGTGGGAAACAGGGGTTTATTTAGGGAGCAAACAGTGTGGATTGGAGGTCTGGCAGGGACAGTTCTCAGCTGCTCCTCCCTGTAAAAATGGAGGTATTGACAGTGTAACTCTCAGTACCCCTGGCCCTGCTGTGGAGAAAGGAGGCCTTTTACACAGACACTGACGGGTTTTTATTGTGCTTCTGGGGTTCCTTCACTTGAGAACTTGCACTGCCTGGGAATGGGCCCACTGTTTGCCTTAGCAGAGGTAAACAGGAGCTGGCTCTTCAGTGATTTTCTCTGTAGGAATTCAGGTTAGGCCTTAATGGTGTCTCTGGCTCATCACTAACCATGGCTGAGCTGTTGCTGGACATAGGACTGCTGGAGAATGGCCTCACAGCTCTCCTCAGCTGTGCCTTGTGACAGCTGGGTCAGGAACAGCAGGAGGGAAGTGAAACCTCCTTGCTGATACAGTGCTAGGGTAGTGCTTCTTCCTAGGACAAGACTCATTTTAGGTGGGAAAAGTCAGCTTCCTTTGTGTGTGAGACAGCAGCGCTGCCTGCTCGCTGCGCTGCCCAGTGCCCCAGGGGGACTTGCCTCTGTGGTGGCTCATGGCCAGGCCCCAGCTCCAAGGTGCTGCTCCTGCAGGGTGCAGCCTGGGCCCTGAAGGAGCTGAGCTTCACGATATGCAAACATCCACCCTGCTGCTCAGTGCAGAGGCAGCTGAGGGGCTCGTGCACCTCTGGTGGAGGCTGCCACCATGCCCTGGTGACTGAAGAATGCCCACCTGCACATGGTGTCTTTCTGCAGCTCCTGAGCAAAGTCCAGCAGCTAGCTTTGTGTACCCAAGACACCTGAGCTCAGGTGTCAGACTTGGCACTGCAGTGGATGAAACCAGTCAGGTTCTCTTAGGCATCAGTGAAGCCTAGAATGATAGAGGGACCTCTGGCAGTCACACTGCTGCTGTCTTGGAGTTCCTTAGCTGGAGGAAGTGGGGAGGGGAAAACCATAAACCTAGGAACCCATCAAACTGTGCCCTGATCTTTGCTCCCTGACTGTTCCCAGAATGTTTACAATGCAGAGCTAGGACTTTGTGAGCTGGGCCTAAGGCCTTGGCTCCCCAGGACACTCGAGCATTCCCGGTGGATCACAAGGTACCAGAGTAGCTGCTGGGGGGCTTGGTGCCACCTGGAGCCCCTGCAGAGGGGTGAAGGAGGCAGTGCCTTATGAATAGCAGCAGCAGCAATGCTGAGAGCTTGGAGGGCTCTTATGAAAAGGAATCCCAGGTTTGCAGCAGTTTTGCTTTCCCTTTTCAGTGCTGCACACTGCACTGGTTAGGCCACACCTTGAGTCCTGTGTCCAGTTCTGGGCCCCTCAGTTTAGGAAGGAGGTTGACTTGCTGGAACGAGTCCAGAGAAGAGCAACAAAGTTGGTGAGGGGCTTGGAACACAGCCCTGTGAGGAGAGGCTGAGGAAGCTGGGGTTGCTTAGCCTGCAGCAGAGGAGACTCAGGGGTGACCTTATTGCTGTCTACAACTCCCTGCAGGGAGGTTGTAGCCAGGTGGGGGTTGGTCTCTTCTGCCAGGCAACCAGCACCAGAACAAGAGGACACAGTCTCAGGCTGTGCCAGGGGAGGTTTAGGCTGCATGTTAGGAAGAAGTTCTACACAGAGAGAGTGATTGCCCATTGGAATGTGCTGCCCAGGGAGGTGGTGGAGGCACCATCACTGGCGGTGTTCAGGAGGAGACTTGATGGGGTGCTTGGTGCCATGGGTCAGTTGTTTAGGTGGTGTTGGATTGGTTGATGGGTTGGACTCAATGATCTTGAAGGTCTCTTCCAACCTGGTTTGGTCTATTCTATTCTGTTCTGTTCTATTCTATTCTATTCCTGGCTTGTTTCCCAGATCACAGAACCACAGAACTGTTGAGGTTGGAAGAGACCTTAGAGATCTCCAAGTCCAAGCACTCCCCCAGAGCTCACAGCCCCACCCCTGCTGCTGAGCCACTGCCACTAACCCACGTCCAACCTGACCCCCCCCGCACAGCTTGAGGCTGTTTCCTCTTGTCCTGTCTCATACTGCATGAAAGAAGACCCCAACCCCCACCTCCTTTGAGGTAGCTGCAGAGAGCAATGAGGTCTCCCTCAGCCTCCATTTCTGAAGACTGAACACCCCCAGCTCCCTCAGCTGCTCCTCCCCAGCCCTGTTCTCCAGATGCTTCCCCAACATTGTTGCTCTTCTCTGGACCTGCTCCAATACCTCAATGTCCTGCTTGGAGTGAGGGGCCCAAAGCTGAAGCCAGTATTCAAGGTGTGGCCTCACCAGTGCTGAGTAGAGGGGGCAGTGGAAGGAGCCAGCAGAGGTTCTACAGTCCAACCTTCAGGAGGAGAGGCTGAGGCTACCCTACTTTGTATAAGAAGTTCTGAAGCCAAGCCTTGCTTCTCCAAGATCCTCATGTGCACGTGTAAGGGCAAGAGACACTTTGCTGCTGTGATCCAGGCAGTGTCTGAAAGCCTTTTTATCAATAAAGCTGCCTTGAGTCCAGGAGTCTGGGCATATGCCTGCCCCAGGTGGGTTTGTGACTGGATAATCACAGAATGGGCTGGGTTGAGACCTACAGAGGTCATCCAGTCCAACCCCCTGCACTCAGCAGGGACATCCTCCACTGGATCAGGTTGCCCAGAGCCCTGTCCAGCCTCACCTTAAATATCTCCAGGGATGGAGCCTCAGCCACCTCCCTGGGCAACCTGTTGCAGTGTTCCAGCAGCCTCCTGGTGCAGAACTTGTTCCTCACATCCAATCTCAGTCTGCTCTGCTGTCATCCCAAACCATTTCCCCTGGTCCTGTCCCTGCAGGCCTTTGACAACAGTCCCTCTGCAGCCTTCTTGTAGCCTCCTTCAGCTGCTGGAAGGCTGCTCTAGGGCCTCCCTGGAGCCTTCACCGATGGTGTGTCAGGTGTCTGAGTGGGCAGCAGCTGCAGTCAGAAGTCTGTGTGAGCACAGGCTGGCCATGAGAACTGCCAGACCCTCCAGAAGTGCCTGGCTCTGCCTGTGCTCTCTGCAGTGTGTTTGTGTTCCTGTGAGGAGCAGAGGGTGGCCTTCAGCTCCCCAGTCTGCAGCTGTGGACTCAGCTTCTCTGCTCTCTGTTTTGCACTGCTCCTACCAACTTGCTTTGGGCTTTTTTATGAAGACAGCTTGAGGAGGGCTGCTAAAGCCTGTTGGCCAAAATAGGCTTTCACTGGTCAGTGTTTTTTCTGCTTGCTTACTTGGCTAAGCAATCTTTTACTGTGCAGTGCAGCGTGCCTCAGCTGGGCAGGAAATGGAGAAGAGAAATGCCATTTCTTTCCTCAATAACATCCTTGGTGTGAAAGATTAAGGTGGAAAAATTACAGGAAGCCCAGAAGAAGTGATGGCAGTTCAGTCCTTGAGGGTTTTTGTTTCCTTGGGTATTTTTTCCCCCCTTGAGTTTTGAAAGCACTTTGCTGTCTTGATGCTCACTTACAGACTGCTTAGTGAAATGTGTTTTAATCTTGAGCTGAATAATCAGAAGGCCTAGGATGAACTTCCTTCTGTCTGGAATTGTACAGCTGACACAGAATGGTGGGGTTGGAAGGGACCTCTAGAGATCATCCATCCCTGCCAGAGCAGCATCACACAGGGCAGGTCACGCAGGAACGACTCCACAGCCTTTCTGGCTTTTACTTTCTCCTCAGTTACCTCCTTGTGCTCAGGTTTAGAAGTAAGGTAGAGAGCTGTGGAGCTTGGAACACAGGTGTTTGAAGTACAGGCTTTGCTCCTAGGAGAGTCTGGGCTGGCTTTCTGCACTGGCAGTTGGAGAAAGCAGCTGCAGGTGGCAGCAGGGCACTGGAACTGGGGGCCGCGGAGCCGCTGCCTGTGCTCGCGTTGGGCTTGTTGGGTTCTGCCTGCACAGGGACCTGGGAGTCACCAAGCTCCTCTGCTCCTGCATCGGGCAGGAGAATGCCTGGGAAGGAATACAGAGCCTAGCTGGGGGCCTGTGGAGTCCCTCAGGGGTCAGTACTGGGACCAGAGCTGTGCAATACATTCATCAGTGACCTGGCTGAGGGCACAGAGGCACTGTCAGCAGGTTTGCTGATGACACCAAACTAGGAGCTGACACCCTTCAGGCTGTGCTGCCATCCAGTGCGACCTGGACAGGCTGGAGAGGTGGGGGGGGGAGAAATGGAATGGAATCCCAGCTAGGGCAAGGGAAAGAACACCAGGGAGCAGGAGAGGTTGGGGCCTGAGCTGTTGGAGAGATGAGCAGAGGAGAGGGACCTGAGGGCCCTGGTGGACAGAAGGATGCCCCTGAGCCAGCAATGTGGCCTGGTGGCCAAGAAAGCCAAGGGCCTCCTGGGGTGCATTACAAGGGCCATGGTAAGTAGGTCAGAGAGGTTCTCCTGCCCCTCTACTCTGCCCTGATGAGGCCACAGCTGGAATCTTGTGTCCAGTTCTGGGCCCCTCAGCTCCAGAAGGACCTCAGGGAACTGCTTGAGAGAGTCCATCCCAGAGGCACAGAGCTGCTGCAGGCAGTGGAACATCTCCTGTGAGCCCAGGCTGAGGGAGCTGGGGCTTGGAGCTGGGAGCAGAGCAGCCTGAGGGCTGCCCTCATGGCTGGGGATAAAGATGTGCAGGGCTGGAGCCAGGCTCTGCTCAGGGATGGCCAAGGACAGCACAAGGGGCACTGGGGGCAAGCTGGAGCAGAGGAGGTGCCAGGGGAGCAGGAGGGGAAACTTTGTCCCTGTGAGGGTGCTGGAGCCTGGAGCAGGCTGCCCAGAGAGGTTGTGGAGTCTCCTGCTCTGGAGCCTTTCCAGCCCCCCCTGGATGTGTTCTGTGTGCCCTGCCCTGGGTGCCCTGCTCTGGCAGGGCTTGGACTGGGAGATCTCTGGAAGTCCCTTCCAGAACTGGACACAACATTCCAGATGTGGCCTCACCAGGGCAGAGTAGAGGGGGAGAAGAACCTCTCTGACCTACCCTGTGGCACACAAGTGTGCATGGGGAGTGCCACAGATATACAGGGAAGAGAGGTCTGCTTCCAGCAGAGGTCAAGCAAAAGTGAGTTATTTTGTGTATGTTTGGGCTTTTTCTGTTGTTTTAGAAGATGTGAGGGGATTAAGCTGTGATAAAAGCCACTGAGGGTACTGATTTTGCTGAATGTCAGTGAAGTCTCTGTCCACTCCTCTTCTTGCCTTCTCCTGTGACAGCAAAACACATTGAACTGAAAATCAGGCTCAGGTGCTGTCACTTGTATTCAAACCTAGGAGATGTGGTGAGCTAGAAGGCAGCAGGGGTTTATAGCTGTGTGCCACAGTTTGACATGCAAGGACCTCCACCTTGCAGACCTGCCTGGGTGCCTTCAGGAGCTGCACAGCCAGCAGTGCTGTTGCTGTCTGTCAGTGATGAGCTGGCTCTGCTTGGCTATGAAGATGCCTTGGCAGGTTTCAAAGGCTCCAGAGTGACAGGAGTCAAGCCTGACTGAACCAGAGTGCTGCTTATTAAAATAATTAATGTTACAATTACTGGGTTTTGAAGGCTTGGTTTATCCTTTTTAGAGTGAAACTATTAAGGGAGCTTTGAATGGACAGCTCCTAACCAGACAGGTGAGCACCTTCCTGGCCTGTGAAGAAGCCCTGGGCTTGTCCTTGGCTTGATGCAAACTCTTCACCAGTTCTGGGACTTCTTACGTGGAGTCTTTGTAGCAGGCTGGAAGAGTTTGCAGTATCAGTTTCTGTCAGCTTCCATCAGTTTCTGTCAGCTTCCATGGCTTTAGAACTGTCAAGCAAAACCAAATCAAATGAAGCAGGAATGGTCTGTGCCCCATTCCAATTTCTCTTGCTCTTCACCAACAGCTGCTGAAATACAAAGGCTGCTGCACCAGCTGGGAACCCCACAGGACACGCCGGAGCTGAGGCTGCAGCTGTGAGTACTTGAGAGCCTTGCAGACAGGCTCCTGGGAGGTGCTGAGGTGGGGTTTGCTGGGCAGTGTTTGAATTTGCTGAGAGAGGCAAATGTAAAGAAATGTTTGAAACTAAGATTGTCTAGATATGCTTTTTGAAATGCATCTTGGACAGGTGTCAGTGAGAATCAGCTGCTTGCCCCTGCACACTGCCTGCAGGGACAGGCCCAGGGGCAATGGTCTGAAATGAAAGCAGAGCAGATTGAGATTGGATGTGAGGAACAAGTTCTGCACCAGGAGGCTGCTGGAACATTGCAACAGGTTGCCCAGGGAGGGGGTTGAGGTCCCATCCCTGGAGATGTTCAATGTGAGGCTGGAGAGGGCTTTGGGCAACCTGATCTAGTGGAGGATGTCCCTGCTGAGTGCAGGGGGCTTGCCCTGGCTGACCTCTGGAGGTCCCTTCCAACCCAGACCATTCTATGGTTCTGTGTTGGTGCAGCTACAAAACCTGTGCGACAGCCAGCAAAGAGGAAGTGTCAGAAGCAGAGATCAGGGTCACTGTTTGGAAAGCAAACCTCTGCCCCAGGCAGCTCTTCAGGTCTGTCTGGGTGAGTTCCACCAGGGAATGAACACATTGGGGCTTTTTTGGTAGAGGTGGCCCTGGTTAGGGGAAGAGGGTCGTGTTACTGCTGAAATCTGCAGTGAAGGAGATATCTGCCGGACCCAGCAGTGCAACAAGGCTCCAAGGCAGGTGCTGTCCTCTAGCTCATTCCCCTGCAGGTGAGCTGTCCTGAGCACAGCACCAGCAGAGGCAGCTGCTCTTCACCTCAGAGTATGACCTAATGAACCTGTGGGATGTCATTTTTCATCTTTTTCCATTCACTTGCTTTCCCACCCTGAGCTCAGCATCAGAAGTGCACATGTGCCACACATTCTAAACCTGGGGTGAGGAAAGTGGCAGCCTTCAGTGTGGTCAGTGCTGTGGCCACTGCACAGCAGGAGGAGCTGTGTGCTGGAGCGAAGGCAGTGACACCCATGAGGGGTGAGCAGACAGATGGCTTTCTGATAGCCTAAGGTCAGAGGCCATAACATCAGCCAGGTGCAATCCACAGGTGAGTCTACCAGAGACTGTGGGTAGGTGAATTTATACAATGAATAGGATGCAGACATCAATTCACACCTGATCAGGATAGAGAATATTGTGAAGGGCATATGGCAGTCCCTGTATGGAGGTGATCTATATGGTGAGTCCCCTGAGTGTTCACACCATCCCAGAGTCCACCCAGCTGGCAGAGCCCTCCCAGCTCCCCCAGCCCAGCCCTCCCCCCAGCACTGCAGGCTCAGCACCAAACCAGGTCCCTAAGCACCAGCTCCATGCTGCTGGAACACCCCCAGGGATGGGGACTCCAGCACTGCCCTGGGCAGCCTCTTCAATGTCTGAGAGCCCTTCCAGGGCAGAAATACTTCCTCACATCCAGCCTGAGCCTGCCCTGGGGCACCTTGGAGCCATCTCCTCTGCTCCTGTCCCTTGGCACCAAGGAGCAGAGGCTGCCCCCTCCTCACTCCAACCTCCCTGCAGGGAGCTGCAGAGAGCAAGGAGGTCTCCCTCAGCCTCCTCTTCTCCAGCCTCACCCCCCCCAGCTCCCTCAGCCCTCCTCTAGCCCAGGGGCTCCAGGCCCTTCTCCAGCCTGCCTGCCCTGCTCTGGACAGGCTCCAGCCCCTCAGTGTCCTTCCTGCAGGGAGGGCCCAGAGCTGAGCACAGCACTGCAGCTGTGGCCTCCCCAGTGCTGAGCACAGGGGGATGGTCACCTCCTGGCCCTGCTTCTGACCCAAGCCAGGAGGCCATTGGCCTTCTTGGCCCCCTGGGCACTGCTGGCTCCTGGGCAGTGACTGCCACCCAACACCCCCAGGGCCCTCTGCAAGCTGCAGCTTTCCAACCACACCTCCCCAGGTCTGGAGCTCCCCAGGGGGTTGTTGTGACCCTGGGGCAGGACCTGGCCCTTGGCCTTGTTGAGCCTTGGCCCATGGCTCTCACCTGCCCAGACCCTGCTGTGAGGCTTCTCTGCCCTCTAGCAGAGGGACAGAGCCACCCAGCTCGGTGCCATCTGCAGGCTCACTGAGGCTGCCTCAATGCCCTCACCCAGATCACTGATAAAAGATGAAAGAGGTCAGGCTGTCTCTTTCTGCTCTGGTCTGGATGTTTGGTCTTCCCTTTCACATTGGTATGGATCTGGACTGGTTTCAGTGTTGGTGTTGATTGTTGGCTAATAGCTTCCCAGATCAAACTTTTCTACATGCACTGAAGAGGAGGAGGATGCAAAGGCAGGTAAAGAATTTGAGTTGCTTCAGGAAGAAAGTGTGAAGATTGGTAAAGGAGTGTGTGATAATATCAGAAGCAAAGAGTTAAAAGAAACCCAAACCAAGACCCAAACACCCCCCCAAAAACACAACAACAACCACCAACAAACTCCTCAAACATACAAAAATGCAACCAGAAATCCCCAGCTGAAGGGAAGGCTTTGTGTTATTTTCTCCTTTTTAAAGCACTGCTAAGGCTGCCAGTGAATGGGGATGGTTTCAGGTACCCCAGCAGCTGCTGGGTCATAAGGAAAAGAGGTCTCTTTGGATGTGCTTAGCAGGAACTGACCTCTTGTGGGCTGGGCACTGCAGTTCTGTTAGGCCACCACTGGATGTTCGTCCAACACAGCAGGAACTTGGTCCTTGCCTCAGTTATCCTGCACTCAGGAGGACTCTGTGTGTCCAGCTGTGGGCAGCCTCAGAAGGGCTACAAACAGCATGTGCAGATCCCCACAGTAACTGGAAACTTACTGCTGCACATAAGGGAAACAGGAAAAAACAGAAGAACAGGAAAATAAAGATGAGTAATGATGCTGTGCCCCTGGGGAACAGACCTCCTGCAGCACCTGCCTGGAGCCCATGGTGTCACAGCTTTGCAGTCAAGACTTAACTGCAAAGTGAAACAGAAAGCTGCCTGCTCTCCACTCAAGCGCCACTTTGCACCACACGTGTCATAAGAAACAGAAAATCATCACATGCTGGTATCTAGCCACAAGGAAACCTCTGCTCTTCCCTCTCTCACCACCCTTCTGCTCCTGAAGCATCAAGTGGGTTCCACCAGACCTAGCCAAAAGCAAAGGCAGCCACCCGCAGTGAGTGGTGAGTGCGGGTGAGTGCTCCCACACCGCAGACAGGCCTTGAAGCGTCCCCAACCAGTGAGGAGCCACAGGGGCTTGATCTTTCAACTTCACTAGCAAATCATGGCCTTACCTCCCTCCCTCTGCCTTCTGACCCCTTACTTCCCCAGGCTGATCTGTTTGTCATCATTTCAAAGGACTTTTCATGCACAAACTGAGCCCACACCTCTGACACCAGACACATTTGCAGCTCTGCGTGCACGGCGTGTGGCTGAGCGACTCAGGAAGGCGCTTGGGGCTGAAGCTGGTTGCAGAGAGTGGCCCAGGTTGGAAGGGACCTCAGACACCATCTACTCCAACCCTCCTGCCATGGGCAGGGACACCTCTCAGCTAGACTCAGCTGCTCAAGGCCACATCCAACCTGGCATTGAACATCTCCCCAGCCACTGGGCAGAAGAGAATGAAGATGGCTTCATGCACTTGAGAGAAGCCTTGTGTGCTCCTGAGCCAGTGACTTCAAACAGGAACTCACTGCTCTCTAATAAACTGTGCATTTGTTTTTCCAGGCAGCAGAAGCAGCAGTACACCAACCAGCTTGCCAAAGAAACTGACAAATATGTCAAAGAGTTTGGATCTCTGCCTGCAGCCAGTGAACAGGTATGAAACCACAGGGCATGGCTCATGGGGGGGATTTGCATGGCTTCAGGCCTGCCCCCCTGCTCCACACCAGACTCCCAGAGAGCCTTAGCTCTGTGGGGACTCTTACAACCTCAAAGTATTTTGTTGCAGCCCAGACTCGTTCCAAAGTCAATGTTATGTATCAGCAATAAGGCAGTTTGAAGTGCCAGGACTCAAAGCAAGGCACCCTGCCCCTGGGTTTGGGTAGCTGTGCACCTTATGATCCCCTGCAGTGATGCTGAGTCTGACCCTGCAGGCTGTGTCCCAGGACTGATTCCAGCAGGAAGGAATTGTGTCGAAAGTGAGATTTTGTTATGCTCAAGAGATCTCTTGTGTATCAGACAGGTCAGCAGATGTGCTAGGGCTTGTCCACAGGCTTTTCCTTTCTTAAGAGCAGTGGGCAGGAGCTGTTACCAAAGCAACTTGTGCAGTCTTCAGACTGCTTCTTTCCCAGGTCTGTGTAAATCAGTCCCATCAGGAGGTAATGTGTTGTGGTGGGTTGGAACTGCACCCCAACTGATTTGGAGGAAAATCCCCCCAGGTGCAATTGGCAGACAGCTCAGCTGGGGCTGGAAGCAAGTGGAGCTCTACTCACAAGCAAACTGCAACCTAGAACTATGCAATGCAATTAATATGTACAGAATATACACTATGTGTACAACAGCTATACAATAAACAACATAGAAACTCCTCAGACCCTCCTGCACAGCTACAGGGGGACCATTCACTTCTTCCCCCCCCTCCCCCGCTCCTTCCCTCTACCTCACACAGCAGTCAAAACAGAAATCCCCTGGCAAGAACATAGAAGAGAGAGAGAGAAGTTGCAAGCAGAAGTGACAGGAGAAGAAAAGAGAGCAAGAACTGTTCCTGCCTCTGCTCTGTATCCCATTAGCAATCCAGTGACTTCTGCAGACCTTAGCATTGTTTTCCTTGTCATTTATTTTCAGTCTCTGCAGTCAGGATCTAGGCTAAAGTTCCCCCTTCCCACTGTAACGTGTGTGAAGCGACTGCTGTCACTAGCTCACTCCTGGCTGCTGTCCTGTGTTTTCTTATCCTAGCCTAGCTAAGGAGCATCCCAGAAAACATGAACCCAGGTTATTGCCACTAAGAACTTGCCCGCTCTGTGGCAGTTTCCCAAGGAGTCCCTAAGAAGGACTGAATCCAAATGGCACACCAGGAGCCACATGTGCTCCTTCTGGCAAGGTGGAAACTTCTGGAGGTGTTGCAGCTTGGTCTCCGTGTGTAGCTGCTAGTTCAGGCAAAGTATGTTTGGGGTTTGTTATGGCTTTGTGTTACTGGAACTGAAAAGGTGGCAGTGAGATGTTTTACTGTTTTATTTGTCTGCTTTTATCATGAGCACCTCATCAAAGCTGCCTGCCAATGAAATACAGAATCACAGGCTGGGGAGGGGCAGGTGGTAGCCTCTCAGGAAGGTGGAAGGAAGGCTTGAAGGAAGGCTTGGTGTCCTGTAGACACCTGGGAAAGATGGTGGAGGATCTCCTCTTGACTCCTCTACATCTTCAAAGAAGCCTGAAAGGTTAGAGCACGTCTTTGTACCAGCTTGTGAGGGAGGCTGTGAATCCCCTTCTGGCTGTGTGTCCCCAACCTTTCTGTCAGTCCATGTGAAGTGTCCTGCTGCTTCTCTTCTGCCCCCTGCTCCTGTAGCGCCAAAGGAAGATCCAGAAGGACCGCCTGGTGGGGGAGTTCACCTCAGCACTGACCAACTTCCAAAGGCTCCAAAGACAAGCTGCTGAGAAAGAAAAGGACTTCGTGGCCAGAGTGAGAGCCAGCTCCAGGGTGTCTGTAAGTCTCACAGGTGTGCTGTCAGACCCTGTTTGCAGCGCTGCTGGCAGTGCTTGGTGCCTCACCTCTCCACAGCGCCGCTCCCCAGCAGCTCGCTATGAGCCCTGCGGCACTGAAGCAGGATTTCATAGGAAAGGCTGAATTCACTTTGCAGCACTTGCTCCCACCCCCTGGCCCCTGTTACACTTGCCAGATTACTGTGCA
The DNA here is from genome assembly GCF_014839835.1 of Dryobates pubescens. Taxonomy (NCBI): domain Eukaryota; kingdom Metazoa; phylum Chordata; class Aves; order Piciformes; family Picidae; genus Dryobates; species Dryobates pubescens. The sequence continues at coordinate 132,481 of NC_071639.1, forward strand.
GTCTTAGAGTGGAGAAGTGCTGAGGAGCTTTGGCTGTTGAGCTTGTCCTTTCTGTGCAGCAGCTGTGCCAAGCACCCCTTGCCTTACCTGTCCCTTTCAGCAGGCAGTTACCCAGCCCAATGGTTTTGCTCTGTGTGTGCAGAAAGCAAAATCAGGCTGGGAACATGTTATGGGAACATGTAAGATCATGTTTTGGTCTGACTCTAAACCTGGTAACACTCAGTCTTTGCAGAAATGCTGCCAGTGCTGCTTCCAGCCCCCTAACGTTCTCTTTGTGTCTTTAAACGCTGCTCATGTAGGGCGGTGCTCCTGAGGACGGCAGCAAAGCAGGAACACTTGTCTCCTGGGACAGGTAGGCTGAATGTGTTAACAAGGCTTCAGCTAGCTCAGAATGAGAATCAGTGGCCTGCAGGGAAGCCAGCTGCTGATGTAAATGATTGTTACTGGGTTTCTGATCCCTTGCCTTTTCCTGGAGGAGGCTGGGCTGGGTGGTGTAGCCAGGCTGTGTTCCACAGGGCAAGTGCAGAGCAGAGGCTTTGGTGGGACAGGTGGGGATTAAAGCTGCAATTCACATCCTCTGTCCCACTCCCCCCTCCCCCCCCCCCCCCCCCCCCCCCCCGCCATTTAGTTATCTCCTTAAGCTGCCTTAAAACTGCTTTAGGGCTTTCTGAGACCCAAACTTAAGCAAAGTCAAGCTATGAGCAGAGCCAAACTGGTGACTTGTGATAGGGTCCAGTGTTTCCTGGGGTATCTCCTGTTGCTTTCCTGCGCTCAAAGAACTGCTTCTCAGTCTCAGACTCTTTTGTTGGCTAACTTGCTCTGCCTCAGACAGATGTAAACTTTAGAGCTTGTAATTCAGAAGAGACTTTGCCCTTGTATTTATGCTTGGAATTTCCAGCCAGCTAGGTCAGTGCTGTGTGCAGCACTGCTGCAGCAGCAGCTTCCTTGAGCAAAGGTGGGGACTGTTGGACTGTTAGACCTTCCCTGCTAGCTTCACAGGCAAGGGTGAAAATGTGCACTGTGGGTAAAGTGTCTGCATGTACTTAGCTGTCTTTCATTCTCAGTCAGTTCTCACCCTGCCTGTTCAGTTCTGGGTGTTTGTTTTGATAGTCAGGCCCAAGCACAAGTGCAGGATGAAGACATCACAGAGGATGACCTGCGGCTCATCGAGGAGCGGGAGTCTTCCATTAGGCAGCTGGAGGTAAGTGCCAGGATGCCAGGGCAGAATGGGCTTCCCTTCTTCCCAAAGGAATCCATTTGAGAGTGGTGTCAGCATGGACTGCAGGCATTTACCTGGGGAAGTTAGGGTTGGTTTGCTGCCATTGGTTCTTTCCTTCCAAACCAGAACTAGTGCAAGTTGCCTTTAGCTGTGATACGTGCATTAGAAGTCCCCTTTGTGGAGGGCTTGATGCTGTCTTTGGCTTCAGAGGCTCAGTTCTGGGATGAGAGAGAGCTCATACACAGAGCATAGCAGTCAGCTAACACAACCTCTTCGACAGTGGCTGGACATGAACCCAAATGATTCCTTTCCTCCCAGGTGTTCCCAGTCTATTGGTCAGCATCCTCCTTTTGGCAGCAGCCTTTGGAACAGCTCTGAAAACACAGAGACTGTTTCATTCCAACTTTTGTAATCAAGGACTGGGACAAAAGTTCAAAACATTTGAAACCAAGATGTAAAGCACACTAAAGCATGTTGAGCGTGATGACACATGCACATGAAGAGACCTCTCTGAAGACACATGGAAATTGTTCCAGCCACATCTCTACCATGAGGAAAGATGCTGGAATTGGAGTTTGTCAGGAAGTCTTGCTGATAACTGTGGCAAAATCCATTCTGTGTGTAAATTAAGCATCACAGAATGGTGGGGGGTGGAAAGGACCCCCAGAGATTGAGTCCAGCTCTCCCGCCAGAGCAGGGTCACCCAGGGCAGGGCACCCAGGAACACATCCAGGTGGGATTTGAAAGGAGACTCCACAACCTCTCTGGGCAGCCTGCTCCAGGCCTCCAGCACCCTCACACCAAAACAGTTTCTTCTCATGCTGAGGTGGAACTTCCTGGGTTCCAGTTTGTGTCCCTAGCTCCTTGTCCTATCCCAGGACACCACTGAGCAGAGCCTGGCCCCTTCCTGACCCCCACCCCTTGATATTGATAGACATTGATCAGATCCCCTCTCTGCCTTCTCTTCTCCAGGCTCAACAGCCAGGGCTCTCAGCCTTTCCTCCTCACACAGATGTTCCAGGCCCTTCAGCATTCTCATAGCCTCCCTTGGACCAGTCTGTCCCCCTTCCTCTTAAAATGGGGAGCCCAGAACTGGACACAATACTCCTGGTGCAGCCTCAGCAGAGCAGAATAGAGGGGGAGGCCACACTTTTCTTACTACATCCCAGGAAACCATTTGCCCTCTTGGCCACAAGGGCACATTGCTATGCCATGGATAGCTTCCTGGCACTCCCAGGTTCTTCTCCATGGATCTGCTTCCCAGCAGGTCACCCCACACCTGTGCTACTGCAGGGGCTTGTTCTCCCTAGGTGCATGACTCTACACTTGACCTTCATGAGGTTCCCCCCTGCCCACCTCTCCAGGCTGCCCAGGTCTGGCTGAATGGCAGCACAGCCTGGTGGCTGTCAGCCACTCCTCCCAGTTTGGGATCATCAGCAAACTGGCTGAGGGTCCACTCTACACCCTCATTCAGTTGTTGATGAAGATGTTGAGCAAGCCTGGACCCAGTGCTGACCCCAGGAAGCACACTGGTTCCAGGTCTCCAACTGGGCTCTGCACCCTTGGTCACAGCCCTCATTTTTCAATAATCTCCACCTTACCAACCCTATTTAATTACAGTGACTTGAACTAAAGATGTCAGTCACTGGCTGAGAAGAGATCAGATGTACAGTCCCACATGACATTTGTCACTGCATCCTAGCCAGATGGTGACAGGACAGTGTCATGTAGGTGCAGGAGCCTGACCATGGGAGCTGTGGTGCTTGTGGGACATGTGTGTTCAACAAGGGTGCTGAAATCTTCAAAGGCTTTGGGTTGGAAAGGCTCAGAGGTCATTCACTCCAACCCCCTGCACTCAGCAGGGACATCCTCCACTGGATCAGGTTGCCCAGAGCCCTGTCCAGCCTCACCTGGAAGATCTCCAGGGATGGAGCCTCAACCCCCTCCCTGGGCAACCTGTTGCAGTGCTCCAGCAGCCTCCTGGTGCAGAACTTGTTCCTCACATCCAATCTCCATCTGCTCTGCTCTCATTTCAAACCATTGCCCCTGGTGCTGTCCCTGCAGGCCTTTGACAACAGTCCCTCTGCAGCCTTCTTGTAGCCCCTTCAGGTACTGGAAGGCTGCTGTAAGCTCTCCCCAGAGCCTTTGGACTTGATGATCTTTGAGGTCCTTTCCAACCTTATTGATTCTATGATTCTCTTCTCCAGGCTGAACAACCTCAGCCTCTCCCTCAGCCTGCACATACTTGTATTAAACTGATGAAGTTCTCACTGCCTAGAAAGGGGAAACATCACCCCCACCTTCAAAAAGGGAGATAAGGGAAACCCAGGGAACCACAGGCCTGTCAGTCTGACCTCTGTGCCTGGCAAGGTAAGGGAGCAGATCCTCCTGAAGACTATGCTGGGGCACATGGAATACCAGGAGGCAGCTGGTGGTAACCAACACAGCTTCAGCAAGGGCAAACCCTGCCTGATGAGCTTGGTGGCTTTCTGTGATGGAACTACAGCATCAGTAGATAAGGGAAGAGCAACTGATGGCATCTGTCTGGACTTCTGTAAAGTGCAGCTGTCCCACATGGCATCCTGGTCACCAAACTGGGAAAGCATGGACTCGGGGGGTGGCCACAGGCTGGATGAGGAACTGCTCTCAGAGAGTTGTGGTCAATGGCTCAGTGTCCAAATGAAGAGTGGTGACAAGTGTGTCAGTCCTGGGACCAGTGCTGCTCTGTGGGTGGCATGGACAGTGGGATGAAGGCAGCCTCAGCAGGTTTGCAGGTGACACCAACTTCAGTGGCCTGGTTGACACCCTGGAGAGAAGGGATTCATCCAGAGGAACCTGGGCCAGCTGGAGCCAACTTCAAGTTCAACAATGCCAAGTGCAAGGTCCTGCAGCTGGGTTGGGGCAATCCCAGGCACAAATCCAGGCTGGATGAGGAGTGGCTGAGAGCAGCCCTGCAGAGAAGGCCTTGGGGGTGTCAGTTGGTGACAAACTCCCCAGGAGCCAGCAATGGTCCCTGGCAGCCCAGAGCCAGCTGAGTGCTGAGCTGCATCCAGAGCAGGGAGAGCAGCAGCACAGGGAGGGGATTCTGCCTGTCCTCATGAGACCCCAGCTGGAGCACTGCCTCCAGTTCTGGTGTCCCAAACAAAAGAAGGAGATGGAACTGTGGTCCAGAGGAGGCCACGAAGATGATCAGAGGGCTGGAGAACCCCCACTGCAGGAGAGCTGGGGAGGGACCTCTGGTGACAGGACGAGGGACAGTGGTTTGAAACATGGCAGGGCAGAACGAAACTGGAGATGAGGAAGGAATTCTTTCCAGTGAGGGTGGGGAGAGCCTGGCACAGGCTGCCCAGGGAGGCTGTGGCTGTCCCCTGCCTGGAGGTGTTGAAGGCCAGGCTGGATGAGGCCTTGAGCAAGGTGTGCTGGTGGGAGGTGTCCCTGCCCATGGCAGGGGGTTGGAGCTGGATGATCTTTAAGGTCCCTTCCAAGCCTACCCATTCTCTGAACTGGGCTAAATGTAAAGCTTTAAGCAAAAAAATGGGCTCATAGTAGCAGAAAGCCCCCTGCAGACAAAGGGCTGAAGGCTGTAAGCAGTGCTGGCTGTGTCCATGGGAGGAGCAGCAGCAGCAGTCTCAGAGATGCTGGGGTTTGTTGTCTGCTCACAGGATGACTGTTCTCTTGCAGGCAGATATCATGGACATCAACGAAATCTTCAAAGATCTGGGAATGATGATTCATGAGCAGGGTGATGTCATAGGTAAGTCCACATCAGAGCATCTTAGGGTTGTTATTTCTCCTGTTTCTCCACAGAGCAGCAATCCAGAGCTGCCTTTTGCTGGAAGCACTCCTCTGATGGCAAGGGGAATTCTAGAGCCAATCAAGTGCAACCTCAGCATGGCTAGCCTGGCCAAGGCAGCTGAGAATACACAAAGGAAGTGTGTTGAAAATGTAGTTTCAAACCTCCTCTCATTTTCAGAGTCCATCTGGGGAGGCTTAGTGTGGGGCTGCTGATGAAAGAGCACAGCTTCAGCACAGCTTCCTGCTCTGCCCTGCAAGCAGACAGCTTTATCCTTTGAACAAAATGTGACTGGAAAAGGTATTTCCTGAGCCTGCTGCTAGGCCCTGCTCTTGTCTATGTCCAGCACACACTGTCAGGGCTTCCTCTACTGCCTTAGGCAAGAACCTGTTCAGATTTTTTTCTGGAAAAACCAACCAACTTCTGGTTAGGATGAGAGAAAGCCACCCTGAGTTGTGCCTCTCCGGGGGGTCTGATTCCTCTGACCTTGTAGGCCTTAGGACTTTTTTATTCTGAGCAGAGGGTTGGGAGTTGGAAGACAATTCACACTGACATTAAAAGAGAGAGAAATGAAATTTAAAATATAGAGCTCCTGAAAGTTGGTGTCCAAGGGTCAGCCCCAGGGCTGAGAGGAGCTGGCCCTGGTGTGGCTTCTGCCACTCACGGCCTGGCCACTTCTGAAAGGAGTTCACACAGAGGTGCAGGAAGGGTCCAAGCTCCACAGTGCAAGGTGTAGGTGTTTGGGTGTTGGTGAAGTCCCCAGCAGATGGGAAGCAGCTCTGACCTGCTCTTAAAGTGTATTTGAGTGGCTGGGTTCTGACTAACCACAATTTGACCTCCTTCCTTTTGAAATGAAGACAGCATAGAGGCCAACGTGGAACACGCCGAGGGGCACGTGCAGCAAGCCAGCCAGCAGCTCTCCAGAGCAGCAAGCTACCAGGTAATGGCCATGCCAGCTCCAGTGGGGAGTGGCTGCCCTCCCTCACCAGCCCTGATCCCCACTTCCTGCTGCTCTTCAGCTTTGGCTGTCAGTTTCCTCAGGGCTTGCAGACTTACCACAGGTTGGTGTTAGGCTGCAGTGGCATTTCTAGGTCAGTGTAAAACAAAAGGCAGTGACTTCTGGAAGCTTTGGGTTCCCTGTGAAATCAGCAAGGCAGCTGCAGAGCACCTGCAGTTAAACCTTGATTTAAAAAAAAACCCAAACCCAAACCCTTCCTTTTTTCAGCTCAGGAAGTAAAAGGTTCCTGATTGTGGAGATCAGGACTCTAAAGATCACTGGAGGAGCAGGGAAGTCTTCTGAAGATGCTGCCACTCAACACCAATTCTTGCTGCCTGAAATCTTCTCAGAGCTATAAATCTCCAGCTTCTGGTAACTGCTGCGCTGGTGCCAGAAGCAGCTTTCAAGCTTCTCTGAAAAGCCTTTCAGAGATCTTCAACTGCCACTTCTGTAGAACAGTTCTGAAACTTATTAGAAAGAATCTGATTAATCTTATTAGCAATAAATCTTCTCTCTTAAGTCAGAGTTAGTCCTTTTTAAATCCTCATCATCCTTAGAGACAGGCAGGACATCAAATCAGTGACAGAATGTCTGAAGGATTGTCTGCTGATTTCAGAAGTGGCAAGGAGCAAGGAGTGGATGCATCCATGAACTGAAGAAGCAGACAGAGCACAGCTTTGCTTCTGGAGCTGTGGCCTGTAATCCCAAGAACTGATTGTCAGCACAGGCCTGTGGAACACTGGGGTTCATTTCCTTCCTAGTGTGAAGGAAATCTTCAGATAAAAAGAGGGAGAGCAGCTAGTCTTGGGTGCTCTGCTGTCTCAAGTTACAGACCTGTATGGGACAAGTGGGAGTTCTGGGTGTGCTCCTAACTTCTATTGCAGAGACATCTCCATATCTGGGGCTGTATCACGTCTTGCTCTTTTCCTTCTTCTATCTGAGAACTTGACAAGCACAACTTGAAAATAACTCTGTGAATAGATGCAAAATCCTCCTCCAGAAGTCTAAACCCACAGTCTGCTGCCCCTCCTGTGCACACAGGAGTAGTCTTTAGATAGCCTTTGTGTGTGGGGCAACCAGGGGTCAGGCCCAGTCAGTTAGGGCTCATGAAGGGCAGGTCCTGCTTGAGCAACCTCCTGTCCTGCAACGCTCCCCAGGTAGGTGCTGGATTCGCCTACATGAGGCAGTTTCAAGGCCCAGCTTGCCAGGGTGCTGGGCCAGCTCATTTCAGTTGTATGCTTACCCTGAAAGGTTGGACTGGATGAGCCTTGAGGTCCCTCCCAGCCTGGTATTCTGTTCTGGTGAGCTGCTGGGTGGGTGAGGGGCAGGCTGTGGTGGGGTTTGCCTTTGGCACTGTGTCCCACAGCATCCTCCTGCAGACACTGGCTGCTCATGGCTTGGGGGGGGGGAGGCTTTGCTGGGTTAAGAGCTGGCTGGATGGGCACAGAGAGTGGTGTGGAATGGAGTCAAATCCAGCTGGTGGCCAGCCACAGATGCTGTTCCCCAGGGCTCAGTGCTGGGGCCAGTACTGATCAGTGTCCTGATCCATGATCTGAGTGAGGGGACTGAGGCACCCTCAGTAATTCTGCAGATGATGCCAGACTGGGTGGCAGTGTTGATCTGCTGGAGGGTAGGAGGCTCTGCAGAGAGTTGTGGCCAGGCTGGATCCATGTCCTGAGGTCAGCTGTGTGAGGTTCAACAAGGCCAGGTGCTGGGTCCTGCACTTGGGTCACAGCAGCCCCATGAATGCTCCAGGCTTGGGGCAGAGGGCTGGAAAGTGCCTGGTAGGAAAGGCCCTGGGGGTGCTGGGTGACAGCAGCTGAATGTGAGCCAGCAGTGCCCAGGTGGGCAAGAAGGGCACCAGCAGCCTGGCCTGGATCAGCAGTGGTGTGGGCAGCAGGAGCAGGGCAGGGATTGTGCCCCTGGACAGGGCACTGCTGAGGCTGCACCTTGAGCCCTGGGTTCGGTTTTGAGGACTTCAAGGAGGACATTGAGGGCTGGAGCAGGTCCAGAGAAGGACAGCAAAGCTGGGGAAGGGTCTGGAGAACAGGGCTGGGGAGGAGCAGCTGAGGGAGCTGGGAGTATTCAGCCTAAGGAAGACCTTCTGGCTTTCTGCAGCTACTTGAAAGGAGGCTGCAAGTTGTCCCTGGGGAGGTTTAGGTTGGACATTAGAAGAAACTTCTTCCTTGAAAGGGTTATTAAATGGTGGCCCAGGCTGCCTAGGGAGGTGGCTGAATCCCCATCCCTGGAGGTGTTTCAGAGCCACGGATGTGGTGGTTTAGCACCAGCCTTGGTACAGTCAGAGAATGGTTGGACTGGGTGATCTGAAAGGGTTTCTGCAGCTGAAACAATTCCATTTTGGAATGATTTTTTTTCCCTAGCAGACCATTTCTACCTCCTCTGCTGTGCAGATTCCTTGTCCATTGTCCTCTGTCTGTGGCCACTTGCTCTCTCCTGTTGTCTTTCTCTCATCCATTCCTCTGTCACTGCTCTCTGCCCCCAGTCACTGTGGGTGTCAGGCTATGCCGCTGAGCTCACCCTGCTGAATGACACAGCCATGGAAGCACCTGCTGGGTGATGCAGCTCTTCTGTTTGCTTGCACAACTTCCTGTGCCCTGTGAGTCAGAACAGAGCTCACTTAGACTCAGGAGCAGTGGGACAGCGTCAGCACCTGAGGAGTGTTCTGCTGCGGTGGTGCAGTCTCCGATCACCTTGGTTATTCCTCTCTTGGCAGCAAAAGTCCCGCAAGAAGATGTGCATCCTGCTGGCCATCCTGGGCGTCGGAGTGCTGCTGGTGGTGCTGATCGTCTTGTTATCTATGAGATAAGTGTCTGCAGGAGGTGGTGGATCGGTCTGTCAGTGATGAAAGGAAGTGCCCAGTTTGCTGATTGTGGAACTGAGTGAAACAATGATTCTGTTCTTCACACTTTTTATGTGACATTTTTGTTGGCACCTGAGAAGTGAGGTTCTCAGTGCTGCTGTCGGTGTCACTGCCTGCCCTCCTGGGTGCTCTTACCTCAGCCAGGTCACAGACTGTTCTGTGAAGAGGTTTTTATCTTTAAGTGAAGGTTTAGGGGGCTAATCAAAACCCTGATCATTCATTTTGGCAGGGTGAGTTATTATCTTCTGGGCTAAATGTTGATTCCAAAGCAAACTTCTGGAGGGCTGCCTGGGGCCATGGAGTCACATCTCAGAACTGATTTTTAAGTTAGAAATGTTCTCATCTCTGGCTGCCATCCCCCTGCCCAGCCAGTACAGGTGGCTCAAAAATAACATGTGGGTTGTGATCTGTCTTTTCAAGTGAAGCCTTTGAATCAAGCCTTCAGTTTGCCTGAAATCTTGTTGCTGCTTCATGTCTCTGTAGCTGGCATCGAGTGTGGCGATGTCAGGAAGCCTGCTGCCAAGGCAGGGTGGCTGATGGCACAATGGGGATCGTTCTCTTCAGTTCCTGCAGTGAGAGCTGTTGTGTTCTGTCTGCACCTCTGGGATCTTCCCACCCGAGTGTGCATCAGTGAGCTTGGCTAGGTGAGAACTGAATTCTTCAGTTTCCTGGGAAAAAATTCCCAGCTCCTAACTGCACTTCAATGTTCTGGAACTGCTGTGACTGGTTTTGCATGCCCATCCCCAATGCTGTGAGAGATCTTTCACACAGCTGAAGAAAAGAGCTTGCAGTGATCCTCAGCAGTGTTTGAAAGGAGGTGCCCAAGGCATTGCCTTCAGAGTGATACCCTTTTGTGCCATTTTGTACCAGTACATTACAAATGTGACAAGGCTTCATCTGTTTGCCTTTTGAACTGGCCTTGGTGAGCTAACCTACCTGACCAGCCTGCGGGTGGGGAGTCCCTTCTCTGTGTTTCTGAATTCTTGCACACTGGGCTGATAGGGAATGCACTGCTTACAGGGTGAGCATCTGGGAACAAGCTAACTGTAAGCATAAATGGACTTGACAATTGTAACCATGCAGCCACAATAAAGGTCTTTTAAAGAGTCCATTCTGGCAGTTCCTTTGTTCAGAACCTATCTTCACCAGCACATCAGCTCTGCCTTCAGACACCAGGGAAGCTCCTCTGAAAGCTCCAGAGAATGTCAGCTCTGCTGGCTCCTCAGCACAGAGCCTCTGTTCCTGCTCTGTGCTTCTCATGGGTAATGAAGATTCTCCTGGGCCTTGCGTTCCTGCCTGTGTGAGCCCAGGCTCAGAGGACAGCCTGCTCTGGGTGGCTGCTGGCACTGGGTGCCAAGGGTTAGACCTTTACGACTCCTTCAGCACAGCAGCAGCCACATGAAGAGTGGCAACCCATGGTGCAGGAAGGAGGCAGCTTTTGCTGCTGTCTTTGGGCTCCAGAGGCAGGGGAGGGGAAGAGCTGTGATGGTTGTTGATGTTTTAGAGTTGGTGGAACGATTAATAAAAATATGCATAACCCTGACATTGAAAAATCCCCCAGGAAACATTAACAGAACCTCTTTGCTGGCTGGAAATGCTCAAGGGTGGAGGAACAGGTAGCAATCTAAACAACGTTAGCAAAAACCAGCAAAGGCAAACAGCAAATTAATCTGTAAAGGAAGACTTGGGCACCCTGCCGGCTCTGCCCACGCAGGGCCCTCCAGAACTCGCCCAGCAGAGCGGCCAGGGCATCAGAACCTTTAACAGATGCCTGTAAACAAATCAGCTCTGCTGGGTCACTGGCTTAAGTGGCTTCAGTAAGTGCATTTGGCCCCTGCACAGCCGTCCCCAGCACACGAGGTGCATTTGAACCGATGCCGGCCGGAGAAAGCAGCAGTGTCTGCACGTGTGCTGCTGTGCCAGGGCGAGGCTGGGCTGTGCTGGGGAGAGGCTGTGCTGGGACGAGGCTGCCCTGTGCTGGGGAGAGGCTGTGCCGGGGAGAGGCTGTGCTGGGATGAGGCTGCGCTGTGCCGGGGGGAGGCTGTGCTTGGACGAGGCTGCACTGTGCTGGAGGGAGGCTGTGCTGGGACGAGGCTGTGATGGGGGGAGGCTGTGCTGGGACGAGGCTGCACTGTGCTGGGGGGAGGCTGTGCCGTGACGAGGCTGCACTGTGCCGGGGAGAGGCTGCGCCAGGACAAGGCTGTGCTGTGCCGGGTAGAGGCTGTGCCAGGACGAGGCTGCACTGTGCTGGGGAGTGGCTGTGCCAGGACGAGGCTGCGCTATGCCGGGGAGAGGCTGTGCCGGGATGAGGCTGTGCCGGGGAGAGACTGTGCCGGGATGAGGCTGTGCTGGGGAGAGGCTGTGCTGGGACGAGGCTGCACTGTGCTGGGGAGAGGCTGTGCCGGGACGAGGCTGCGCTATGCCGGGGAGAGGCTGTGCCGGGATGAGGCTGTGCCGGGGAGAGACTGTGCCGGGATGAGGCTGTGCTGGGGAGAGGCTGTGCTGGGACGAGGCTGCACTGTGCTGGGGAGAGGCTGTGCCGGGACGAGGCTGCACTGCGCTGGGGAGAGGCTGTGCCGGGACGAGGCTGCGGTGTGCCGGGGGAGAGGCTGTGATGGGATCAGGCTGTGCTGGGCAGAGGCTGTGCTGGGAAAAGGCTGTGCTGTGCTGGGGAGAGGCTGTGCCGGGACGAGGCTGCACTGTGCCGGGGGGAGGCTGTGCTGGGACGAGGCTGCGCTGTGCTGGGACGAGGCTGCGCTGTGCTGGGGGGAGGCTGTGCCGGGACGAGGCTGCACTGTGCCGGGGGGAGGCTGTGCTGGGACGAGGCTGCACTGTGCTGGGGAGAGGCTGTGCTGGGACGAGGCTGCGCTGTGCTGGGACGAGGCTGCGCTGTGCTGGGGGGAGGCTGTGCCGGGACGAGGCTGCACTGTGCCGGGGGGAGGCTTTGCCGGGACGAGGCTGCGCTGTGCCGGGGAGAGGCTGTGCTGGGACGAGGCTGCACTGTGCCGGGGGGAGGCTGTGCTGGGACGAGGCTGCACTGTGCCGGGGAGAGGCTTTGCCGGGACGAGGCTGCACTGTGCTGGGGAGAGGCTGTGCCGGGGAGAGGCTGTGCTGTGCTGGGACGAGGCTGCGCTGTGCTGGGGGGAGGCTGTGCTGGGACGAGGCTGCACTGTGCCGGAGGGAGGCTGTACTGGGACGAGGCTGCACTGTGCTGGGGGGAGGCTGTGCTGGGACGAGGCTGCACTGTGCTGGGGGGAGGCTGTGCTGTGCCGGGGGAGAGGATGTGCCAGGGCGAGGCTGCACTGTGCCGGGGAGAGGCTGTGCTGGGATGAGGCTGTTCCGGGGAGAGGCTGTGCCGGGACAAGGCTGCACTGTGCCGGGGAGAGGCTGTGCCGGGACAAGGCTGCACTGTGCTGGGGAGAGGCTGTGCCGGGATGAGGCTGCACTGTGCCGGAGGGAGGCTGTGCTGGGACGAGGCTGCACTGTGCTGGGGGGAGGCTGTGCTGGGACGAGGCTGCACTGTGCCGGGGGGAGGCTGTGCTGGGGAGAGGCTGCGCTGTGCTGGGGGGAGGCTGTGCTGGGGAGAGGCTGTGCTGGGATGAGGCTGCACTGTGCTGGGACGAGGCTGCGCTGTGCCGGGGGGAGGCTGTGCTGGGGAGAGGCTGTGCCGGGGAGAGGCTGTGCTGGGATGAGGCTGCGCTGTGCCGGGGAGAGGCTGTGCCGGGACAAGGCTGCACTGTGCCGGGGGGAGGCTGTGCTTGGACGAGGCTGCACTGTGCTGGAGGGAGGCTGTGCTGGGACGAGGCTGTGATGGGGGGAGGCTGTGCTGGGACGAGGCTGCACTGTGCTGGGGGGAGGCTGTGCCGTGACGAGGCTGCACTGTGCCGGGGGGAGGCTGTGCTGGGGAGAGGCTGCGCTGTGCTGGGGGGAGGCTGTGCTGGGACGAGGCTGCACTGTGCCGGGGGGAGGCTGTGCTGGGGAGAGGCTGTGCCGGGGAGAGGCTGTGCTGGGACGAGGCTGCGCTGTGCCGGGGGGAGGCTGTGCTGGGGAGAGGCTGTGCCGGGGAGAGGCTGTGCTGGGACGAGGCTGCGCTGTGCCGGGGAGAGGCTGTGCTGGGAAGAGGCTGTGCCGGGGAGAGGCTGTGCTGGGACGAGGCTGCGCTGTGCCGGGGAGAGGCTGTGCTGGGAAGAGGCTGTGCCGGGGAGAGGCTGTGCTGGGACGAGGCTGCGCTGTGCCGGGGAGAGGCTGTGCTGGGAAGAGGCTGTGCCGGGGAGAGGCTGTGCTGGGACGAGGCTGCGCTGTGCCGGGGAGAGGCTGTGCTGGGAAGAGGCTGTGCCGGGGAGAGGCTGTGCTGGGACGAGGCTGCGCTGTGCCGGGGAGAGGCTGTGCTGGGAAGAGGCTGCGCTGTGCCGGAGGGAGGCTGTGCTGGGACGAGGCTGCACTGTGCCGGGGAGAGGCTGTGCCGGGGAGAGGCTGCACTGTGCCGGGGAGAGGCTGTGCCGGGGAGAGGCTGCACTGTGCCGGGGAGAGGCTGTGCTGGGGAGAGGCTGCGCTGTGCCGGGGAGAGGCTGCACTGTGCCGGGGAGAGGCTGCACTGTGCTGGGGCGAGGCTGTGCTGTGCTGGGGGGAGGCTCACCCACCCCCTTCAGACCTAGTTTAAAGCCTTCCTAATGAGCCCTGCCAACTCTAGTGCTAGGACTCTCTTGCCCCTCCTAGATAACTGCACCCCAGCAGGACCCAGCAGGTTGGGTGCTGTAAAAGTTGCCCCATGATCGAAGAAGCCAAAGTTCCGCTGCTGGCAGCATCCCCTGAGCCAATTGTTCATGGTGTGGGTTCTGTTCCTCTCAGTGTACTCCCCTGCCACTGAGGGAACTGAGCAGAACACCACTTGAGCTCCTGCCCCATCAACCAATTGTCCAAGGGCCCTGAACTCCTTCTTAATCGCCCTGGTGCCCTTCCTGTCGATCTCATCACTCCCAGCCTGTATCACCAGCAGAGGGTAAGAGTCAGAGGCTGGATCAGCTTTGGGAGTCTCCTTGTGATGTCCCTGACCCGCGCCCCGGGCAGGGAGCAGAGCTCCCTGTGGGATGGGTCGGGACAACATATGGGTCCCTCAGTACCCCCCAGGAGAGAGTCCCCAGCAACTATAACCCTTCTCCTTTTCTGTGTGGAGCTGGTCGTTATAGCTGGTGGGGACTGCTTGGCCTTAGGCTTGGCCTTAGGCTCCTCTCCGGAGCTGGTCATTATAGCTGGTGGGGACCACTTGGCCTTAGTCTCCCCTCTGGATGGCTGCTCCTCAGCCCTCTCATCCCCACTGCCCTTGGCCTGCAGGGCCTCATACTTATTATGCAAGGGCAGCGGAGGAGGAGGAGAGGGCCGGGGTGGATTTCTCTTGCCACCCTTGGCAAGGACCTGTGTCCATCCCTCTCCGTTTCCAGGGGCCCTTCCCTCAGCAGGGGAGATCTGCAGAGCCTTCTCCCACAAATCTAACTCCCTTTCACTTTCCCTTATTGTCCTCAGCCTAGACACCTCCTCCTTCAGCTCGGCCACTTTGTCCGTCAGCTCTGCCACCAGGCTGAGGAGAAAGCTCACCTGCTCACACCTGACACAGGCGTCCTCTCCCTCCCCCTCTATTCCAAGTGCCAGGCTGAAGCACTCTCTGCAGCTGGCAGCCTGGACTCCGGCTTGCTGATGAAACAGCTCTGTCTGGGTAGATGCTGTTTTTCTACCATGGTGCAACGTGGCTCTGCAGCCAACGCGGCGCCGCGCACAGCCCGGCCGGGATTGAAAGCTCCCGCGGCTGCCGGCAGGCTCCCGCTCCCGCTCCCGCTCCCGCTCCCGCTCCCGCTCCCGCTCCCGCTCCCGCTCCCGCTCCCGCTCCCGCGGGCACGGTCCCGCCGGCACCCCTGCCTACCAGCACTCCCCCGACCCGCAGACCCCCGGCAGCAAGGCGAGGAGCCGAGCAGGAAGCTCACAGACCAAGCGGAGCTGTCCCGAAGCAGAGGTGCCGATCGGCTAGCGAGCCAGAATGGCTCTCTGGATAACCTCTTCCAGCCTTTCACCTCCCTCACTGTGCAGAACTTCCTCCTGATGTCCAACCTAAATGTCCCTGCTGCAGCTTATTCCTTGCTGTCAAATGTTCCTGGTGGCAGAACACCAGCCTGTGGCTCTTTAGGCAGGAAGAAAGAGTTTGCCCCGAGTCCTGCCCTTCAAATGTGCCAAACTGTGTGTGAGCAGCTATTCAGCACAGGTGTGAGCTGCAGCAGCTGCTGCTCCATTTGAGCAACCAGAAAACCTTTTCCTCTCACCCATGGGAAGCAGGAATCTTTTTGTGCTTCTCTTGACATCAGGAGCAGGAGGAGGCACAGAATTCTCTCTGCAGCCTCAGGAGGAAGCAGCAGCTGCAGGGGAGGAGAGAGTACTGCTGGGGAATGGCTGAGGAGACACAGGAAGGCAGCCAGGGAATGCCATTTCCACCTCCCCAGCCCTTCTGCTTTGGAGCTCTTTATTGCCACTGCTGTTTGTCTTTGCGAGGGAAGCTGACAGAGCTGTGTCTGCCCAAGCTGCAGCTGTGAATCCCATCTGTAGCAGTTTGGGCTGGGTGCCCTCTGCTACAGGGGGTGCTGCCTGTGTCCAGAAGTCCAGCCCAGTGGGTGGACACAGGAAACCAGATATTTTCATCCCCTAATTCCCTGCACCACTATGAGATCCAGCACGGGGTCTGGCACTTTCTCTTTCTTCCCTCTTCACCACCTGGTAACTTGGGGCAGATGTCTCCCAGCCTTGGGCCTGGCTAGGCCCAAAGCAAGGGGGAAGGGCAGTCTCAGACCTGGCCAGCTGAGACTAGCCTAGCAGTGGGGGGGGAAGAAGGAGCCCTGGGGGGGTCTTGGGTGTACCCTGAGGTGGGGATGGGATGTTTCTGGGTCTGCTTTGGGATCTCTTTTGTCACTGTGCTGCTGGCTCTCTGCACACACTCACCGCTCCCCATTGAGACTTTCCACCTTTGCCTTCCCTTTGTCCGAGTTCTTATTCCTGCCCGTGGTGGGGAGGGGTCTGCCTCAACAGCAGACAGCTGGAGGGAAGGGATGCCATCCAGAGGGACCTGGACAGGCTGGAGAGGTGGGCACAAGCCAACCTCAGGAGGGTCAACAAGACCAAGGGCAAGGTCCTGCAGCTGGGTGGAGGCAATCCCAGGCACAAATCCAGGCTGGGCAGGGACTGGCTGGAAAACAGCCCTGAGGAGAGAGCCTTGGGGGTGCTGGGGGAGGAGAAGCTCACCAGGAGCTCTCAGTGTGCACTTGCAGCCCAGAAAGCCAACCAGAGCCTGGGCTGCAGCAAGAGAAGTGTGACCAGCAGGGCCAGGGAGGGGATTCTCCCCCTCTGCTCAGCTCTGCTGAGACCCCACCTGGAGTACTGCCTCCAGTCCTGGAGCCCCTATTGCAAGAGGGATCTGGAGGTGCTGGAAGGTGTTGGGGATTGGTTTGAGCAAGAGGGGACATGGGTCCCAGGAACACCTGTGCAAATTAGGCCTTGAAGGATTTTCTGTTATTAATATAGCAATGGAGTAGGAGTTGTGGAAAAGTTCTGATTGCTTGGTATGCTGAAGTCGAGCTGCCCCTGAGAAGGGAGGCAAACAAGATAAGGAGTAGGCAAAGAGCTGGGAAAAAGAGCAATTAGACTGAGTAGAGAAATTCCACAGAGTAGTGAAAACAATGATGTAACCTTTTAGAGAGAAACCAATAGTGTGTGTTAAATTAGACTAGAATTAACTATGTATAAGACTATAAATAATGAAGTGTGGAACAATAAAGTTGGATGATTACTATCACTCATATTGAGTGCTGTCGTCCCTGTCTCTGTTCTCATCAGGAAGGTGTCCAGAGAAGGGCCAGGAGGATGAGCAGAGGGCTGGAGCTGCTCTGCTGTGAGGACAGACTGAGGGAGTTGGGGCTGTTCAGTCTGGAGAAGAGAAGGCTCCAAGGTGACCTCATTGTGGCCTTCCAGGATCTGCAGGGGGCTACAAGAAGGCTGGAGAGGGACTGCTCAGGATCTCAGGTAGTGATAGGACTAGGGGGAATGGAATGAAGCTGGAGGTGGGGAGATTCAGGCTGGAGGTGAGGAGGAAGTTCTTCCCCATGAGAGTGGTGAAGCCCTGGAATGGGTTGTCCAGGGAGGTGGTTTGGGCCCTGTCCCTGGAGGTGTTTAAGCCCAGGCTGGATGAGGCTCTGGGCAGCCTGATCTAGTGTGGGGTGTCCCTGCCCATGGCAGGGGGGTTGGGACTGGATGATCCTTGTGGTCCCTTCCAACCCTGACTGATACTGGGATACTATGATACTATCTCTGCCTGCCCCAGGCCACTGGCAGGGTGTCCTCCCCACCAGGCATTCACAAGTGCTTCAGGAAGGAGAGCTGCCTCTCCTTGCTCCTGAGGAGTTTCTCCTCAGTGCCAGTCAAGAGGATGTTTGCTGCAGCTGGGAGCAGAGTGTCCTGCAGCAGCAGATTCCAAAGGGGCTGCAGCTCTCCTTCCCCTCTTGCCTAGGGGCATTGTCCACAGCTTCTCAACTCCACTGCTGTTCAGGTTACAGAGGCTGGCTGTCTCCCCACACCCCTGAGCATTTCAGATCAGCCTCCAGTGCCAAGGGGGAAGAAAGGCAGAGCAAAAGCTCTGTCAGAATGTTCAAGCTTCTGTTCCTTGGGACTTCTAAAAGCTCAGCTGCTGACCCCTGGGAAAGGTGAGCTCAGGCTGGAGCTGCCTCTCAGTCTTTCCACAACATGAGAACTCTTGCCTCATTTCCTTTCCTCAGGCAGCAGCTGGAGCACATTTCATGTGCTATGAGACTGAGTGTTATGAGCAGTGCAGTGCTCTGGGAGCAGTGCTGCTGCACAGACACAGAAGCTGTCTCCAGTTTGGTTCAGGGTATTTTCCCTCATGAGCACTGAGAGCAGCTCTCAGGCTCTGCTGGGCACACCAAGCATGCTTCTGCTGGCTTGGCAGCAAATCCCCCCCTGCAGCCATGGCTCTTACAGGCACAATGCCTCTGTCAATGACCTGGATGAGGGAATCTGGGGCTCCCTCAGTCAGTTTGCAGGTGACACCAAGCTGGGCAGGAGTGTTGATCTGCTGGGGGGCAGGAAGCCTCTGCAAAGGGGTCTGGAAAGGCTGAATGGATGAGTGGAGGTCAGTGGGATGAGGTTCAACAAGGGCAAGGGCTGAGTGCTGCACTTGGGTCACAGCAACCCCATAAATACATACATACATAGAATACATACAAAGAATAGAGCAGGTTGGAAGAGACCTTCAAGATCATTGCATCCAACCCATCAACCTAAACACCTAAACAACTGACCCATGACACCAAGCACCCCATCAAGTCTCCTCCTGAACACCTCCAGTGATGGTGACTCCACCACCTCCCCAGGCAGCCCATCCCAATGTGCAATCACTCTCTCTGTATAGAACTTTTTCCTAACATCCAACCTAAACCTCCCCTGGCACAGCCTGAGACTGTGTCCTCTTGTTCTGGTGCTGACTGCCTGGGAGAAGAGACCAACATCCATCTGTCTACAACCTCCCTTCAGGTAGTTGTAGAGAGTGATAAGGTCACCCTGAGCCTCCTCTTCTCCAGGCTAAGCAACCCCAGCTCCCTCAGCCTCTCCTCACAGGGCTGTGTTCCAAACCCCTCACCAACTTTGTTGCTCTTCTCTGGACACCTTCCAGCAGCTCAACCTCCTTCCTAAACTGAGGAGCCCAGAACTGGACACAGGACTCAAGGTGCAGCCTAACCAGTGCAGTGTACAGGGGCAGAATGACCTCCCTGCTCCTGCTGGCCACACTCGTCGTGCTGCAGGCCAGGATGCCATTGGCCCTCTTGGCTGCCTGGGCACACTGCAGGCTCATGTTCAGCCTACCATCGACCAGCACCCCCAGGTCCCTCTCTGCCTGGCTGCTCTCAGCCACTCTGCCCCCAGCCTGTAGCTCTGCCTGGGGTTGCTGTGGCCAATGTGCAGCCCCTGGCACTTGGATGTGTTCAATCTCCTGCCCTTGGACTCTGCCCATCTGTCCAGCCTGTTGAGGTCCCTCCAGGCTTGGGGCAGAGGGCTGGAAAGTGCCCAGCAGGAAAGGCCCTGGGGGTGCTGGGTGACAGCAGCTGAATGTGAGCCAGCAGTGCCCAGGTGGGCAAGAAGGGCACCAGCAGCCTGGCCTGGATCAGCAATGGTGTGGGCAGCAGGAGCAGGGCAGGGATTGTACCCCTGGACAGGGCATTGGTGAGGCTGCACCTTGAGTGCTGGGTTGAGTTTTGGGTCTCTCACTCCCAGAAGGACACTGAGGGCTGGAGCAGGTCCAGAGAAGGGCAACAGAGCTGGGGAAGGGTCTGGAGGACAGACCTGGTGAGGAGCAGCTGAGGGTGTTCAGCCTGGAGGAGGCTGAGGGAGACCTCATTGCTCTCTACAGGTCCCTGAGAGGAGGCTGCAGTGATCTGGGGACTGGGCTCTGCTCCCTAGTCTCAGGTGATAGAAGGAGAGGAAATGGCCTGGAATTGTGCCAGGGGAGGGTTAGGATGGAGAGGAGGAAAAATTTCTTTGGTGCAAGAGTGGTCAGGGACTGGCAGAGGCTGCCCAAGGAGGTGGTGGAGTCCCCATCCCTGGAGGTGTTCCAGAAAGGTGTAGTAGGGTTGGAAGGGACCCCAAGGCTCAACCAGTCCCAACCCTCCTGCCATGGGCAGGGACACCTCACACCACAGCAGGTTGCTCACAGCCACCTCCAGCCTGGCTGCAAACACCTCCAGGCAGGAGGCTTCCACCACCTCCCTGGGCAACCTGTGCCAGGCTCTCCCCACCCTCCTGGGGAACAACTTCTTCCTCACAGCCAATCTGATTCAGAGGCAGTTCAATGTATCATGGGGAGCTAGATGTGAGAGCTGCTTGACTGAGTGACTATTAGAATCACAGAATGGGTTGGGTTGGAAGGGACCTTCAAGGTCATCCAGTTCCAACCCCCTGCCATGGGCAGGGACACCTCCCACCAGCACAGCTTGCTCAAGGCCTCATCCAGCCTGGCTTTGAACACCTCCAGGAAGGAGGCAGCCACAGCCTGGGAGGACAAGGGCTGGGTCCCTGCCTGTGTTGCTTTGGACATGGAGTGCAGCTGTTGATCATCAGCATCATTGTCTCACCAGTGGCAAAACACCACCCAGCTGCTATGCTGGGGTGCTGGATACTGGGGAGCCCTGTCTGCCTGTTTGATCATTACAATCTTTAAGAGTAATTGGGAAAAAAAATCTACCTTTGTGCCCACCTTTCTATCATGTAGGGGGCACACAAAGTGTGGCTGAAAGATAAACAGAAAGAGAGGAATTGGTGCATGTGCTTGAGCCCATGCATGAGCTACAACCAATGTGCTTGAGCACAAAAGGGAAGAATGAGCCAAGTGACTGCCTTGCAGCCTTCAGCAGACTCTTCCTCCAAATACCTGTCCTGTAAGCCTTGGAAAGATTTGGCACTTGCATAGTTAGGGCACAATGACCACTTGTAGGTGCTCTCCACACAGGTGTCTGGCATGCACTGGGAGCCTTCAGGCTCACACAGAGAGGAGCAGAGCAGTATTTTCCTTGCATGCTGGAAACCCTTTCCATAGATCTCTGTCTGCCTACAGTTAGTACAGGAGCCAAGCAGCTCCAGGATCTGGTGACAGGTAGGGGCTTGGGGAAGCAAAGCACAGCCTGAAGGGAAAACAAGGCAGAGGTGCTGCTGGGATGTCCTCTCAGTGCTTGGCATTCATCTCACCCTGGTACCTGCAGCAGCTGAGCAGCTCCTGTTTGAAACTGGTGGTTGTGGTGGGAGGCCAGGTCACAGGGAGAGCCCCAGGTGCTGATCCTGTGTGCAGGCTCCTTGTCAGGTTGCTCTTCCTGACTGATCTGAGCCTTGTTGAGTTGGATTGCCTCATGTTAGAGGGATGTGAGACAGGGCTGGAGCTCCTGCACTGCAGGCTGTGGTAGTGAAGAGGGCTGGGACAAAGCACAGAGGCATCAGGCAAAGAACCTGTGGCTTGTCTCCAGAGGAACCCAATCTGTGTGCTCCTGGGCTGCACTTGCAGGATCCTCCCTTTGCTTTCTAAGAATAGAACAGAAGAGAATTAGCCAGGTTGGAAAAGAACTTTGAGATCATCCAGTCCAACCTCTCACCCAGCACCATCTGATCAACTAAACCATGGCACCAAGGGCCTCATCCAGGCTCTTCTTAAACACCTCCAGGGATGGGGACTCCACCACCTCCCTGGGCAGCACAGCCCAGTGGCCAATCTCTCTCTCTATGAAGCACTTCTTCCTAACATCCATCCTAAACCTCCCCTGGCACAGCTTGAGACTGTGTCTTCTTGTTCTGCTGCTGGGTGCCTGGGAGAAGAGACCAACCCCTACCTGGCTACAACCTCCCTTCAGGGAGTTGGAGAGAGCAAGAAGGTCTCCCCTGAGCCTCCTCTTCTCCAGGCTAAGCAACCCCAGCTCCCTCAGCCTCTCCTCCCAGGGCTGTGCTCCAGACCCCTCCCCAGCTTTGTTGCCCTTCTCTGGACACCTTCCAGCATCTCAACATCTTTCCTAAACTGAGGAGCCCAGAACTGGACACAGGACTCAAGGTGTGGGCTAACCAGTGCTGAGCACAGGGCACAAGGACTTCCCTGCTCCTGCTGGCCACACTGCTCCTGATGCAGGCCAGGATGCCCTTGGCCTTCTTGGACACCTGGGCACACCGCTGGCTCATGTTCAGTTGCTGTCAACCACTACCCCCAGGTCCCTCTCTGCCTGGCTGCTCTCAGCCACTCTGACCCCAGCCTGTAGCACTGTGATGAAGAGGTTATTAAATAATATGAAATATGAATTATGAAAATATTATTTTATTAATGATAAAAATTATGAATACCCAATGCATCACCAACTTATATCCATGTTCTAGTGCACGTTCGTGAAATACATTCCACAAGTGGCTTAGTGTTGTGATTAGAACTTAATTGAACTCTCCACAGACCACTTCTGTATTTACAGACCGAAGGGTGCAGTTCCGCGGCTTGGCCACCAGATGGCGACCCGGCGGGACGCGGGCGGCTCCTGGCTGTCCACAGCAATGTTATAATCTCTCTGTACGCCAGCGCTTCCTCTGCTGGACGCGGACACTTGGAACTGAGTGCTAGGGGGTGGAAAGCACCTGGGAGATACTCTGTGGCTGTTGTTTGTGGCAAGGTGGAGGTCCGGCAGGCGACTGTGGCTGGGCTGGTTCCCAGTCGAGTTGGACGGCGGCGGCGGGTTACTGTCTCCTCTCTCCGCAGCAGTGCAGAGGGAATGATGGAGCCTGGGCTCAGCGCGGAAGCAGGTTCCCTGCAGGACTCGGTCCATTCCCTCCAGACAACAGGGATCGGTCCCGGTCGGGGTCGGCCCGTGGGGTCGGCCCTCGGAGTCGGCTCGCACGGCAGGGCCGGGCGACGGTTGCCGGCAGGCGGGCTCGGAGGACACGGCAGCAGTCAGGGCTGCGGGGTGGGCCCGGACACGGCGATTCTCGGGGCTGATGTAAACAGCCTCTGGCAGCGAATGCGGCTGCGGTAAGCGGCGGATTCTCCTTTGCTGGGCTTAAAGGAGCAGCGGGACGCGGAGCGGTCCCGGGTTCCGTGCAGTGTAGGCACGAACAGTGCTTTGGTCTTCCCTGAGGGTCACAGGGCTCAGAGCGGCACAGGCGGCGGCTCCTCTCCCGCCACGGTGGGGCTAGGCGTGTGGGGACTCGGTCTCGATCAAGTCCCTTCTCCCCGGCAGCTGGGCAGGTCTTACCCTCGGGGGTCGGTCCAGTCCTCCGGTGGCACGGTGGTAGGCTCTCCCGGTCGGTACGACTGGCTGTGGCGACGCTGCGCTCCTCGGGCTCAGCGAAGGTCCTCCCTCTGGAGGTGATCCTCACGACTGCTCCTCAGGATGCAGAGGCTTTCAGTATGTGTGCAGGTATGGCAGAAGCTAACAACAATCAGCTCAGTGGCAGAGGCTGCGGCTCGAGAGTTGTTCTCTCGAGCAAGCACAGAGACAAAGTGAAAGAGGGGGCAACTTGTTTACCAGCTGGGGTGGTACTTAGAGATTCCTGGAGGCTGGGTTTGACCAGTGGGCACTCTCATAAACAACTGGCTCCAGCCTAGAGAAAGCATGAAGCTAGAATTATGCCATGCTTGGTATTTGCACGAGCACTGCATGCGCTGGGTGCCTGCTGGCCTGGCTAATGCCTGGGCCTTTGTCTTCCTCCTGAAGAAGGGGGAACTTGTCCACATGCTGGGACAAGATTCAGTATCTGGGCATAATGTGCCTTCACCACAAGCTCTGCCTGGGGTTGCTGTGGCCAATGTGCAGCACCTGGCACTTGGATGTGTTCAATCTCCTGCCCTTGGCCTCTGCCCATCTGCCCAGCCTGGCAAGGTCCCTCTGCAGAGCTCTCCTACCCTCTAACAGATCAACTCCTGCTCCCAGCTTGCTGTCAGCTGCACATTTACTGCTGATGGACTCAATGCCCTCCTCCAGATCATCAATAAAGATATTGAACAGGCTGGGGCCCAGCACTGCTCCCTGGGGCACACCACTGGTGCCTGGCTGCCAGCTGGCTGTGGCACCATTCACCACCACTCTCTGGGCTCAGCCTCCAGGCAGTTCCTAACCCAGCTCAGAGAGCTGCTGTCCAAGCCAGGGGCTGACAGCTTGGCCAGGAGCTTGCTGTGGGGGATGGTGGCAAAGGCCTTGCTGCAGTCCAGGCAGACTCCATCCACAGCCTGCCCCACAGCCACCAGGCAGTCACCTGGGCATGGAAGGAGCTCAGGTTGGAGAGGCAGGACCTGCCTTGCCTGAATCCCTGCTGGCTGGGCCTGAGCCCTTGGCCATCCTGTAATAAGTGCTGGACTCAGAATGTCCTGTTCCATAATCTTGCCTGGAACTGAGGTCAGGCTGACAGGCCTGGAATTCCCTGGCTCATCCAACCTGCCCTGCTTGTGGATGGGCATCACCTTGGCAGCTTCCAGTCCTCTGGGACCTCTGCAGTGAGCCAGGACTGCTGAAAAATGATGGAGAGTGGCTTGGAGCTCACCTGCCAGCTCTCTCAGCACCCCAGGATGGATCCCATCCGGTCCCATGGACTTGTGGGGATCCAAGTGGCTCAGCAGGTCTCTAACTACTTCTTCCTGGATCACAGGAGAGCTGTGCTGCTCCCTGCCTCCATCAGCCAGCTCAGGAGGCCACTTGCCCTGCAGACAACCTGTCCTGCTATTGGAAACTGAGGCAAAGAAGCTGTTAAGCACCTCTGCCTTTTCCTCATCTTTAGTTACTATGTTCCCCTCTGTGTCCACCAAGGAGTGGAGGTTGTCCCTGCCCTCCTCTTGCCATTCATATATTTGGGGGAGGATATTTTGTTGTCCTTCACAGCAGAGGCCAGGCTAAGCTCTAAATGTGCTTTTGCCTCCCTAATTTTCATCCTGCATGACCTAGCAACACCCTTAAACATTCCATGGGTCACCTCTCCTTCCTGCCAAAGATGATACCTCCTCTCTTTTCCCTTAATTCACTCAGAAGCTCATTGCCCATCCAGGCTGTCTGCCCCAGGGCTCATCTCCAGCACATTGGCACAGCCTGCTCTGAGCCTTCCTGGAAGCAGCTGCAGCCCTCCTGGACCCCTTTGTTTTTAAGGGCTGTTTCCCAAGGAACCTTCTGAGTAAGTTCCTTGAGTAGCATGAAGTCTGCCCTCTGGCAGTCCAGAGGGGAGGTCTTCTTGCTGCCCCTCTTAGCTTGGCTGAGGACTGAGAATTCAATTCTCTCCTGGTCACTGGCCCCTAAACAGCCTCCGAGCACCACATCCCCACCAGCCCTGCCCTGTTGGTGAAGAGGAGGTCAAGCAGAGTCTTGCCCCTGGCAGGCTCATGCAAGATAATCATCTTGGAAACTGGCTACTGTGTTGGCAGGGAGAATTAGGCTGGAGAAAGTTGGAGGGTTAGGAATGCTGATTAAAAAATAGATTTAAACAGTCTGGGTAAGGGGACAAAAACAGAACCAGGCTTTCTTACTGTGTGCCAGCCTTATCTTGGTGTCTTCAGCAAATCATTATTTAAAATAATGTACATACACAGAACTCATAGAATAAACCAGGTTGGAAGAGACCTTCAAGATCATCGCGTCCAACCCATCAACCAATCCAACACCACCTAAACAACTCACCCATGGCACCAAGCACCCCATCAAGTCTCCTCCTGAACACCTCCAGTGATGGTGACTCCACCACCTCCCCAGGCAGCACATTCCAATGTGCAATCACTCTCTCTGTATAGAACTTTTTCCTAACATCCAACCTAAACCTCCCCCCTGGAGCAGCCTGAGACTGTGTCCTCTTGTTCTGGTGCTGGCTGCCTGGGAGAAGAGACCAACATCCGTCTGTCTACAACCTCCCTTCAGGTAGTTGTAGAGAGCAATAAGGTCATTCCTGAGTCTCCTCCAGGCTAAGCAACCCCAGCTCCCTCAGCCTCTCCTCACAGGGCTGTGTTCCAAACCCCTCATCAACTTTGTTGCCCTTCTCTGGACACCTTCCAGCAAGTCAACCTCCTTCCTAAACTGAGGGGCCCAGAACTGGACACAGGACTCAAGGTGCGGCCTAACCAGTGCAGTGTACAGGGGCAGAATGACCTCCCTGCTCCTGCTGGCCACACTGTTCCTGCTGCAGGCCAGGATGCCATTGGCCCTCTTGGCTGCCTGGGCACACTGCAGGCTCATGTTCAGCCTACTGTCGATGAAGAGCACTTCAAACAGAGAAGGAAACCAGAGCATACCTTCCTGCTTGTGTTCCTTTATACTCCTCTTTGTAAACTCCCAAGCAGGGAATTGCAAGCCTTGAAGCTCTAGGGGCAGAGGGGCTGTCTGCAGCAGGGCCACCATCCTTGCTGCACTGCAGCCCCACAGTGGTGTTCCTGGGGAAGGGCAGGCTTGGCATCTGAGCAGCCAGGGTTGATTTTCATGTCTTGATGCAAAAGCAAGTTTTGATGTGAAGGATGAGATGCCATCAGCTGCAGGAGGAATAGGTGACAGCCTGAGTTTGAGAGTTGGGAAAAGGCTCTTCTTCCCGTGCTCCAGAATGCAAGGACAGGGCCTGGGATCTGCTCACTGTAAGAGAAGACAAGTTTGAGACCATCTAATGGTGTTGGACCACCTCCTCTATGGGGACAGCCTGAGAGAGCTGGGGCTGTTCAGCCTGGAATAGAGAAGGCTCCAGGGAGACCTCAGAGCAGCCTTCCAGTACCTGAATGGGCTCCAGGAGAGCTGGGGAGGGACTTCTGACAAGGGCTGGGAGTGCCAGGACAAGGGACAATGGCTTTAAGCTGGGAGAGGAGAGATTGAGACTGAAGATGAGGAAGGAATTCTTTCCAGTGCAGGTGGTGAGACACTGGCACAGGTTGCCCAGGGAGGCTGTGGCGGCCTTGTCCCTGGAGGTGTTGAAGGCCAGGCTGGATGAGGCCTTGAGCAGCCTGTGCTGGTGGGAGGTGTCCCTGCCCATGGCAGGGGGATGGAGCTGGATGAGCTTTATGGTGTCTTCCATCCCAAACCATACTAGGATTCTGCAGCCTGGCCAGCTGTGGGAAGCCAAGGGGGTAGCTAAGGGGATGTTTAGCTGGAAGGGGTGAGACATTTGCTCATACCTTATCCATGTGAGCAGGACTGGGAGGTGCAGGTGATGAAATGCTGCAGCTTTGAAGCGGGAGGGAAAGCAGCTGGGGAAAACCCCATCAGATAGAATCAGATAAAGCAGTGGGCTTGAGGGAGGCAGGCTGTGCGAAAGTGAATTAAACCACCTACAAACGCCAGCGCACAGGCTCGGGCTCGGCAGGTCGAGGCCGTTCCGGCCAGCTGCCGGCAGCCTCTCTCTGCATCGCAGCTCCCCGCGCTGGGACCGGCCGGCTCGGGAGCGCTGCCTTTGTCCTACGAGCAGCCCCGCGGCCAGCCGCCGCCTGCTGGGGGGCAGTGCCGCTCAGCTCTGAAGCAAGTTAGCTGAGAAGCGTTTCAGATTTTCTGGTTGGAAATGAGATAGAGCCAAGTGTTTGAGCAGCTGAAGAATATGAAATTCAGCGAGACAATGCAGCTGGAGAGAGCTTCTTAAGAGTTGTGCTGCAGGTGAGTGTTGGGTTGGCTCTCGTTATGCCTTGAGATGAGTGAAGAATTTCTTTGTTATGCCTCTTGTG
Source organism: Dryobates pubescens (assembly GCF_014839835.1). Taxonomy (NCBI): domain Eukaryota; kingdom Metazoa; phylum Chordata; class Aves; order Piciformes; family Picidae; genus Dryobates; species Dryobates pubescens. The sequence continues at coordinate 159,597 of NC_071639.1, forward strand.
GAAGTTTCCCAGTTCTGGTATAAGAGTGTTGCAATACAGGGTAGCCATCACCTTCTTCTAATCGATTTTAAGGAGTATGGATTTCGTTCATCTTGTGAGGATCAAAGGTATTTGACAGGCAGAGGTTTGCTCTCGGAGTCTGTGCTGTGCTGCTGGAGCTGTGCTCAGAGGCAGCGTGGCTCTGTGAGCTGTGCTGCTGGAGCTGTGCTGCTGGAGCTGTGCTCAGAGGCAGCGTGGCTCTGTGAGCTGTGCTGCTGGAGCTGTGCTGCTGGAGCTGTGCTCAGAGGCAGCGTGGCTCTGTGAGCTGTGCTGCTGGAGCTGTGCTGCTGGAGCTGTGCTCAGAGGCAGCGTGGCTCTGTGAGCTGTGCTGCTGGAGCTGTGCTGCTGGAGCTGTGCTCAGAGGCAGCGTGGCTCTGTGAGCTGTGCTGCTGGAGCTGTGCTCAGAGGCAGCGTGGCTCTGTGAGCTGTGCTGCTGGAGCTGTGCTGCTGGAGCTGTGCTGCTGGGGCTGTGCTCAGAGGCAGCGTGGCTCTGTGAGCTGTGCTGCTGGAGCAGTGCTGCTGGAGCTGTGCTCAGAGGCGGCGTGGCTCTGTGAGCTGTGCTGCTGGAGCTGTGCTGCTGGAGCTGTGCTGCTGGGGCTGTGCTCAGAGGCAGCGTGGCTCTGTGAGCTGTGCTGCTGGAGCTGTGCTGCTGGAGCTGTGCTCAGAGGCAGCGTGGCTCTGTGAGCTGTGCTGCTGGAGCTGTGCTGCTGGAGCTGTGCTCAGAGGCAGCGTGGCTCTGTGAGCTGTGCTGCTGGGGCTGTGCTGCTGGAGCTGTGCTCAGAGGCAGCGTGGCTCTGTGAGCTGTGCTGCTGGAGCTGTGCTCAGAGGCAGCGTGGCTCTGTGAGCTGTGCTGCTGGAGCTGTGCTGCTGGAGCTGTGCTGCTGGGGCTGTGCTCAGAGGCAGCGTGGCTCTGTGAGCTGTGCTGCTGGAGCAGTGCTGCTGGAGCTGTGCTCAGAGGCGGCGTGGCTCTGTGAGCTGTGCTGCTGGAGCTGTGCTGCTGGAGCTGTGCTGCTGGAGCTGTGCTCAGAGGCAGCGTGGCTCTGTGAGCTGTGCTGCTGGAGCTGTGCTGCTGGAGCTGTGCTCAGAGGCAGCGTGGCTCTGTGAGCTGTGCTGCTGGAGCTGTGCTGCTGGAGCTGTGCTCAGAGGCAGCGTGGCTCTGTGAGCTGTGCTGCTGGGGCTGTGCTGCTGGAGCTGTGCTCAGAGGCAGCGTGGCTCTGTGAGCTGTGCTGCTGGAGCTGTGCTCAGAGGCAGCGTGGCTCTGTGAGCTGTGCTGCTGGAGCTGTGCTCAGAGGCAGCGTGGCTCTGTGAGCTGTGCTGCTGGAGCTGTGCTGCTGGAGCTGTGCTGCTGGGGCTGTGCTCAGAGGCAGCGTGGCTCTGTGAGCTGTGCTGCTGGAGCAGTGCTGCTGGAGCTGTGCTCAGAGGCGGCGTGGCTCTGTGAGCTGTGCTGCTGGAGCTGTGCTGCTGGGGCTGTGCTCAGAGGCAGCGTGGCTCTGTGAGCTGTGCTGCTGGAGCTGTGCTGCTGGAGCTGTGCTCAGAGGCAGCGTGGCTCTGTGAGCTGTGCTGCTGGAGCTGTGCTGCTGGAGCTGTGCTCAGAGGCAGCGTGGCTCTGTGAGCTGTGCTGCTGGAGCAGTGCTGCTGGAGCTGTGCTCAGAGGCAGCGTGGCTCTGTGAGCTGTGCTGCTGGAGCTGTGCTGCTGGAGCTGTGCTCAGAGGCAGCGTGGCTCTGTGAGCTGTGCTGCTGGGGCTGTGCTGCTGGAGCTGTGCTCAGAGGCAGCGTGGCTCTGTGAGCTGTGCTGCTGGAGCTGTGCTCAGAGGCAGCGTGGCTCTGTGAGCTGTGCTGCTGGAGCTGTGCTGCTGGAGCTGTGCTGCTGGGGCTGTGCTCAGAGGCAGCGTGGCTCTGTGAGCTGTGCTGCTGGAGCTGTGCTGCTGGAGCTGTGCTCAGAGGCGGCGTGGCTCTGTGAGCTGTGCTGCTGGAGCTGTGCTGCTGGAGCTGTGCTGCTGGGGCTGTGCTCAGAGGCAGCGTGGCTCTGTGAGCTGTGCTGCTGGAGCTGTGCTGCTGGAGCTGTGCTCAGAGGCAGCGTGGCTCTGTGAGCTGTGCTGCTGGAGCTGTGCTGCTGGAGCTGTGCTCAGAGGCAGCGTGGCTCTGTGAGCTGTGCTGCTGGAGCTGTGCTGCTGGAGCTGTGCTCAGAGGCAGCGTGGCTCTGTGAGCTGTGCTGCTGGAGCTGTGCTGCTGGAGCTGTGCTCAGAGGCAGCGTGGCTCTGTGAGCTGTGCTGCTGGAGCTGTGCTGCTGGAGCTGTGCTCAGAGGCAGCGTGGCTCTGTGAGCTGTGCTGCTGGAGCTGTGCTCAGAGGCAGCGTGGCTCTGTGAGCTGTGCTGCTGGAGCTGTGCTCAGAGGCAGCGTGGCTCTGTGAGCTGTGCTGCTGGAGCTGTGCTGCTGGAGCTGTGCTGCTGGGGCTGTGCTCAGAGGCAGCGTGGCTCTGTGAGCTGTGCTGCTGGAGCAGTGCTGCTGGAGCTGTGCTCAGAGGCGGCGTGGCTCTGTGAGCTGTGCTGCTGGAGCTGTGCTGCTGGAGCTGTGCTGCTGGGGCTGTGCTCAGAGGCAGCGTGGCTCTGTGAGCTGTGCTGCTGGAGCTGTGCTGCTGGAGCTGTGCTCAGAGGCAGCGTGGCTCTGTGAGCTGTGCTGCTGGAGCTGTGCTGCTGGAGCTGTGCTCAGAGGCAGCGTGGCTCTGTGAGCTGTGCTGCTGGAGCTGTGCTGCTGGAGCTGTGCTCAGAGGCAGCGTGGCTCTGTGAGCTGTGCTGCTGGAGCTGTGCTGCTGGAGCTGTGCTCAGAGGCAGCGTGGCTCTGTGAGCTGTGCTGCTGGAGCTGTGCTGCTGGAGCTGTGCTCAGAGGCAGCGTGGCTCTGTGAGCTGTGCTGCTGGAGCTGTGCTCAGAGGCGGCGTGGCTCTGTGAGCTGTGCTGCTGGAGCTGTGCTCAGAGGCAGCGTGGCTCTGTGAGCTGTGCTGCTGGAGCTGTGCTCAGAGGCAGCGTGGCTCTGTGAGCTGTGCTGCTGGAGCTGTGCTCAGAGGCAGCGTGGCTCTGTGAGCTGTGCTGCTGGAGCTGTGCTGCTGGAGCTGTGCTGCTGGGGCTGTGCTCAGAGGCGGCGTGGCTCGTTGAGCTGTCTGCTGGAGCTGTGCTCAGAGGCAGCGTGGCTCTGTGAGCTGTGTGCTGCTGGAGCTGTGCTGCTGGGGCTGTGCTCAGAGGCAGCGTGGCTCTGTGAGCTGTGCTGCTGGAGCTGTGCTCAGAGGCGGCATGGCTCTGTGAGATGTGTGAGATGTGCTCTTGGCTGCTTGCTCTGCCCCCTCGGGGAGCAGCCAGCTGGACATGCAAGCTGCTTCAAGAGCATGCCCAGAGCCCGAGGGTGAGGTGGATGGTTCCTGTCAATGGTTCTTGAGACCTTGCTGGCTGCTGCGTACCCAGTGTCCCCACCCCTCTGTGAAGCGCCACTTAAGAGTCTGTCCCTGCACAGCCACGACAGGAGAAGCAAACACAGTGTGTTGCAAGGGTTTTGCACCTGATTGGCAGAGTGCAGGAGGTGCACAGCCCAGCACAGAGCAGCCAGCCAGCACTGCTGGCCACCCTCAGGCTTTACTACCCCACAGACCCTGAGGTTCCCCCTCCAGGACTCGCTCGCCTCCCTCAGCAGCCTGCCTGTGCTCCCCGGGCCAGCTCACCCAGGCAGGAGGGAGGTTTCTCTGCACCGTTTCTCCTTCTCTTGCCTTTCCAACTGGCAGCTTTGCCACTGCAGCAGTCCTGGGCTGGCAGCCTGGAGGGGCAGAACCAGCTCTGCTGTAGGGCTCTGCCCACCTCACTGTGCCACCTTTCTTTATGCAAATAAGGCCATTTAGGTTGGCTATGTGATTGCTGTGCAAACCAGGAGTTCCAGGCTGGGAACAAGCATTGCATTCACTCAGGATCAGAGGCATTCAGTGATGGAGCAATTGGACATCATCAATTCAGTGACTTCCATGAACTTGTCAACTGGCTGTAGCCTTGGTCTCAGTGTACCTCTCCTTGGGGAAGAGGAGAATCCAGTTTGTTTCTTCTGGCAGACACTAGAGTGAGATTGTGGGGTTTAATCCTTACAGTTCTAATCCCATGATGGAACTGCACCTAAAGCCAGGCAAGTGTCCAGTCAGCCAGGCATTACCTTGCAAGTCATTTCCTCTGCTTCCCTCCCCGCCTCCCCGATTTACTTCTGCAAAATGTCAGGGCAGTGGAAGTTTGAGCTCAGGTTTCTCTTTTCCCCCAGGCAGACGATCTCCATAACCTCTCCAGCTGAACTGCTGCTCCTCTGGGCTTCAGTAGAAATTGTTTCTCAAAAAACCCCCAAAACCAGCTCTGAAGTTTGTGACTCATCCATCTGCAAACACAGCTCTGCATGGAAAGCCTGCAGGGAGACTTTTGAAACCATGCACCTAGGCCAGAAGGGCTCTGAAAACCCCAGAATACTGCATCAAGACCACAAGACTAAATGAAAGTAAGGGAGATACTTGAGGGATGAGGATGAGGTGGAGGAGGCAGCAAAGGATCTTTCTGTAACTTGTGCTGTTGAGATGGGCAGGAGCAAGCACAAGAGCTGTGGGTGTGAAAACTGGGCAGGACTGCAGAGGGATGGATGGAGTAACACTTTGCAAAGAGAGGAGTGTGTGTGGCCAGCAAGACGAGATTCTGCCCCTTGACTCCGCTCTGCTGAGACCCCATCTCTAATCCTGCCTCCAGTTCTGGTGTCCCCAGCAGGAGAAGGACACAGAGCTGCTGGAGACAGTCCAGAGGAGGCCACAAAGATGATCCAAGGGCTGGAGCAGCTCTGCTGTGAGCACAGGCTGAGGGAGTTGGAGAAGAGAAGGCTCCAGGGGGACCTCAGAGCTGCCTGCCAGGACCTGAAGGGATCCTGCAGGAAGGCTGCAGAGAGACTTCTCCTGAGGGTGTCTGAGACAGGCCAAGGGGGAATGGTTTGAAGATGAGGCAGAGCAGGGTTAGAGTGGAGCTGAGGAAGAAATTCTTCAGTAGGAGCGTGGTGAGACTGGCACAGGGTTGCCCAGGGAGGCTGTGGCTGCCTTCTCCCTGGGGGTGTTCAAGGCCAGGCTGGATGAGGCCCTGAGCAGCTGAATCTAGTTGAGAGGTGTCCCTGCCTATAGCAGAGGGGTTGGAATAGATGATGTCATCAGCAAGTTTGCAGATGATACCAAGTTGGGAGCAGATGTTGGTCAGTTAGAAGTCAGAAGGGCTCTGCAGGGGGACCTCGACCAACTGGACAGATGGGCAGAGGCCAACAGGATGGCATTCAACAAGTCCAAGTGCCAGGGGCTGCACTTTGGCCACAGCAACCCCATGCAGGGCTACAGGCTGGGGGCAGAGTGGCTGAGAGCTGCCGAACAGAGAGGGAGCTGGGGGTGCTGATTGACAGCCGCCTAAACATGAGCCAGCAGTGTGCCCAGGGGGCCAAGAAGGCCAAGGGCATCCTGGCCTGCATTAGGAACAGTGTGGCCAGCAGGAGCAGGGAGGTCATTGTGCCCTGTGCTCAGCACTGGTTAGGCCACACCTTGAGTCCTGTGTCCAGTTCTGGGCCCCTCAGTTTAAGAAGGACATTGAGAGACTTGAAGGTGTCCAGAGAAGGGCAACAAGGCTGGGGAGGGGTCTGGAGCACAGCCCTGTGAGGAGAGGCTGAGGGAGCTGGGGTTGCTTAGCCTGCAGAAGAGGAGGCTCAGGGGAGAGCTCATTGCTCTCTACAACTACCTGAAGGGAGGTTGTAGCCAGGTGGGGGTTGGTCTCTTCTCCCAGGCAACCAGCACCTGAACAAGAGGACACAGTCTCAGGCTGCACCAGGGGAAGTTTAGGCTGGAGGGGAGGAGAAAGTTCTTCACCGAGAGAGTTGTTCATCATTGGGATGTGCTGCCCAGGGAGCTGGTGGAGTCACCGTCCCTGGAAGGTGTTCAAGAGGGATTGGATGTGGCACTTGGAGCCATGGTCTAGTCATGAGGTCTGTGGTGACAGGTTGGACTTGATGATCCTTGGGGTCTCTTCCAACCTTAGTGATTCTGTGATGTCTGAGGTCCCTTCCAACCGGAGCCGCTCTGTGATTGCTCAGGGCAGTCCCTGGAGGCTGACTGTCACCCAGTGCTGATGACTCTGATTTTGGAAGTGGTGTTTCTGTGAACAGCCTTCTAATGCTGGCCTGCAGACAGAAAATCCATCCCGGCCCCTGCTCTGCTCCAGCTTTGGAGGGGAAACCCAGGAGCTTCTCCATGTGTGGTGTTCTGTTTATCCCCTGAGGATTCAGCAGTCTGGTGGGGTCCTTTTTGTGATGAGTCTAGGGAAGTGCTCAGATGTCTGAACTTTTCTTGACATCCCAGTTCTGTTCTTGTTTTCTGGGAGTGGTCTGTGCAGAGCAGAGAAAATTAGAAATGTGAGGAAGCCTAGAGCAGAGGCAGGATGTGCTAGGAAGGCTTGTGAAAGGATTAAGACAACCAAAGCAATAGCATCACTTGAGACATGCAGGTGTGGTTCAGCATGGCTATGTGTGAGCTGTTGTAAGACTCACCAGGCTGCTGGCATGGGCCCAGAGGAGGCCACAAAGATGATCAGAGGCTGGAGCAGCTCCTCTCTGGGGACAGTTGGGGCTGCTCAGCCTGGAGAAGAGAAGGCTCCAGGCAGACCTCAGAGCTGCCTCCCAGTACCTGAAGAGGCTCCAGGAGAGCTGGGAAGGGACTTTGGACAAGTGCTGGGAGTGCCAGGATGAGGAACAATGGCTTTGAGCTGGGAGAGGGGAGACTGAGACTGGAGATGAGGAAAAAAGTGTTGAGAGTGAGGGTGGGGAGACTCTGGCACAGGTTGCCCAGGAAGGCTGTGGCTGCCTCCTGCCTGGGGGTGTTCAAGGCCAGGCTGGATGCTGGATGAGCTTTAAGGTCCCTCCCAACCCAACCCATTCTAGGGTATGGCAGCATGTGCCCCAGTCTCATAATCTGAGGCATCCAGCCAGTCAGTTATTTCATCACTGCAGGAGGGGTCAATGTGTTTATCCTGACAGCATCCTAAAGGTTACAGAGGGGCCAAGAGTGCTGGCATTGTAACTGCTTTTGATTCTCCATTACTTCTGTGCCCCTCATCTCTGCTCTTAGGTCAGGAAGGTGCTAGTGAAGGAGACAGTGCAAGTTTGTTCATCTGTGGTTTTCTGCATGATTCTGCTGCACCAACCTCCCATCTGCAATCCTGGGGCTTTGTGAAGGTGTTTCTAGCAAGAGCTCTGTGCTGAGCCATGTTCTCCACTTGGACTCAGCAACTCTGACCCCCAAGGAAACAGAAGGATGAGGCTTTTTGAAAGGCATGTTCAGAATGGCACAGCAGGCACTGGGGCTGCAGTAAAATCATAGAGTCCAGGAGTGGTTTGGCTTGGAACCACTTTTTTGGTGGAGTCCCAGGTTTGGGCTGGCCTTCAGTAGTTCTTCATCAAGGGAAAAAGGAGGTTTCCTCAGCTTGGTCCTCAGTCTCTTCTGGTTAGGCTTTTCCATGTGGACACACAGAGGATCTTTTGATGAGGTCCTTAATAAATTCAGCCCAGAAGTAGCTTGGCAGGCACAAAGCACAACGTTATCAAAAGCTTTATGGGGAAGTTCTTCATCTGATCAAGGATTCATGAGCACCAAAGGAAAAGCTGTGGGGTTTGTAAATCGAAGTGAGGAAGGGGGATGCAAATGTAGCACACTTGAACTCAGCCTCTAACACTGGCTCTTTTCAGGAGCTGTTTGTTGTCTGGGCCTTTTTCCACTCAGCAGGGCTGTAACATTTCTGGGGATGTGCTTTACAGAAGGCTTCCTGCTGAGCTGAGTGCTGCTTAATGACCATTAGGAATTGCCATGCTAATCGTGCTGAACTGCTTTGCTGGGTGCCAGAGGACTCGGAGTGCTTGCTTTGTTGCAGCTGGTGCAGGGCAAGGAGATGAAATGGAGTTAAGAGGAGGGCACAAGTCTGGGGCTAGTCTGGACGTTCATTTGGGACAAGAATAAGGAGGTGACAACTACCTCAGACCCCTGCTGTGTCAGAGGTAGTGATGGGAAAAGCATCATTAAAAACCAGCCAAACCGACAGTCCTGACTGAGCACTTGCAATTCAGGAGCAACCTAGCTGTAGAGCCTGAGGTGCTGTGGCATTTCCACCTGGGCTTCCTTTTGCCTCTATGAGGGTCAGAGCACCCTGCATAACCTACACAGCAGTCGCCCTGTTGATGAGGTTTTCTCACTAGCTGTAAGAGCACAGTTTGGTGATACACAGGGTGTAAGGTCTGCAGCTGCTGTCTGGAAAACTCTTAAGGGTGTTTTTAGCTCATTAGTCCAGATGATGGTTAGCTGGAGGAACACAAGCCAGCTGTGGAGGTCTCTGTATCTTTTCTTTGCAGAGAAATCTCTGACAGGAGGCTGCTGAGCATAGAAACTAGCAATTTGCAGGGCAGTTTGGGTTTGGCAGCACCCTCTGATCATGCCAGGGACAGGAGTATGGAGTGACAATGGAAGAGAAGATCCTGAACACTGCTGAGGGGTCAGGCTCTGCTCTGAAGGGAGGTTGTAGCCAGGTGGGGGTTGGTCTCTTCTCCCAGACAACCAGCACCAGAACAAGAGGACACAGTCTCAAGCTGTGCCAGGGGAGGTTTAGGCTGGATGTGAGGAAGAAGTTCTTCACAGAAAGAGAGACTGGCCATTGGAATGTGCTGCCCAGGGAGGTGGTGGAGTCAGCATCTCTGGATGAGGCCCTTGGTGCCATGGTTGAGTTGATCAGATGGTGCTGGGTGAGAGGTTGGACTCAATGATCTCTAAGATCTTTTCCAACCTGGTTAATTCTGTATTCTGTACTTTGCACTGAGAAATTACAGAGCAGCTCTGGCAAGCCAAAGCTGGTTACTCACAGACCATCTGTTTCATGGCAAACTGAGAGTCTGGCTGCTGCCAGGCCAGGTTTACAGGAATGGAGATGCCTGGAGCTCTGTGATTCAGAGTCCATGCAATGCCACCACTTACTGACCAGGGCATGCTGGGCAACAGGCACTGAGCAACTCATTAGTCTTTTGAGGCTCTGACCATGTTCTGCAGCTCCCATGGAGGGGGCTGGGGAAAGCACTGAGCTCACTGCTTCTTTGAGGAGCTCTGCTTCCAGAGCAGAACTAGAATGGCCCAGGGGAGTGAGCCCCAGGGTGCTGTGCAGCACAAGAGGGCTGTGCAGCACTGACTGTGGGCCACAGGGTGTTGGTGTTCTAAGGCAGGTCAACAGTGACAGGGCAAGGAGACATCAGAGAACAAAGGGTGTTGGGGAGTGCTGCTGGTCATAGAATCACAGCATGGTGAGGGATGTCTGGATGTTACTGAGTCAGGCCTGGAACATCTCTGCTATGAGGAAAGGCTGAGAACCCTGGGGCTGTTTAGCCTGGAGAAGAGAAGGCTGAGAGGGGACCTGATCAATGGTTACAAATATCTGAGGGGTGGGGGGCAAGAAGGGGCCAGGCTCTTTTTGGTGGTGCTCTGTGATAGGACAAGGAGCTAGGGACACAAGCTGGAACTCAGGAGGTTCCACCTCAGCATGTGGAGAAAATTCTTTGTTGTGAGGATGCTGGAGCCCTGGACCAGGCTGCCCAGGGAGGTTGTGGATTCTCCTTCTCTGGTGACTTTCAAGCCCCATTTGGATGTGTGACCTGCCCTGGGTGATCCTGCTCTGGCAGGGGGTTGGGACTGGCTGATCTCTGGAGATCCCTTCCAGCCCCCATCACCCTGTGATTCTGTGATGTGTTTGTAAACCATCCCTGCAGAGCCCTCTGTGCATAGCCAGCTGCTGAGCAGGTCAGTGGTGTTGCAAAAGAATCACAAGACTTCTTCATACACCTAGGGGGCAAGGCTCTGTACAAACCTGGGGAGAAAACCACAGTTTTATGTCAAGACTCTAAGAAGCTGGGATAGGAGAAGCTGTAAAAGCCCACTTTTGAGCCTGGTCATTTGGAAATCACTGGGTATGGGGGCAGCTAAGGCAGGAAACTGAGGAGCAGAAACAGTGTAGAGAGGGAAGGGAGAGATGGGGGAAAGGTGGCAACTGCCATCTGGGAAAGTGATGGTGAACATTTGGGTGAGTGTTTGGGATCTGCCAGCTCAGGCAGAGCAAGCACAGGAAGGGCAGCAGGCAGAATGTGCTCAGAGCACATTGCAGTGACTGAAGTCTCTTACAATGATAGCTTGTCTTTAATCACCAGAATTTAGCTTTCCCATGAAGCACACTGAAAGGGTTCAGACATCGGAACAGGTTGCCCAGAGAGGTGGGGGGGTCACTGTCCCTGGGGTTCTTGGGGATATGGCTTAGTGGTGAACTGGTAGAGACTTGATGATCTTGAAAGTCTCTGATTCTGTGAATCTGGGATTTTGTATGGAAAATCTGTGTCCTGCTGCCCCTTGCCAGCACGAGGCCAGGACAGCTGCTGAGACACTGGTGTCCAGAAATTTCTGCACCCACTTCACAGCTCTGGGTTGTGCTGCACCTACCTGCATGTAGACCTGCCTTGAAGCCTGCAGTGCCTGAACCCTGGGGCTGGGCAGGCATTTATTGCTGCCATGTAGCTTTTCCACAGAGCTGTCCTTGCATTGGATTTAACTGAATTTGGCTTTCAGGGCTGCAGCTTCTGTCTTTTACGGTGATAGACTAGACTAGACTAGAATTAACCAGATTGGAAGAGACCTTTGAGATCATCCAGTCCAACCTCTCACCCAGCACCATCTGATCAACTAAACCATGGCACCTGGCTACAACCTCCCTTCAGGTAGTTGTAGAGAGCAATGAGCTCTCCCCTGAGCCTCCTCTTCTGCAGGCTAAGCAACCCCAGCTCCCTCAGCCTCTCCTCCCAGGGCTGTGCTCCAGACCCCTCCCCAGCCTTGTTGCCCTTCTCTGGACACCTTCAAGTCTCTCAATGTCCTTCTTAAACTGAGGGGCCCAGAACTGGACACAGGACTCAAGGTGTGGCCTAACCAGTGCTGAGCACAGGGCACAATGACCTCCCTGCTCCTGCTGGCCACACTCTTCCTGATGCAGGCCAGGATGCCCTTGGCCTTCTTGGCCCCCTGGGCACACTGCTGGCTCATGTTTAGGCAGCTGTCAATCAGCACCCCCAGGTCCCTCTCTGTTTGGCAGCTCTCAGCCACTCTGCCCCCAGCCTGTAGCCCTGCATGGGGTTGCTGTGGCCAAAGTGCAGCCCCTGGCACTTGGACTTGTTGAATGCCATCCTGTTGGCCTCTGCCCATCTGTCCAGTTGGTCGAGGTCCCCCTGCAGAGCCCTTCTGACTTCTAACTGACCAACATCTGCTCCCAGCTTGGTGTCATCTGCAAATTTGCTGATGACTGACTCAACCCCCTCCTCCAGATCATCAATGAAGATGTTAAAGAGGATGGGGCCCAGCACTGATCCCTGGGGCACACCACTGGTGCCTGGCTGCCAGCTGGCTGTGGCACCATTCACCACCACTCTCTGGGCTCAGCCTCCAGCCACTTCCTAACCCAGCTCAGAGAGCTGCTGCCCAAGCCAGGGGCTGACAGCTTAGACAGCAGTTTGCTGTGGGGGACAGTGTCAAAGGCCTTGCTGCAGTCCAGGCAGACTCCATCCACAGCCTGCCCCACATCCACCAGGCAGTCACCTGGGCATAGAAGGAGATCAGGTTGGAGAGGCAGGACCTGCCCTTCCTAAATCCATGTTGGCTGGGCCTGAGCCCTTGGCCCTCCTTCAGGTGCAGTTATTGCCCCCAGGATAATCTGCTCCATCACTTTCCCTGGCACTGAGCTCAGGCTGCCAGGCCTGGAGTTTCCAGGTTCCTCCATCCAACCCTTCTTGTGGATGGGGACCACCTTGGCCAGTTTCAGTCCCCTGGGACCTCTCCAGTGAGCCAGGGCTGGAGGAAAATGATGGAGAGCGGCTTGGCAGCTCATCTGCCGGCGCTCTCAGCACCCTAGGATGGATCCCATCCGGTCCCATGGACTTGTGAGTGTCCAAGTGGTTCAGCAGGTCCCCAACTAATTCCTCATGGATTTCCAGGGCATCACACTGCTCCCTGACCCCATTGCCCAGCTCAGGAGGCCACTGGTCCTGAGCTCCTGCCTTGCTGTTAAACATTGAGGCAGGGAAGGTGTTCAGGACCTCAGCCTTTGCCTCATCTTCAGTCACAGTGTTCCCCTCCAGGTCCAGTAAGGAGTGGAGGTTCTTCTTGCCCTTCTTTTTAGTGTTAATGTATTTGTAACAGTGCTTGTTGTTGTCTCTCACAGAGGTGTTCAGCTTCAGTTCCAGATGGGCCTTTGCCTCTCTCATTTTATTCCTACATAATCTAGCAACTTCCTTGAACACACCTGGAGAAGCCTTCCCCTCCTTCCAAAGGTGATACAGCCTCTTTTTTCCCCTTCAATCCTCGAGGAGCTGCTTGCTCACCCATGCCCAGAGCCTTCCCCTGGGCTCATCTTTCGGCACATGGGCACCGCCAGTTCCTGTGCCTTCGAGAGCTCCTGTTTGAAGCAGCTCCAACCCTCCTGGACCCCTCGGTTCTTGAGGGTTGGTACCCAGGGAACTTTGCCAATAAGTTTCTTAAAGAGGCTGAAGTTTGCCCTCCTGCAGTCCAAGGTGAAGGTTCTGTTGGTGCTCCTCCCTATCCCCCTGCATATTGAAAACTTCACTATCTCGTGGTCACTGCACCCTGGGCAGCCTCCCACGGTCACATCCCCCACCAGCCCTTCCCTATTGGAGAGCAGCAGGTCAAGCAGAGCCTGACCCCTGGTAGGCTCACTTAACAGCTGCGTCAGGAAGCAGTCCTCTATTCGCTCCAGGAATCTTCTGGACTGCCTCCTCTCTGCTGAATTAAGTTCCCAGCAGGTATCTGGCAGGTTGAAGTCCCCCACAAGGACAAGATCTGATGATCTTGAGACAGCCTCCAGTTGTTTGTAGAACAATTCATCAACCTCCTCATCCTGGCTGGGTGGTCTGTAACAGACTCCAACCAGGATGTCAGATTTGTTGGGCTGCCCTCTGATTTTAACCCACAGGCTCTCAATCCCAGGGGCAATGGTTTGAAATGAGAGCAGAGCAGATTGAGATTGGATGTGAAGAACAAGTTCTGCTGCAGGAACACTGCAGCAGGTTGCCCAGGGAGGTGGTTGAGGCTCCATCCCTGGAGGTGAGGTGAGGCTGGACAGGGCTCTGAGCATCCTGATCTAGTGAAGGATGACCCTGCTGAGTGCAGGGGGTTGGACTGGATGAGCTTTGATGTCCTTTCCAGCCTAGAGCATTCTGTGATTCTATGAACCCCGTCCTTGCCCATGACAAGGAACTCAACAAACGGAGAGCAGTGCAGGTACTGCCATGCGGACCATGGTGAACACTGCCTGCTGGAAATTTTACAGTCAGCTTCCCTTCAAATCAGCAGTCAAGAATCTTGCTCTTCAGCCTGTGTACACCTCATAGGCACTCAGCTTGCCTGGAAACTCCCCATCCCAGCAAAACTTTCCTCTTGCTCCCACCCAGGCCCTGCTGTGTGCACAAGAGTTTGGGGGGTGTTATACATACAGGAGCAAAATGGATTGCATCACTTCTAGGTGAAACAGCTCAGCAAGATGTTGGACAGCTGGAGAGATGGGCACCTTTGCTCTCCCAAGGGATCTTCTCCTTCTCAAAAGCAAGGCCACTTCCCATGTTTGCATTGGGAATTTAGCACTGGGTTCAGTGGAAACAGGATGGGATTCAAGAGCTTGCTGTCTTGAAAGATTCTGGAAGCTTTCCCGTGATAAAGTAGCTGCCAGCAGAGCTGCACAGCTGGCTGTGAAGGCAGATGCTGCTGCTGGTGTCCAGGGGATGCAGGGCACTGGGCACCCTTCTCCTCCTCCACTTGTTTCTTGTATTTATAGCTTTGGCTGCTTGTACAGAGGGCAGGGCAGGAGCATACTCCTCACTGCTGTACAACAACACATTCCCCAAAGGCACTGAGCCTTTCCTCCTGTTCTCCTTCTGTTTTGTGTTTGTTCTGCTGATTTGGACCTTATAAATCAGAGAGAGAGATTCAACCCAAGGGAAGTTTTGCTCTCTGAGCCCATCTGTCCAATTAGGAAGGAAGCAGAGACTGCTCATTTAGATTTGGACAACTGGATACCCACTGAGCTGCATGAGGGCTGCACAGGAGGGATGGTCTCCAGCTTCTTACAAGTCACACAGGCTGAAAGGTGATATCCACCAGATGGCTTCTGAGCCAAGACAGAGAGAGGTAGGGACCAGGAAGCCCCTTCCTCCCCTCCAAGAGCAGCTGTGCTGGCTTCCACACAATCAAATATCACTAGATATGGCCTTACATTGCTGCCACATTTTGATTAGCCACCCAGCAGAGATTCCTGATGGGAAGAATGGTGATGGATCAGCATTGACCAAAGGGAGAGGAGAGAGAAGAGAAAGAAATCTTTCCTGATGGACACTGTGAAGGGCAGGGTAGGCAGACATCTCTCAGCTCTTCTTCCTGGGGCTTGCTGACTTCTTCCAGTTTGCTCTACCCAGAGTAAGTGAATTATTTGGCCATATAAGAGGAAGAGTACAGGAGGAACTTTTCAGATGAAGAAATGTCAGGAAAGAGGAATCATGTTATAGTATTTAGTCCAGCCACATGTTTTGTGCAATCACCAAAACCTTTGGGATGGAATTTTAAAGGGATTTTGAGAAACAAGCATAGAGATTTGCCATAACCCACCCAAAGGCAGAAGCCTTGGACTCCTTGTTTGTTCTGAACAATTAATGTGTTGCAGCCCTGAAGTTTTGTAGGTTTTGGTTGGGTTTTGGGTTTGGTTTATTTTGCCATGGTTTGTGTTCCTTTAAAGCTATGGAGATTGCTCTCCAGCATAGGTGGTGTGTTCATACTTGTTGCATATGTGTTGGAGAGAAGGACAAAGATGGTGCCTCTCTGTTCATAGAATGGTTTGGCTTGGAAGGGACCTTCCAGCTGGGGTGGGGGTGGGGGAGAAAAGAGCCCTGGGGGGGTTTGGATGTACCCCCAGGTGGGGATGGGATGTTCTTGGGAGTGTTTTGGGGTTTCTTTTGTCACTGTGTTTCTGGCTCTCTGCACACACTCACTGTTTCCCATTGAAACTTTCCACCACTTTTGCAATCCGTTTGTCTGGGTCGTTATTCCTGCCCGTGGTGGGGAGGGGTCTGCCCCAACCCATTACACCTGGGCAACCTGTTCCAGTGTCTCACCACCCTCATTGTAAAGAGTTTCTTCCTCATCTTCAGTCTCAATCTCCCAGCTCTTGACCAAAGTCCCTCTCCAGATCTCCTGGAGCCCCTTCTGGTACTGGAGGGCTGCTCCTGGAGCCTTCTCTTCTCCAGGCTGAACAGCCCCAACTCTCCCAGCCTGTTCACATAACATCTTCGTGGCCTCCTCTGGACCCTCACCAGCAACTCCAGGTACTTCTTGTGCTGGGGACACCAGAACTGGAGGCAGTGCTGCAGGTGGGGTCTGAGCAGAGCAGAGAGGCAGAATCCCCTCCCTGTGCTGCTGCTCTCCCTGCTCTGGCTGCAGCTCAGCACTCAGCTGCCTGCTGGGCTGCCAGAGACCAGTGCTGGCTCCTGGGGAGTTTGTCACCAATTGACACCTCCAAGGCCTACTCCCCATGGCTGCTCTTGAGCAATTCTCTGCCCAGCCTGGATTTGTGCCTGGGATTGCCCTGACCCAGCTGCAGGACTTGGTCATGTGAATCTCATCTCTCTGGAACAGCCTGTTACCTTCAACTGGACTGAACATTCAGCTCCTGCTGGGCTGCTCCCCAACAAGAGTGGGACAATGCCAGGACACACCAACATGGGTAAATGAGGGGCTGGGTCAATATCATGATGAGGCTAAACCTTCATAGTTAATTGACTCATTAAGGAATGACCCTCGAGGGTGCGTGCTGGGACCAGTGCTGTTTAACATCTCTGTAGGTGACTTGGAGAGTGGGATGGAGGCAGCCTCAACAGGTTGACAGCAGGTGACACCAAGCTGTGTGGTGCAGCTGACACTCTGGAGGGAAGGGACCCATGCAGAGGGACCTGGGACGGCTGATCAATGAGCTCAGGCCAACTAGCTCAGGTGGTGAAGAAGGCACCAGCACCCTGGCCTGGAGCAGGAACTGGCACAGGGATGTGATTGTTCCCCTGGACCGTGCACTGGTGAGGCCACACCCTGAGTACTGGGCTCAGTTTTGGGCCCCTCACTGCAAGAAGGACATTGAGGGGCTGGAGAGTGTCCAAGGAAGAGCAACCAAGCTGGTGAAGTGTCTGGAGAACAGGGCTGGTGAGGAGCAACTGGGGAACCTGGGGTTGTTTAGCCTGGAGGAGGATGAGGGAGACTTCATTGCTCTCTACAGCTCCATGAAAGGAGGCTGGAGCCAGGTGGGTGTTGGGCTCTTGTTGCATGTAACAAGTGCCAGGAGAAGAGAAACAGCCTCAAGCTGTGCCAGGGGAGGTTCAGGTTGGATATCAGGAACAATCTCTTCCCAGCAAGGGCTCTCAGGCACTGTCCCTGGCTGCCCAGGTTGGTGCTGCAGTCCCCACCCCTGGAGGGGTTTAGAGGACATTTGAGTGAGGAGCTCAGGGACATGGGCTAAGAGTTGTCTACAGGGAGATGTTAGGTTGTGGGTGGAGTCCATGATCTTCAGGGCTTTTCCAAGCAGGAGATTCTGTGATTAATGAGTGGAGTGTCTCCCACAACACAACACACTGGTTTGCATCAAAAGATGGCGCTGGCTTTAGCACATTTGCAATTCTTTATAGGTCATGTGCTCTTTTTTTCCTCAAATATTTGTGCTATGAACCAGAAGAGGCTATTTTAAAAATCTGTCCTTCAGTCTGTGGACCACACTGTGGGGTGGTGGAGCACCTGGCAAGATCATCTCCAGTAACAGGAGTGAGAGGTTTGTGAAGGAAAACCCTTGCTGAGTCTCCTGTGCTCGGCTCTGTGACTGCCTTCCTCAAAAAGAGTGGCAGTGAGACTGAGCTCAGCCAGGAGAAGGCAGTAGTTGGATGTCTCCCTGTGCTTCTGCCAGCAGCATCACTGCTTGGCCAAGTCTCAGGTTCAGACCCTGCTTTCTTTGATGTTGGTCTCTCCATGAGGCAAAATATTGTTGGTGAAGTCACCAAAGTCTCTCAGTGTGAGTTTAGGCAATTGCACTGCTCTGCCCACGAAGTGCCTGTGCTGACCCTGCCAGGAGGTCTTTAGGAGGGACTGTGAACAGCAGCAAGAAGATAAAGGTGTGGTTTGTCACAGGATCCAGTGTTCAGCTCTACAAAACCCTTTGGATGGTTTGTTTTAAGGTGAACATCTCTGCTGGAGGGTGGAGAGCACAAGGACTGCTGCTGCTTCAGTTCTGCTAGCCTAGAGACGGCCAGCACCGTGGGGGTGGGCAATGCTGCTGAGGGCAGCTCCCTGGCTGGAAGAGAGGTTGCCAGCACTGCCAGGCTTTGGTGAAGGGCTCACAGGGACTTTGGAAAGAAGGGCTTCAGAGCTGCTGAGAGGCAGCTGACCCTTGAGCTGTGCAAAGATCATTCACTGCCACAGGAGATTTCAAGGACTCAATTATTGGTTCCATTCCAGCTCTCAGATTCCAAAATGTCATTTTTCTCCTCAAAAGAGAATAAGGCCCAGGAACAATCTGGTTAGCTCTGGAGCCATGGAATAAGGACATGCTGGCCACAGGTTCTGCCAGTAGAGGAGACTCACCTGCTGGGATGTGTAGGAACTGTCCACCCTTCAAGGCCCTTGCAGCTCACCAGACTGCTTCCCATGACTGTCAGACTAAACCACTGTAATGGTTTAGTCAAGTCCCTCATGATCCTGCTGCCTTGGCTTTTGGCTGAGTGACTGGAATCGTCTCAACCAACCCCAGTCTGGGTTCATTGAAGAGTGTTTTTCAGTTCTCTCTTTGGGCCTGTTTGCTGTAAGAGGAGCAGGAAATTGGATGGAGGAGAGTGAGGTGGGGGCCAGGGAAGGGCCCTCAATGACAGCTTCTCTGGTGTGCACCTACCTCCAGCTCTTCCCTTATGGCACCCACATCCAGGCTGGCTGGGGACTTTTATTTCTGCTTGCTGTTCTGTGCTGTGCAGTGTAGATAGTCCATCACAGAATCCTAGACTGGCTTGAGGTGGACCTTAAAAGCTCATCCAGTTCCAACCCTCTGCCATGGGCAGGGACACCTCCCACCAGCCCAGGTTGCTCAAAGCCTCATCCAGCCTGGCTCTGAACACACAAGCTTCTCTGGGCAACCTGTTCCAGTGTCTCATCACCCTCATAATAAAGAACTTCTTCCTAGTGCCCAACCTAAATCTACCCTGCCCTAGTTTATTCCCATCAAAAATACTTTTCATGCCACCAGTATCTAATTGTTGCTTTTCTCTAACTTCTTATGATATTTTAGTTGAAAGTAATTTTTGGTATTTCTTGTGTTTAAAGCATTTGCAGGTTTGTAGTTGGATGCATTTCTCTCCTCACAGTGGGTGGTGATACTCTGGAAGCCCCAGTGCTATTTGTGAAGTATTGCCATGCAGCAGCCTGCACCAGGAAGCACTTCCAGCTGCCCTTACGTCCGAGGGTGATTGGTTTTCACTGAGCTTTTGCTTCCTTTTGACTGAGGGCTGGGCTCTTGCCCTTTCATTTAAGTGGGACAAAACCACAATTCAAGCAGCACACCATCGTAGTGGCCTCAGGCTGTGTCAGAGGAGATTCAGGTTGGAGATTAGGAACAATTTCTTCACAGCAAAGGTTCTCAGGCACTTGCAGAGGCTGCCCAGGGAGGTGCTGGAGACACCATCCCAGGAGGTGTTTAAGAGCAGCGCTGAGTGATATTGTTTAGTCAAAAACTTGGACTTGGACTCGATGATCTTTCAAGGTCTTTTCTGGTCTGGGCAATTTTATGTTTTTCAACGTATTTTGTATTGCTTGGAGTTTTCAAGGGACAACTTCCCCTCTGGGTGCTGTGCTATTTCCTTTCTTTCGATCTCAGATTGCAGAGAGCTGGGGAACACCACTCCTTCCACTCCCTTTGCTCCACTGCCACCTCGGTTTGCCTCTTGTTTTTTCTTTCTTTTTCTTTTTCTATTTGTCTTTTTTCTCTTCCTTCCTTTCCTGTGCAAATGGCAATGGAGTTGGTGGTGCGTGGAGCGGACATGGATGCAGCTCCTGGTAGTGGTGGTACCAGTGACCGCATGGCCAAGTGATGGCGGCGGAGGACGCGGGGGTGCCAAGGGACACGGGCAGGGGTTTGAGCTGTGCTTTTTGGAGCCGTTTCAGTTCAAATCATTCCGGAGGGTCATTCTTCCTCACTCGCGTAGCAAAAACAGCTCTCCCGACGGGCGCCCGCTGCTCAGCCGCCCGTCGGTCCGCGGCACCGCCCTCCGGCAGCCTGCGAGAGGCGACTGAGAGCTCGAAAGGGCTCGTTCGGCTCTGGGCTTTCTCCCGCCGATTTCTTCCACTGGAGCTGAAGCTCCCGTGGGTCCCGTCGCCTCCCCGCCGCTTCCCCCGGCAGCCCCTTTCCGCCCGTTAAACACCCGAGCTCCGGGCACCTCCCGGGACGCCCCGGCGGGGGCCCGGCAGAGGCGGCGTGCGCTCGGCAGGTGCTGGCAAGAGGCTCGGCCCGGCCTGCCCCCGACGGGCGGCGGGAGGGGAACCAGCGTCGAGCCGGAGCGGGCAACGAACAAAGCGGCTACCGGGGGCGCGCTGCCCCGCCTGGGCCGGCTCGGGGCCACCCGCAGCGGGGGCGGGGTGACCGGGGCACCGGCCCCCTCCTCCGCGCACACACACGGACGCGCACACCCCGGGCACACGCAGCCACAGCGGGAGGATGCGGCGGCCCTGGGCGCTGGTGCTGGGCGGGCTGCTCTGTGCCTGTGCCGCCGCGGAACCGCCGCGGAGCTACCCTCAGAGTGCGGTGCTGGACGGCGCGGCCGCGTACCGCCTGCGCTGGGCTCTCCGCGGCAGCGCCCTGGCCGTGCGCCTGGAGGTGCGCACCCGCGGATACGTGGGCTTCGGGCTGTCGGCCAGCGGCGGCATGGCCTCGGCAGACATCGTGGTGGGGGGCGTGGAGAGGGGCCAGCCCTACCTGCAGGTAAGGCCCGCTCCTTCCAGCGCCCTCAAGCGCTCCTGGCACCCCGCTCCCGGCACCCCGCTCCGCGTCCCGGCTCCTCTTTGTCCGCCACCTTCCTCCTGCGGTTCCTTTCTCGGCCCCTCTTCCCCTGCCCGCTTTCTTTCACCGCCTTCTCGCTCCCGTTCCCGTCCCTTAGCCTTTTCCTCCCAGCGCTTCGGCCACTCCCATTGTTCTGTCCCCACGGAGAAGCGGTTCCCCTTCGGTCCTCTCCCTGCCATCCTTCCCCCTGAACTTCTGCAGGGGTTTCCTCAAAGGTGTCAGGTTTCCTTCCTCGTTATCCCGAAAACGCAACAGCCCTTTCCCCTCTCTCTGGGCACCCTCCCTGCCGGCTGCAAAAGAGAGAGGGGATAGCAGAATCTTCCCCAGCGAGCTGTGGCACCTTTCCCCTCAACAAGTGACGGAGCTTGGATGTCGTGGTGCCGCCTGAGCTTGTCATCCCACTGGCATGAGGGCGGGATCCCACAGCTCCCCAGCGTGCTGACACCCTGCTATACTGGGCCACAGCCAGTGCTGCTCCTGTCCTAGCTGTTCCTCCTCACCTGGAGGTGTTTTGACCCAGATATTGAAAACGACTGACCAGAGTAACCACTGGGACTCCTGGTACTGTCCTTGATCTGGCAGAGCACCCTCAGAGGAGCCCAGCTGTGCTGGCATAATTCCCTAGGCATGTTTCTGTAGTTGCCTAGGTATTGCCAGGGTCATGGCTGGGAGCAGGAGTGTGGGACATAGGTTCTGCTGCTGCTTCCAGCAAAGCATCCCCTCCAAGAGCCTGGTGTGGTAGGAGCCGTGAGAAAGGAAGGTCCTCTCTCAGTGACCTGAGAGTCAGCCTGGAGGAGCTGGAGGGCTGGGGGAGCAGGCACTGCTTGTCCCATGAATGAATGAAAGGGAAACCAGGCCCAGCCTGACACCTTGTCAGCTCCAGCTGCCTCAGTAATGACCTTGAGAGGGGCAATTTCAGAGCAAAGTGGCACTCAGAATGTGGTCTAGGAGAAGAGGTGGTTTGTCTGTTCTTCATGATATCAGACCCAGCTGATCTGTGAAGCTGCTGCCTAAAGTTTGATTTCACTTTAGGAAAACTAAATGCTCAATGTGCTCTCCCAGCTGTAATCAAAATAAAAGCTGCAGGCAAAGAGAGCTTTCAGCAGAAACCTTCCCTCCCCACCCCCCCTCCCCCCTTAGTTGACTACCTGACATTTGGACAAATATTTGGCTTATCCAAGCTCAGATTGAATATTTTCAGAATATTTGTTCCTCTGTATTTCATGAAGATTGTTTTTGCTCCTGCAAACCTCTGAATGAAATGATAATAATGAAAATCCTGTTCTGGTCCTAAACCCTTCGCTCCCAGCGTGTGAGGCTTGCTGGAGCCTTGCACTTGAGAACCACGAACTTTGTGCTGGGTTAGTTCAGAGATGTTGTTGGGGTAAAGGAAGCCTTTGAGAAAGGAACCCAAACCGCTTTTAATGACACGCAGTGCTGAAGCATCCATCGCTTCCTTCCAGAGTTTGTGGCAATAGCAGCCCTCTGCTTTTCCTCGTTTCCAGCATTGTTTTGTCTGGGTTCAGGTTCCAGCTCTGGATTTGCTCTGCCCCTCCTGCACCCTGCCTCCATACAGTTGTTTATATGTTGCAATCAAGTCACTCCTCATTTTCCTAGCCTGTCTCTTTACACACCCCACTGCAGGACACTTTCCCTAGCAGCCAAAGCACTTTCCAGGCTCTTTGCAGCAGGTTTTCAGCATCCTTTAAAACCTGCCCCATACAAATCCTATTCTTTTTCCAAGGATTTTCTTCACTGGCATCTCAGGACAAATCTAAAGGAGCAAGCAGAGGGAAGGCTGCAGCAAGTGCCTGCTGTTACTGAGCTGATACTTTCCGGAGGCACTGCTTGAGCGCAGGAACCTCTGCTCTGAGAAGCGCTGGCAGGTATTGTGTTGCACTCTTAACTAGGTGATGCCCAGACGAAACACTTCTGCTAAGCTTGCCTGCACCCTGAGGTTTTCTCCATCCCCATTCCTTCCTCAGATCCAGACAGAAAAGTTTCTTTTTAAGCTGGAGTGAGGTATTGTACAAAGTTGCTCAGCTCAAATATTTCCGTGCTTGCACCGACAAGAAAAGGCAGAAACAAAGAAGATGAAGAAACAAAATTTGTCTGAAGACTTTGTGGCCAGTCCTCAGGGACTGCTCTAAAAATGAATGGCTTGTTCCAGAATGCTGGTTCAATAATAGCCTTTGCTGGACACACACACAGAGCTGATGTTTTCAAAACCCCTCCTGTGCTGAGTCTATCTTTCACCTTATTTACTACTGAAAAGGAATTTGTCATAGATAGTACCCTGGAAAGTGTGTGGCTTTATGCCTGGCTGCCCTCTGTGGAATCTCTGCAGCCTAGAATGAAAGAACTCACTTTCCCTCTTGGTTTTAGCAATGTGTTTTCCTTCCATGGCCATCAGCTGGAAAATGTCTCTCATGGTTTAAACTCTTAGAAGGGTCATTTTTTGGCTTCTTTGAAGGTCTCCAGCTGCTTGTTAGTGGCCTGAATTGTCAGAAGCTGTTCAGAAACACCTTTATAACCTTTCAAGTGGGCATTGAAATTGCTGGCCGCTTGGGAGAATTCAGCCTCTTTCCTCCCCTTACGTCCTCTCTTCTTTAAAAATAGAAAGTGTTCTGGGAGGGAAGAGTCCTCTTCTGGGAACAAACACCTACATGGAGTCAGACTGCAGCCCTCAGCAAAGGCAGAAGCAGACACCTCAGTTTGTGGAAGATCCATGTGGTGAGGTAGAGGAAAGCTTCTAAATAGTTCTCAGAGAGCAGAGAGAACATCTCCTCTGGCACTGCCTCTTCATCCTCTCAGAGCAAGGAAGTGCTGCTCCCACAGTTAGCCAGCAGTACTTGCCTTGAGATCTGGGGACTCCAAGTTCTGGGTACTTGGGCCTGGGTTTTATTTTCTCAGTGTTTTAGGTGTACCCTGAGCTTGGATGTAGTGAGTGACTTGCTTTAGTTTGTCTAAAGTGTTGGAGCTGTATTTAACCTAAAAGAGTGTCTGCTATAAGGGAGGGCTAAAATCGTTTGGTAATCTCAGGCTTAGTTCTCCAATATCTCCAGGCATAAAGTGTCAGAAGAACAAAGTTCCCTGGTGTACCAGAGCAGTTTTTCCGAGAGCATTTGGATGATGGAACAATTCCACATTTACTGCCCTGATGTTCCCCAAGTTCAGCATTTGGGATGGGATCCTAGAGCTGTTTTGGGAGGAGGCAGAGGACACATCATGGATACATTGGTGTGTGCACAAACAGCTTTGCCATGTTCAGAGAGCCATAGACTCATAGACTGGTTTGGCTTGGAAGGGGCCTTAAAGACCATCCAGTTCCAGCTGCCCTGCCATGGGCAGGGACACCTCCCACTAGTCCAGGGTGCTGCTGTGAGGAAGGCTTCTCTGCCAAGCAGAAGGAGGGAAAGAGGGAGATGAGCATTCTGATGATTCCCACATGTTACTGAGAGCCCTGAGGGGCCAGCAGCAGGTTAGGTGGTGTTTGGGTGAGCATGTCTGAGAAGGAGGAGAAGATACACATGGTGGCTGGTGTTAGAAAACCAGGAGCTGCCTTGGTCTCTCTGGGGAGGGAGTGGACTTGGAAGGAGAGTTCATGCTTAAGAAGATGTTACCTTGAAGTATTGCCATGGTCACTTGCAGCATGCCTTACTCTTCATCAAAGTTCTTGGGGTAGCCCTAGCTTTTGCAGCTAGTTTCCTTCATCCTCCTCTCCTCCCATTTTCTTCCTTTTTCCTTTTTCTTGTTTAAATGCATCTCTTTTGTGCTTAGAAATGGACACAGCATGCATTTTCATACTAGACCCAAGCCTCTTCCTTGGTCTCCACCCCTGTCTGGAATTGTGCATCCCCACCCACAGCACGTAGCTGCTGAGAGCCTCATTTTGGGGAGAGTAATCCCCCTTGATGAATGCCTGTTTTGTGCAAGTAACACAAGAGGGTTGCATTGTTTGGATCTTCTGTTGAACTTGCACAAAAATAGCCCCTGCTCGGGGTGAATGGCGACTGTGTGCCACTGGAAAGTGCTTTATTATTCATTAGAGCCTTGCTTGTTAACTGTCACCCCAGCTAAAGAATATCTGTTATCAAATGTATCCCATGGAGTTAGCTTAATTGCTCGTAGGGAAGTACTTGGAAGAGGTTTTAAAGGACAGAAAGCAGTCAGCGTTCTCTGCACTTCACCATATGCTGCTTTTAAGTGCACTCATGCCAACAGCAACAAAAGAAGTGTTTAGAAAACAACTTGAAAGGCACCGAGAGAGATGCAAAGCGAGTGCCACACTGACACATCTCAGTTGGTGCTTTGATGGAGGTATTTCATGCCTTTGGGCATCGGGGCAAAATCTCCTCATGACTAATGAGTCCCTCTTGGCTTGCATGTGGGGCATAAAGAGACACTTCAGTGGACATCCCTGCTGGCTGGGTGCTTTGTGGCTGCCTTTCAGAGGTACAATATCTGGGACAAGGAACCAACAGTTGGTGAACAAAAGATGAGAAGAATTCTGTAGCTCTTGTGTTGTGCAGGCTCGGAGACTGCTTTGCAAGGGGTTTTGTTTGTACTCTGTGTGGTATTTGTTCTTGTCCTTTGGATGTTGGCAATGCTAAGAAAATGAAATTTTCTTGGGGCTCCCCAAAATCAGTAGCTGGGGCAGGATGGAAATGTAGCCACCGGGGGTGAGGCAAAGACTTAAGCAGGGGGAATGGTTTAATTCTCCATACAAACAACTCTCCTGGAAGGAGGGGTGGGGAGAGGGGAGATTGTCTAAGGCACACACAGAAATGTTGGCAACACTAAGAGTTATCTTTGGAAACCCCTGAAGTCTTTTACAAACTACCTGATAATTGAAGTAATTAAAGTCATTAAACCAAGAAAACTTGTGCTGGCTGAATGTGGCTCCTGGGTAAGGAATGTTCCTCATGATGAAGTGCAGCTGTAACACTGGATCATGCATCATCTCCTACTCAGAGATTTCCTTTCCCTTACAGCACCTTGCTGCATGTTTTTTCTAGTCTATTTGTGCTAGGACAGCCTTTGACCTAGCTTGATAGCTTCTTCTCTAACTAGGATCTAACCTCTTAGATCAGCATTTTTTTGTGCTGGAGGGGCTCAGGTAGGTGCTGGGAACTCTGCTGCAGAGTTCAGTTATCCAGGCTGATAAGCAATGTTCTGTTTCAACTTTGTACACCTTTGTGCAGTAACTTAGAGAGCTCTCCACCTTTCACTGTTCTCCAGTTGTGTGAGGAAAAGGTGACAGTTTTATATGTCCCAGGTATGCCACAGAAACCAAGGGGGTGTCAGGGGGCTATAGGCTAACAGGAACCTGTCCTGGGCAGCAATTACTTGACACATTTAGGTGACTTAGAGCTTGACTGAGGACAGCTGTGTCTGTAAGTCAGTCATTGTGTTTTATCTGTGAAAAATCCCCTGTTTTGCTAAGAAAACCTTTGTACTTGGAGACAGCCATAGAGACATTGCCATAGAATCACAGAGGAGTGGGCCTTGGAAGGGACCTCCAGAGATCATCTAGGCCAATCACCCTGCCAGAGCAGGGTCACCCAGGGCAGCTCACGCAGGAACACATCCAGGTGGGGTTGGAATCTCTCCAGAGGAGACTCCACAACCTCTCTGGGCAGCCTCCTGGGGAGGGAATTCTGAGAAGGGCTGGGAGTGCCAGGATGAGGGACAATGGCTTTGAGCTGGGAGAGGGCAGATTGAGACTGGAGATGAGGAAGAAACTCTTGAGAGTGAGGGTGGGGTGACTGTGGCACAGGTTGCCCAGGGAAGTGGTGGATACACCTCATCTCTTGAGGTGTTCAGGCCCAGGCTGGTGAGGCCTTGAGCAGCCAGGTGTAGTGGGAGGGGGGGTTGAAAGTAGATGATAATTGAGGTCTCTTCCAACTGAAGCCATCCTAGGATTCTGTGGTCTTTGCCTGAAACTCAAGCTGGAATTTATCTGAGATTGCAAAACAATCATTGAGTTTGCTTATTTCTAAGCTCAGGCTCTGCTTGCTTCTTGCCAAACCCTCTGTCAAACCAGCTTCACTTGGTGCTAACATCCAGTGTGTTGGAGCCATGAGCAGCAGGATTCCATCTAAACCAAGTGCCACAATGAAAGAGAGAAATGTTAACCACAATTCTTTTTTGGGAACCCAGAGAGGGATAGCAGGATGCTGACTTCAAACAAACTCTGTGGTCACTTCTGCCATGTACTGTAGCAATTTATCTATCCTATCTATGCACACATAGAGCCTCACCTGTGCCAACCTTCATGCTGGGATCAGCTTCCCCATCCCTTTGCCAAACCTCTCTTCAGCCCTGGTCTTAGATGTCAGCCTGGATAGTTTGGGAATGTTCAAAGCTCCATGGGTTGGCTACAGGACATAGTTGAAGACTAGTTGCAACACAGCTTGGGTTTCCCTCTTTTCCCACTCCTGGCTTCTCCATTGGCTTGCTTGTCAGTGTTCAGTGTGAGAGGGCAGGCTGGGCAAAAGCAGAGCTGATCACCAGCTGAGCCTGCAAGGCGCCTGCTGGCTGGGGACAGGACTTGAGGGTCGTTTTATGCTTCTGGAGGTTGAAAGGTGCTGGCCATCATTTAGGCTGGGATCTGGAGCTCATAAACAAACCAATGTTGTACATTGTAAAGATCTGAGGAGGGAGTCCCATAAACACCTGTCCTGTGCTGTGATAGCAGCTGGTGGTGCTTCCAGGGTTGGGCTTCCCTCTGCAGCTGTGCTTACAGTCTCCAAGGATAAACCAACCTCTTTTCATATCCTTTAGAAATCATTCTTCCTTCCTCTAGAGCAGCAATCAGAAACCTTATATGCCACAAACCATATGTTTTTAAGAAAGAAAGAGGTTAATGTGATCTGAAAAACAGCATAACATCATCAGCTGCACATCTGGAACAGGGCATAAAATACCTTTTACTAGCAGGAAGGTTTTTCCTTTGCCATCTGTTGTTTCAATTTGCTAGGAAATGTGAGGAAGGAGATGCCTAATTATTTAATTGGTTGCACAGCTTAGTCCAGATTTTAAGATGCCATTTCCACAGAGTCCATCCAACTGGCAGAGCCCTCCAAGCTCACCCAGCCCAACCCTCCACCCAGCACTGCAGAGTCAACACCAAACCGTGTCCCTAAGCACCAGCTCCATCACACACTCCGGGGATGGTGACTCCAGCACTGCCCTGGGCAGCCTGGTTCTGATCCAAGCCAGGATGCCATTGACTTTCTTGGCCACCTGGGCACTGCTGGCTTATGTTCAAGTCAACCAACACTCCCAGGGCCCTCTCCAAGCTGCAGCTTTCCAACCACAGGTCTCCAGGTCTGTAGCTCCCCATGGGGTTTTGTCCAACATTATTGAAGGGAACACAGGAGCTGGAAATGCTTCACATGGAAACAGTTTCCATAAGCAGATTCTGATGTTAAAGTGTTTGTTATGATGCATGGTGACCAACAGCACTTCTGAGAATACATATAGAATACATAGAATAAACCAGGTTGGAAGAGACCTTCAAGATCATTGTGTCCAACCTATCAACCAATCAAACACCACCCAAACAACTAACCCATGGCACCAAGCACCCCATCAAGTCTCCTCCTGAAAACCTCCAGTGATGGCGACTCCACCACCTCCCCAGGCAGCCCATTCCAATGTGCAATCACTCTTTCTGTATAGAACTTTTTTCTAACTGATACAGGTGCTCCAGCTCTAATAGTTGGAGACAAGTCAGCAGCTCAGCTAGGAACTCTCTCAAAGGATAATGGAATAGATAGACATCTAGCCAGGATTCTCGGTAAGGTTAATCTGTGGATACGCCTTTTAATGGCGGTTTCCCTGAGATACCCTTCCCGAGATGACCTTCCATGGAATCCTAAGCCCTGGACTACCATAGATGAGGGAATTAAGCGTCTGAGAGAGTTTGCCATTAGAGAGATACTCTATGGTGACCATGATACTCTGAATCCTGACGACATTCCTGTGGCAGCTGGTCTTGCTAAAAAGCTTATCAAACTTGCTCCTTCCAATTATGCAAACATTCTGGCAAGTAGAATTGTGGCAAGAAATTATGGTGGAGATCCTCCTACGGTTGGCCAATTCACTGATCAACTAAGACAATTGGATGATAGCATGACACGTGTTTCTTTGGTTTCAGCCATTAAAGCTCTGTCTAGTGAGATAAAGGATTGCATGAGAGAGCTGAAGGATGAAATCAAAGATTCCATATGCCAATTGGCACAAAGAGATGATTCCAATTCTTCCTCCAGCTGGGTGCCCCCCTGGTGCATTCACTTCCTGTGTCCAGAAGTCCAGCCCAGAGGGATGGACACAGGAAATTGTGTATTTCCTACCATAATTCTTTGCACCACTATAAGATCCAGTGCGGAGTCTGGCACTTCCTCTTTCCTTCCCTCTCCGAGACTTGGTAACTGGGGGAGAGATCTCCCGGCCATGGGCCTGACTGGGCCCAAGGCCACAGGGGGATGGGCAGTCTCAGGCCTGGCCAGCTGAGACTAGCCCAGCAGAGGGAGGGGGAAGAAGGAGCCCTGGGGGTTTTGCATGCACCCTCAGGTGGGGATGGGATCTTTCTTTGTCACTGTGCTTTGGGTGTTCTGTAACATTCACTGCTTTCTATTTGAACTTTCATCACTTTTGCAATCCGTTTGCCTGAGTCGTTATTTCTGCCTGTGGTGGGGAGGGGACCTGCCCCAACCCATTACACTAACATCCAGCCTGAACCTCCCCTGGCGCAGCCTGAGACTGTGTCCTCTTGTTCTGGTGCTGGCTGCCTGGGAGAAGAGACCAACATCCATCTGTCTACAACCTCCCCTCAGGTAGTTGTAGAGAGTAATAAGGTCACCCCTGAGACTCCTCCAGGCTAAGCAACCCCAGCTCCCTCAGCCTCTCCTCGTAGGGCTTATGTTCCAAACCCCTCACCAACTTTGTTGCTCTTCTCTGGACTCGTTCCAGCAAGTCAACCTCCTTCCTAAACTGAGGGGCCCAGAACTGGACACAGGACTCGAGGTGCGGCCTAACCAGTGCAGTGTACAGGGGCAGAATGACCTCCCTGCTCCTGCTGGCCACACTGTTCCTGCTGCAGGCCAGGATGCCATTGGCCCTCTTAGCTGCCTGGGCACACTGCAGGCTCATGTTCAGTCTACTGTCAACCAGCACCCCCAGGTCCCTCTCAGCCTGACTGCTCTCAGCCACTCTGACCCCAGCCTGTAGCTCTGCATGGGGGTTTTGTGGCCATATTTTAAATGCTAAGTAATGAAGTAAGGCATCCAGAGTAGAAAAGGGAGTCATGGCACCCTTATCTTTTCTTTCTGTAATGGTTACACTTCAAGTAAAATGTAATGCTTGAAAACTCCCCATTTGACATCTGATACATGCTTGTATCAGGAGAGCCTGGATCTAAGTGCCAAATGGCTACAGAAATCCTGTTGCCAGGTTTGTGCTGGAGAGGTTCAGAAATTCAGTCTGAAGGACTTGATCTGTATTGTAGATCGCTGATGATACTTCATAGCATTCAGAGGGAGGTGTGTAAGTGTGATCTAGCCAGGGACAGCTTTCCAGCTAATCTGTGGGGTGGTAAAACCAAGCCTGTGTAAAGGGGGTTGCAACATTAAACCTTTCCCTACCTGGCAGGAACACTCACAGAATGTTAGGGATTGGAAGGGACCTCGAAAGATCTTTGAGTCCTACCCCCCTGCCAGAGCAGGGTCACCCAGGGCAGGGCAGACAGAATACATCCAGGGGAGGTTGGAAAGGCTCCAGAGCAGGAAACTCCACAACCTCTCTGGGCAGCCTGCTCCAGGCTCAGCACCCTCACAGGGACAAAGATTTCCCTCCTGTTCCCCTGGCACCTCCTCTGCTCCAGCTTGCCCCCAGTGCCCTTTGTGCTGTCCTTGGCCATCCCTGAGCAGAGCCTGGCTCCAGCCCTGCACATCTTTATCCCCAGCCATGAGGGCAGCCCTCAGGCTGCTCTGCTCCCAGCTCCAAGCCCCAGCTCCCTCAGCCTGGGCTAACAGGCAGATGTTCCACTGCCTTAATCTAGAATAAACTCTTCCACTCTATGATCTCCTTTGGCCTTCTGAGCCACTTTCCAAAGACCTTTACATGTATCCAATGGTCTCTTTTCACTGGGCACAAGGACCTCAGTGCAGTGTAGGCTGTCCAGACCTGGTGGCTTTGATTCCATTTTGACTTAGAAGCGGCACTTCCATTTATTCTTTTCTTGTCTTCTGAAAGGAAGCATGGGAGATGCATTAACATACAGCTCCATAGAGACATATCTGCAGCTACCTTTCCCTTACTGCTCCAGGATGCTGCTGACAAGGATGTGGTACCACAGTTTGTCAGGATCTTCGTTTTTCACTGCCTCCCCGGCTCCTTATGCTCTGTACACAAACTCCTGTCTTAGGGGCTTTTAAGCTCTGCTGGGTAAATTAAGCAAAGCCTGCATGGTCTGACCAGAAGTCATCTCTCTGAGCAGAAAGACATCAAGCTGTTCCCTTGCAATGTGGCCTTGTTTGCTTTTACCACCGGTGAGCAAAGCGTTCTCCTGTGAGAGGCTAAGCAAACAAATTCCAAGCTGTTCAGAACTCTTTTTTCCCTGTTAATTTATTTTAATTCATTTTTGTGATGAATGTGTGGCTAATTTTCAACAGAGGGAATAAAACCAGTAACAGAGGCAGTTTGCTAACTCCTAAAGAGCTCTTGGCAAGCATACTCCGTGCTTGATTCCCCCAGGGCAGCTGCGGTGCGCTCAGTGCAGTCGCAGGATTTGGGGGAGAAAAGGACATCTTTGTCTTCCTGGGCACTGCAGACATTTGCTTCCCAGCTGATCTCAGCACCCTGATATTTAAGGGCTGCTTCAAGGTGATGGTGTCAGGCAGAAGAAGTATGTGGAGACAAGGGGTTGACAGGATCATTGAATGACTTGAGCTTGAAGGGACCTCAAATATCATCTGGTCTTAAGCCCACAGCCATGGGTAGGGACACCCCCCACTAGAAAAGCTTGCTCAAGGCCTCATCCAGCCTGGGCTTAAACACTTTAACAGATAAGGTGTCTACAACTTCTCTGGGTAGCCTGTTCCAGTGTCTCACCACCCTCCCCGTGCAGAATTTCCTCCTGATGGCCAGCCTAAACCTGCCCTGCTCCAGTTTCAAACCATTGCCCCTGGTCCTATCCCCACAGCCCCCTCTGAACAGACCCTCCCCTGCCTGCCTGTAGGTCCCCTTCAGGTATGGGAAGGCTGAGACCTTAGAGGTCTCCCTGGAACCTTCTCCTCTCCAGGCTGAACAGCCCCAGCTCTCCCAGCCTGTCCTCACAGGGGCTTTATTTTGGTTTCTGTGTCCTGTAGACATGCTGAGAAGTGCTGAAGTTCACCAGCAAAACATTGGAGCCTGCACACCTGGTCTTGCTTCACATTGCTGAGCTTCCCTTCCCAGTAGTTCCAGGCAAAGACTCTGAGTCTGTTCAGATGACCTGAAGCTACTCTAGAATTTGTGCTCCTCGATAATTCAGTGTGTGGCTGCCGCTTCTCCCCCAGAGCTGCTTCCCTCCTGTTTGGTGTGCCACTGCAGCAGAGGTCCCACACTTTAACAGATGAGGCTCACAAGGTTACATTTTTTGTCCAGAAAAGCCCTTGCTCTGTGAGAGATGTACCTGTTTTCAGAGCAGGGGTGATGCTGGATCTGGGGACACACAGCCTCTCTCCAGGCTCTGATGCAGGGTTAGAGTACAGTGCTGTGATCCCAGAAAGCACCAGACCCGAACGGACCAATTGTTAATACTGAGGAGGGATCTCGGCAATGGGTGTCAGAAGCGTGGGGCCAGGCTTCGTTCAGTGGTGCCCAGTGACAGGACAAGGGGTAGTGGGCACACACTTGATCATAGCAAGTTCCATCTAAGCATGAGGAGGAGCTTCTTTACTTTGAGGATGGTGGAACCAAGGAGCAGACTGCCCAGAGAGGTTGTGGAGTCTCCTCTGGAGAGGTTCCCAACCCTCCTGGACATTGGGATCTTGGGCAAGCTGCTGTGGGTGACCCTGCTGGAGCAGGGGGGCTGGGCTGGATGATCTCCAGAGGTCCCTTCCAAGCACTATCATTCTGTGCCATTCTGTGATTTCCCTCTAGAAATGCAATCCCCAGATTATTTCTCTAGACAAACATGATTCATCAGTCCCCTGTCTTTGAACATTGAATCTCAGGTCCCAGGCTGTTCTTTTGCTCCCTTTGGTGATCATTTCTCCATATGTGTATTCCTTCACACACATACTCAGTCATTTGTGGCTGTGAGGAGTTCAGAGAGCAAAGCAAGCACTCCTTTTAGTACCTTCCAAGGGTTGACATTTGGGATTTTGTTTCAGTTCCAGAACAAACCTAACTGCTTCACCTTCTCTCATGCTGTGGTAGTAGTTTTAGCAAGACGCAATTAAATCAGAATATGTCCAAACTCTCCTTGAAACTGCATCCTGACCGAGATAATTGTAGAAATGTTTCCAACAGTTATTTGTCCATCTGCAAAGGCAGAGAATCTTGTGAACTCTGCCTGGGGTGCCCCTGGCCTCTCGCATACCCAGATGTCTAGGATGGGGTTAAGCCTAAGACTGCAGCTCCTAAATGATCCTTGTCAATGAGCTCTCTCATTCCCTTCAGCCTGGAGAATAGAAGGCTCCAGGGAGACCTTAGAGCAGTCTTCCAGTGTCTAAAGGGGGCTCCAGGAGAGCTGGGGAGGAACTTTGGACAAGGGATGGGAGTGCCAGGACAAGGAACAATGGCTTTGAGCTGGGAGAGGGGAGATTGAGAGTGGAGAAGAGGAAGAAATTGTTGAGAGTGAGGCTGGGGAGACCCTGGCACAGGCTGCCCAGGGAGGCTGTGGCTGCCTCCTGCCTGGAGGTGTTGAAGGCCAGGCTGGATGAGGCCTTGAGCAGCCTGGGCTGGTGGGAGGGGTCCCTGTCCATGGCAGGGGGTAGGAGCTGGATGAGCTTCAAGGTCCCTTCCAAGCCAACCCATTCTGTGGCTCTGTTTCTGTCAGTCAGGTACCAGCTACTCTCACTGGTAGCTAAATACTTGGCTGTAACAACTGACGATTTTCCAGCTTGGCTACCTCCACTTCAAGAGGAGGAACATCTCTGTAGAGGTGAACGGAGCTCCTAACAGCTGCAGTAGTTAACTCCTTGCAGGAGCAGCAGGTGCTGCATTGTTTTGTGAGGGGCACCACAAGATGAATGGTGATGGCCTGGAGCCTGTTCAGCTGTATAGCTGGTAGTGACAAGCTTCCCTCCCCAAACCAGACCGAATCAGGCTGGTGACCAAGGGAGCTGCATCTGGGTCAGTGGGCAGCCCTTGCCAGGTGGCCAGGGTGGGAGGAGAGGGAGGGCAGGGGCCCAGCTGCACCGGGCCGCAGGAATTCGGGGTGAGGAGGTTAATGACCTGGATTGCTGCAGCCGCTCCTCCAGTGGCCGCCTCTGCTGGACCCCAAAGCAGGAGACACCCCCTCCTCAAAGCCCGACCTAACCTCAGCCCAGCACCTTTTGTGTGAGCTGAGCACCTTTTGTGCTGGGTAAGCTGCAGGGTGTCTCATTCCGGTCAGCCTTCATTCAAGGAGTTTGCTTTCTGTAGGGCAGTGAAAACAAAGGGGAAGCTGTGAAAAGAGCTTTGACGATGGGAGCCTTAAGGGAGATTTCTGCTGCAGCTCTCCACACCCCAGCCGTGATAAGTGAAGCTGCTCGCTCGTTGGGTGCAGCTTTTCTTCCTGCAGCTCCGTGCAGTGCTGGTTTAAGCTGCTCAGGGCTCTCTCAGCTGCTTACCAAGGAAATTTGCTTCCTTGGAGATTTTTAATTACAAAAAGTTCATTGCCCCCTCAGATTTATCACCTGGTACAGACCTCTGCTCTGCAGGATTTCACACCGTGGTGTGCTTCAGGGGCTTCAGCATTCACCATGAAGTTCCATTTGTAATTCAGTATCAGATGTGAATGAATGAAGGCTTTGCCTTTTCTTCTCACAGGATTATTTTACAGACGAAAACAGAGTGCTCAGGAAGGACCCTCAGCAGGATTACCATCTGGAATATGCCATGGAAAATGGGACACACACCATACTGGCTTTTAGCAGGGAGCTGCACACCTGTGACACCAATGACAGGAGCATAACGGTGAGAGGCTCTGCAGGGGTGTGAGGAGATGGAGCAACTGTCAGACACCAAACCTGCACATGGATAGGAAGCTGGATACTAAAACCTCACCTTAGTAGTGGACAGGATTAGAGAATCACAGAATCATTCAGGTTGGAAGAGACCCTCAGGATCACCAAGTCCAACCCAGAACCCTACTCTGCAAAGTTCACCCCTAAACCATATCCCCAAGCACCACATCCGAACCACTTTGAATCCCCTCTGACCTTTAACACCCTCCAGGGATGGTGCCTCCCCTCCCTGGGCAGTGCTGGTGTCTATTTCCAAACCACCTGTTGGGCCAAATTGAGATCCTTGTGCTGTTGTATTAAGCTCCTCTGTTGTAACTTTGGGTGGTGGTGAGAGAAAGTTCAGTTCTCCCCCCCGCACAGAGAAACCACGGCTCACTCAGTCGGAGAAGCAGAGATGAATTAAAGCTCTATTTACAAGCAGGCTGAGCTGCAGTGAATATATACACAATATACAGCATTTACAATATATACAGAAATACACAGCAAAGAAAGTAATACAGAACAAAACTCCCTCCTCCAGCCAGAGGAGGGTGCCCCCCTGTACCCCCTCTCTTCCCCCACCTCCCTTCTTTCCCACAAAGGGTTAGAGAGAGAGAAAAGGTCATTATTAAGGAGGAGATTCTGTTAGCTCAAAGCCTGTGCAAGAATTAGTTTCTTATCTGTTACTCAAGGTTAACTCTGTCCAGCAGCTGTTGCTCAGAAGCAGACAGGCTGAAAAGACAGACAGACAGAACAGAACTGAGACTCAACCAGAACTAAAACTTGAAGTTGCATTCTACCAATCTACCACTGAAATTCGTTCAGAATATCTGAATGTTTTCATTTTCATCCCCAAGCATTCAGCCAGAGTGTCCCAGCACTGTCCCTTTCTTAACAGCACCGCCTGAAATGGTCACAGTTTGGCTTTGTTTGCCCTTCTGCTTTTCTGCCCAACTATCATTTCAAATCGTTTGAGGTTGGTGACTCAGGCACTGGAGATGGCAGACAGGTGAGAGAGATTTGCAGGGCTGCCAGTTTGGGGCTTGTCTCCTCCTTGCCTTGGAAGCATTGCTGTTGTTCTGCACTGTTTCCATTATCTGTCTCTGTAATGTGCATAAAAATAGCAACATGAGGAACTGAGGAGATGCACAGCTGGATAAGCCCAGCCAGATTTCCTCACCTGGAGTACTGCACCCAGCTCTGGAGCCCTCAACACAGGAAGGACAGGGACCTGATGGAGCAAGCCCAGAGGAGGGCCATGAAAACGATCAGGGAGTTGGAGCAGCTCTGCTACAAGGCCAGGCTGAGGGAGCTGGGGGTGTTCAGCTTGGAGAGAAGGCTCTGGGGAGACCTGGTAATGATCTTCCAGTTCCTGAAGGGGTTACAAGAAGGCTGCAAGCAGGCTGCAGAAGGACTGTTCCCAAAGGCCTGCAGGGACAGGCCCAGGGGCAATGGTTTGAAATGAGAGCAGAGCAGATTGAGATTGGATGTGAGGAACAAGTTCTGCCCCAGGAGGCTGCTGGAACACTGCAACAGGTTGCCCAGGAAGGTGGCTGAGGCTCCATGCCTGGAGATCTTCCAGGTGAGGCTGGACAGGGCTCTGGGCAACCTGATCCAGTGGAGGATGTCCCTGCTGAGTGCCGGGGGTTGGCCTGGATGAGCTTTGGAGCTCCCTTCCAAGCCAGCCCATTCTGTGACCCTGTGATTCCCAGGCAGTCAGTGGATCTGTGTCTTTCACACCTGCTCCAAATTTTCAGTGTCATTGAACATTCTGGGACATTTCAGGACTTGTTAGAGGGCCTTGTCTCAAGGGTGGTGAAGGCAGCCTGAGAATGGATTACAGAGAATTGCTCTGTGCTGTGGCTGCAGATTGAAGATGCGAATCTGTCCCACGGCTGAATGTCCTCCTGCCCAGGCATGTGAGGACAGCAGCTCACAGCCATGTGCCTACAGAGCTGAGCCTGGGAAGGGTTTTGGGAGGAAATCTTCTGATTGCTTGTAAGTAAAGGACTTCTGTAGGAAAAAACAGAGTTCATACATTGGGTTGGTTACCTCTTGAGGAGTCTGTCCTGCTGGTTGCAGATTTGGTTTAAGTTGGTGACATCAATGAAGGGATCTCTCAGAGTGAGGCTCAGCTCCTGCACATCTCCAGTGAACCCTAGGAGTGCAAAACATGGAAGGCAAAGCTGTGTCTGACTCCTCCTCTGCTGGACACTGTCCTTGCCCAGCCCCTCTCAGAGGAGCTGTGTGAGCTCTCAGGAAGGCTCCTATTCCTTATGGACACTGGGGGCTGTTGTTTGGTATCTTTGCAGGAGAGCACAGTGAGGGTGATCTGGGCCTACCACCACACAGACCTGGCAGAAGCAGGGCAGAATTACCACGGGGCCACTCGTGGCACAAGGAGCCTGCGCCTGCTGCAGCCGGGGAGGGACGAAGCCTCCTCTGCCTCTTTGCCGTACTTTGACCTGACCAACAGAGACGTAAGTGGGTCCAGGGGCTGGGGCTGTGTGCAGATGGGAGTGAGGGGACAGCCAAAGCTTTGGCCTCCTGCAGCAGCCCCATGTGACCCTTGTCTTCTTGCCCTTCTTATCAAGACAGGTGCCTGTACCAGACAAGGATACGACCTACTGGTGCCAGATGTTCAAGATCCCTGTGCAGCGGCAGAAGCAGCACGTGACAAAGGTGAGTGGCTCGCACAGAGACCCCTTAGGGGTGCTCAGATGGTGATTTGGCTCAAGACCAGTGCTGCTTACCAGGAAGAAAACCTCTTGCCTGTCTTCACAAACACGGGTCAAGTGTCTGCCCTGGACCTGATTCTGGTGTGCCCTGAGCAGTGGTGCCTGCCCCTACATCCTCTCTCCCTTCAGAAAATGAGGGTGAGAATTATTGATGTCCTTAAACATTGTTTGCAAAGACTAAGTAAAATTATCTAGAGGCTTGTTCCATCAAGCTTCTGCTTTTCACAGGATCAGACACAGAATGGTAGGGGCTGGAAGGGACCTCCAGAGATCATCCAGGCCAGCCCCCTGCCAGAGCAAGGTCACCCAGGGCAGCTCACACAGAACTCATCCAGGTGGGGTTGGAATCTCTCCAGAGCAGGAGACTCCACAACCTCTCTGGGCAGCCTGCTCTGGGGCTCTGTCACCTTCACAGGGACAAAGGTTTCCTTTCTGTTCCTGTGGCTCCTCCTCTGCTCCAGCTTGCCCCCAGTGCCCCTTGTGCTGTCCTTGGACACCAGAGGAGGAATGTAACAGATTTCTTTTAGCAGAGAGGAGGGTTTGAAAAGATGAAATGCTGCAGTTTGTGCCAGTGAAAGGTCAGGTTTTTGTCTGATTCCAGTGGCAGTGCCCACAGTGGAGTTACCCCTGGTACATCTCATGGGCACAGACTCCATTGTCCTCAGCTGTACAAAAGCCAAATACTGAGAAGCAGAGATGGATGTTGCAGTTTATTGAAAAATTAATGAAACCCTGCAAGCATCCACACAAGGCTCAGCAGAATCCCAGGGCATTTCAGAGCCCACATGCACAAACTTGTTTGGCTGCAATGCTTTTTCAAACTTCTCTTTCATTTTGGGCCTGAAAACTTAAGAGTGCTGGGGGCAAGCTGGCTCTCACATTCCTCCCCCAGAGACCTCCTAAATGCACAGCTTCAGTGCACTGCTGCTGAGAGCACAGTGAGATAGCTCTTGCCCTCCTTTCTCTCGTTCTTTGAACCCAGGAATGCTTTTAAGGCTGTAATTCCATCCCATTATTATTTTTGGTGGCTGTCAGTCATGTGTCACCAGTGCAGCTGGTAAAACTGGGATTTTAAATGAACTCGGGGAGCTCAGCATGTGATCTCCGGTGTGGGTCTGGGAAACACCTGTAGTGATTCTGAAACATAGCTGGTTTCTGCACTTTGTGGAATCAGAGACTCAGAGTGGTGGGGGTTGGAAGGGACCTCCAGAGATCACCCAGCCCAACCCCCGGGCAGAGCAGGGCACACAGAACACATCCAGGTGGGGCTGGAAAGGCTCCAGAGCAGGAGGCTCCACAACCTCTCTGGGCAGCCTGCTCCAGGGCTCAGCAGCCTCAAACCAAAGAAGTTTCTCCTCATGCTCAGGTGGAACTTCCTGGGTTCCATCCAGTGTCCATTGCCTCTTGATCCATCCCAGGACACCACTGAGCAGAGCCTGGCCCCCTCTTGACAGCCACCCCTCAGATATTGATAGACATTGATCAGATCCCCTCTCAGCCTTCTCTTCTCCCCAGGGCTCTCAGCCTTTCCTCACCACACAGATGTTGTTCTAGGCCCTTCAGCATCCTTGTAGCCTTTTTATCTGCATGAAGAATTGCAGGGTCCAAATTTCTGCCTTCAGATACTTGCTCTTTCATCACATTTGAGCTGTGTGGCAGCTAATGTCACAGATCTGCATGAGAAGCAGGACTTGCTTGCAGTTTCTATGGCAGGAGTCCTGGCTGCCTGCTTTCCAGAGAGAGAGCTTCAAAATGCAGCCAGCGGGCTCCTGCTCTCCATGTGCAGCTTGGAGGGGATTGCTGTTCTGATAAAGGCTTTCTGGAACTTTTTATGTTTTATGAATGTGTAGTGCTTTGCTTGCCTTCTGATTCAGTTGCTCCTTTGTGACTGGGTGAAGCTAAACTGATGGGAGATGAGAAGTATGCTGCCTGACATTTCAGAACAGTTTGATCTTTTGATGGTTCTGTGTGAATTGCAGAATGCTTTTAGAGATCATATTTGTAAAGCCTTTGATAGGGTCCCCCACAACATCCTTCCCTCTAAGCTGGAGAGGTGTGGATTTGATGGCTGGGCTGTTCAGTGGATAAGGAATTGCCTGGGTGGATGATTGCATACAAAGGACAGGGGTAAATGGCTTGATATCCAGGTAGAGAGGGGTGACAAGTGGTGTCCCTCAAGGGTCTGGAGCAGGGCAGATTTAGATTTGACATCAGGAGGAAGTTCTTTAGACTGAGAGTGGTGAAATATTGTACAGGTTGCTCAGGGATGTGGTTGAGGCCCTGTCCTTGGAGACATTCAAGATGAGACTTGATGTGGCCCTGATCGCCTGCTCTGGTTGGAGGTGTCCCTGCTACCTGCAGGGGGTTGGACAAGATGCCCTTGGAGGCTCCCTTCCAGCCCAGTGCAGTCTGGGACCCTGTGAAATCAGCAATTTCCTTGCTTTTATAAGGTCAGGAATCAGAGTGGAATCCTTAGTGATTTTCCACCTTCAGGAAGGCACTTCAGAAATGCTTAGAGAAAGAAGGATGAGGTGGGAGATTCCCCTAGCCTGGGAGCAGGGCACAGCTCAGGTCTCCATGGGTGCAGTGCACGTCCTGCTGGGGAGCTGCTGTGGGGTGGGATGGGTGCATGCCTGCAGTCTGAGGAAACATTCTCAAGGCCTGCTGATACACCAAGGATGGGGCCTGTGGCTGCTCAGGAGGGTGTTAGCTGTGCAAACAGGGACTGAATTTTACAAAGGGGAGGGCAAAGTTATTTGGCCTCATCAAACAGGGCCACGAAGATGGCTGGGGGCTGGAGCAGCTCTGCTCTGCAGACAGGCTGCATGGAGCTGGGGCTGTTCAGCTGGGGAAGAGAAGGCTCCAGGGAGCTGCCTTCTGGTACCTGAAGGGGTTACAAGAAGGCTGCAGAGGGGCTGTTGCCAAAGGCCTGCAGGGACAGCCCCAGGGGCAATGGTTTGAAATGAGAGCAGAGCAGATGGAGATTGGATGTGAGGAATGAGTTCTGCCCCAGGAGGCTGCTGGAACACTGCAAGAGGTTGCCCAGGGAGGTGCTTGAGGCTCCATCCCTGGAGCTATTCCAGGTGAGGCTGGACAGGGCTCTGGGCAACCTGATCCAGTGGAAGATGTCCCTGCTGAGTGCAGGGGGTTGGAGTGAATGCTCTGGAGGTCCCTTCCAACCCAGAGCATTCTCTGATTGAAGCAGTCAGTGTTAGGTAAATGTTTCTGTAGCTGTTGGCTCTGGACTCCTTCTGCAGCACCATTTTCATACAATGTAACTCAAGGCATTCTCACAGGCAGAAGGAAAAAAGAGCTTAGAAAATGGTATAAATTTGTCTCTGGCCTAATTCAGTCTGGTAGAGCAGTGCACATGTGAGACTGCTTTGGCCATTTCTGTCCTGGGTGTTTCTGAGGAGCACCAATTCACAGAGTGCATCAGGCTGAAAGGGACCCAAAAGGGCATCTTGTCCAACCCCCTGCAGTCACAGGGACATCTCCAACCACAGCAGGCTGCACAGGGACACAGAAAGTTTGGCCTTGAATGTCTCCAGGGATGGAGCCTCCACCACCTCCCTGAGAAACCTTTCCCAGTGTCTCCCCAGCCTCACTGTGCAGAGCTCTCCAACCTAACTCTGCCCTGCTCCAGTTTCAAACCACTGCCCCTGGTCCTATCCCCACAGCCCCTTCTGAACAGTCCCTCCCCAGCTGCCTGCAGCTCCCCTGCAGATACTGAAATGCAGCTCTGAGGTCTCCCTGGAGCCTTCTCTTCTCCAGGCTGCACAGCCCCAGCTCTCCCAGCCTGGCCCCACAAGGAGAGGTGCTCCAGCCTCTGATCATCTGAAGCTAAACTTCGGCTCTTGTTGGACAGTGTCTGCCATCAACACCAGGGAAGTGTGCCCTCAGCAGCACACGTGTCAGTCTCCTGGGGATGTGGAGTTTCAGGTTGGCTCAACAGCTACAGGAAGAATTATTTCCATATTCTTCAGCTGTTCTCTGCCATTCCTTCCTTCTTGAAAATTGGTCTGAACAGACAAGTGCCAGGAGAGGAGAAACAGCCTCAGGCTGTGCCAGGGGAGGTTCAGGTTGGATGTTAGGAACAATCTCTTCCCAGCAAGGGCTCTCAGGCACTGTCCCAGGCTGCCTAGGGAGGTGCTGCAGTCCCCAGCCCTGGAGGGGATTCAGAGCTGCATGGATGTGGTGCTGAGGGCTGTGGGGTCGTGGCAGTGGCTCACAGCAGGGGTGAGATTTGTTCAGGTACTGCAAGGCTGCTCTGAGGTCTCCCTGCAGCTTTCTCTTTTCCAGGCTGAGCAAACCTCAGCCCATGCTCACAGCACAGAATATCCAGCCCTCTGATCTTTGTGGCCTCCTCTGGACCCTCTCCATCAGTTCCGTGTTTTTCTTCTATTGGGGACTCCAGAACTGGACACAGTGAGGTCTCCCCAGAGCAGAGGGGCAGGATCCCTTCTCCTTCTCTGGCCATGCTGCTTTGGATGCAGCCCAGGCTGCCCTTGGTCATCTGGGCTACCAGTGCCCATAGCTGGCTCCTGTCCAGCTTCTCCCCCACCAGCACCCCCAAGTCCTTTTCCTCAGGGCTGCTCTCAATCTCCTCCCCCAGCCCCAGAGGGTTGTTCTGGCCCAGGTGCAGGACCCTGCACTTGCTCTTGCTGAACCTCAGGAGCAAGTAAGCCCTTCTGTATTTGCTGCTTTCCAAGAGCTTCAGGTAATGAGTAACAGCAATTCTCCTTGGCTTTTCTTGCTTAAGCTGCTCAACATGACATGGAAATTATGCTAGAGAGAAGGCTGCAATCCTGTATTCATCCCACAGGTGGGATAGGGACAGGGAGAAGTAATTTCTCCTTCTGCTGCATTTGCCAGTGGAGAGGAGACCTGCAGTGTGAGAAGAGAGCACCCAGCCAGGGCTGGGATTTCTCTCATCTTCCTTTGTCTCCTCTCTCTTGCAACTTCTTCCCTAGGGAGGAGATTGTGTCTTCCTCCATGCCTTTGCAATGCCTTCTGC
Organism: Dryobates pubescens; assembly: GCF_014839835.1. Taxonomy (NCBI): domain Eukaryota; kingdom Metazoa; phylum Chordata; class Aves; order Piciformes; family Picidae; genus Dryobates; species Dryobates pubescens. The sequence continues at coordinate 201,821 of NC_071639.1, forward strand.
AGCAAGATCTTCCTCCGTGCCTCTGGGAACTCCTGGGGCAATAACTGACAGTAACATTGTGCCTGCTAAGAAATACATCAGAATGAGAGGATTTCTTCACAGGCAGGCATGAGAGTGGCTTGCACAGGTTACAGCCAGGTTGTGCTTCTGCCAGAGTACATTGCCCCTCAGCCCCAAGCTGCCCTCCTGGCTGTGTGGTGGTTGCTTGAAATGTTGTTAAACTCTTCCAGGTTTTGCCTCCCCTGTGCTTCCTGTTAGCTGGGGGAGGTGAGTCTCCATTTAACAACAAGCAGAGCAGATGGAAGGGGTTGCTTGGAGCTAGCAGCAGCCAACTGCCTCTTCAAACCAGCTGTCTGCAGGATGGCTCCACAGTGGTCATGGAGTGGTGGACCCTGGCTGCTCTTCATATGGGAGAGCACACATCAGTGCCTGGCTGCAAACTGCTCCTGCAGCTGGTGTGCCCTGGCCTGGCTTGCTGCTTTGAGCTGCAGGCTGTGCTGTGTGCCTCAGGCTGGCTGCCCCAGGCAGCCTCCCTTTTCTCATGTTCAGAAGCTAGCCAGGAGTCTTCTTGAAGTGGCTTGCATACAAAAACTATTCCACTACTCTACCCCAGCCCTGGCAGCCATGATGTGAGGTCATTTCTTGCTAGGATTTGTGCAGTTCTCTCCATCCAGATATCTGATTTTCAATCACAGATTCACAGAATGCTCCAACCCCCTGCTTTGCCCAGGGACACCTCCCACCAGCCCAGGCTGCTCCAGGCCTCATCCAGCCTGGCCTTCAACACCTCCAGGCAGGAGGCAGCCACAGCCTCCCTGGGCAGCCTGTGCCAGAGTCTCCCCAGCCTCACTGCAAAGAATTTCTTCCTCATCTCCAGTCTCAGTCTCCCCTCTCCCAGCTCAAAGCCATTGTTCCTCATCCTGTCATTCCCAGCCCTTGTCCCAAGTCCCTCCCCAGCTCTCCTGGAGCCCTTCAGGTACTGGAAGGCTGCTTTGATGTCTCCCTGGAGCCTTCTCCTCTCCAGGCTGCACAGCCCCAGCTCTCCCAGCCTGTCTCCACAGGGGAGGTTCTCCAGCTCTTTGATCATCCTGGTGGCCTCCTGGACCCTCTCCAACCGTTCCATGTCCTTGTGCTGGCTGTGGGGGTGTGTCTGACATCTCTCTGCTTTGGCAGTTTGTAAGCCTCTCTGTGGATGATACAGTTTTTTTCTGCCTGTTTATTTCCTCTTTGCTTCCCGGGAGCTGGCATCACCCGGATCTTCCCCGCTGTCAGAAGAGTGAAAATTCCTCTCACAGCCATGAGAAATCCTTCCCAGTGTTCCAGTAAATACTGGGTTTGCTTTGTCACAGAATGACAGAGTCACCTGGCTGGAAAAGCCCTGAAGATCATGGAGTCTAACCATGACCTAACATCTCCCTGCACACAGCTGTTAGACCATGTCCCCAGGCTCCTCATCCAAACCTCTCTTAAACAGCCCCAGGGATGGGGACTCCACCCCTTCACGTTCAAACTTGCCTTCCCTGCTCCTTGCACTTGTGGTTCTACAGAGCCAGGTTATTACTCTGACTGGCTTTGGCTTAGCTTTCCATCCTGGGTGCCTTCTGTCAGTTCAGGTTCCTTGCATTGCTCCTTGGTGCAGCTGCAGCTGCTGCAGGCGCAGCGCTTGGCCTTGGCTCCAGCTGCAGGTCTGCCACACGCTCAGGGCTCTTCCTGCTGCAGTTCCAACCCTTGCCAGATAACTCCCTCCAGTGTCTCTGGAGCTGCTGTCAACTTTCTGTACCTCCAGTCTCCCCCTGCCCCTGGGGAGTGTTTTGATGTGGTGTGTTGCAGCAGCTGGAGGTGAAGGCGAGGCCTGAAGCCCTGCATGCCGGACGTGTGGAGTCACCTGGCAGGGAGCTCTTCAGCTCAGAGCAGGGCTTGTCCATGGTGCTTCCAACACCATACATTTTCCCTCTCTATTTTCCCTCTATTTCCCTCATTTTCCCTCTGCTTAATCTCTTTGCAGTATCCTGGGCTTTCCTCAGGGAAAGCAGAATCACAGAATCACAGAACTGTGGAGGTTGGGAAAGGCCTCTGAGATCATCCAGCAGCTCACCCAGAGCTCACAGTCTCACTGCTGCTCAGCCACTGCTAACCCCACCTCTGCAGCCTCCTCTCTGGGAGCTGGAGAGAGCAATGAGGTTTCCCCTCAGCCTCCTTCAGACTAAAGAACCCCAATTCCCTCAGCTGGTGGCTAGTCACAAGTGGTGTTCCCCAGGGCTCAGTGTTGGGACCACTTCTGTTTAACATCTTGATTGATGATCTTGATAAGGACAGAGTGGATCAGCAGTGAGGTCACAGATGACACCAGTTTAGGTAGAGAGTTGATCTGCACCAGGGTAGGGAGGCTCTGCAGGGAGACTTGGATAGATTGGATCCATGGCCAGTGTTAGGAGGAGGAGCTTCAACAAGGCCAAGTGCCAGGCCCTGACCTTGGGGCACAACAACCCCAAGCAACGCTGCAGGCCTGGGGCAGTGTGGCTGGAAACTGCCTGTGCAGGGAGGGACCTGGGGGTGCTGATGGACAAGCAACTGAACATGAGCCAGCAGAGTGCCCAGGTGGCCAAGAAAGCCAAAGGCATCCTGGCTGGGATCAGCAGTGCTGTGTCCAGCAGGAGCAGGGAGGTGTCTGTGCCCCTGGGCTGGGCACTGGTGAGGCCACAGCTCCAGTGCTGTGTCCTGGTTTGGGCAGCTGAACACAAGAGAGCTGTGGAGGTGCTGGAGCCAGGGCAGAGCAGGGCAAGGAAGCTGTGAGGGGTCTGGAGAATAAATCTTGTGAGGAGTGACTGAAGGGGCTGGGGATGGTTAGTGTGGAGAAGAGGAGGCTGAGGGGAGACCTCCTGGCTGTCTACAGCTCCCTGAGGGGAGGTTGTGGAGAGGTTGGTGCAGGTCTCTCCTCACAGGGAATTAGGGACAGAACAAGAGGGAACAGACTCAAGATGCAGCAGGGCAGGGTTAGAATGGACAGTAGGAAACATTTTCCCAGCAAGAGTGGTCAGACACTGGCACAGGCTGCCCAGGGAGCTGGTGGAGTCACCAACCCTGGAGGGGTTTAAAGTGGTTTGGATGTGGTGCTTGGGGACATGGTTTAGGGGTGAGCTTTGTAGTGTAGGGTCAGTGGTTGGACTTGGTGATCCCAGGGGTCTCTTCCAACCTGAATGATTCTGTGATCCTATAATTCAGTGTGATTCTTCCCCAGCCCTGTTCTTCAGACCCTTCCCCAGCTTTGTTGCCCTTCTCTGGACCTGCTCCAGCCCCTCAGTGTCCTCCATGGAGTGAGTGGCCCAAAACAGAACCCAGTGCTTGAGGTGTGGCCTCCCCAGTGCCAAGCAGAGGGCTACGATGACATCCCTAGGCCTGCTGGCCACACTCCTGCTGATCCAGGCCAGGATGCTCTTAGCCTTCTTGGCCAGCTGAGCACACTGCTGGCTCATCTTCAGCCACCCACTGACCAGCACCCCCAGGCTGCTGAGATTCAGTAGCCACAGCCAAAGCCATCTAACACTGACTTCCACTCTAAGAGTATTTGGGCATGTAGCTCTACCTACATGGCTTTGTCTCTAATAACCTTCTTTTTCCTGTAGTGCCAAACTTTCTAGGTTTGTTTTTGGAGCTCCTATAGTCAAGCTGAGTCAGCTTCACAGACTGGTTTGGGTTGGAAGGGACCTTAGGGATCATTTTGTTCCAATCTCCCACTATCCCAGGTTCTCAAGGCCTCATCCAGCCTGGTCCAGAACACTTTTTACTGGCAGAAAGGCTACCATGGGGCTGTGTTCAGGACCACAGAATTCACAGATTCCATGTGCATTCTTTGAACCTGCTGAGGAGGAGGAGGGAGCAGTTGAACTGGGGGAGAAGCCCCATGCTGGGGGTTTGGATACCTGGTTAAAGTTCAGCATCTCTTCAGTACAGCTCAGGAACACCACAGTAAGCTCAGGCAACACATGGGAGACTGTCAATTTCCACCCCCTAGGATGAGCTGCCGTGCTGGAACTGGACTTGGCTGCACGTCTGAGCCAGCTGCTGAAGGGCCTTTCAGTGTCAGCCAGCCACCCCTGCCCCCCTGCAGGAGGGGCAGCACTTCCAGCTCCTCCTCCACGCTTCAGCCTCTCTACCTCGACAAAGGAGAGAGCCCAGAGACACAGCCACGGTTAGACATGGAGCTCCCAGCTGGATGTCCCTCCAGAATGGTCAGGGTCAGATCAGGCATCAGGCACTGGCACAAGCTGCCCAGGGAGGTGGTGGAACCACCATCCCTGGAGGGGTTTAAGAGCTGTTGTAGATGTTGTATCCTTGAGTGGATTAGAAGGGCTGTGGTCAGTAGGTCAGAGAGGTTCTCCTCCCCCTCTACTCTGCCCTGATGAGGCCACAGCTGGAATCTTGTGTCCAGTTCTGGGGCACTCAGCTCAAGTAGGACCTCAGGGAACTGCTTGAGAGAGTCCATCCCAGAGGCACAGAGCTGCTGCAGGCAGTGGAACATCTCCTTGTGAGGCCAGGCTGAGGCAGCTGGGGCTTGGAGCTGGGAGCAGAGGAGCCTGAGGGCTGCCCTCATGGCTGGGGATAAAGATGTGCAGGGCTGGAGCCAGGCTCTGCTCAGGGATGGCCAAGGACAGCACAAGGGGCACTGGGGGCAAGCTGGAGCAGAGGAGCTGCCAGGGGAACAGGAGGGAAAATTTTGTCCCTGTGAGGGTGCTGGAGCCTGGAGCAGGCTGCCCAGAGAGGTTGTGGAGTCTCCTTCTCCTGAGACTTTCCAACCCCCCCCTGGATGTGTTCTGTGTGCCCTGCCCTGGGTGCCCTGCTCTGGCAAGGCTTGGACTGGATGACTTTTCAAGGTCCCTTCCAACCACTAATGTTCTGTGATTCTGTTATGTTGAGGGTGGTGAGACACTGGAAGAGGTTGCCCAGGGAACTTGTGGATCAATGATCTGGGTGAGGGCATTGAGGCAGCCTCAGTGAGCCTGCAGATGGCACCGAGCTGGGTGGCTCTGTCCCTCTGCTAGAGGGCAGAGAAGCCTCACAGCAGGGTCTGGGCAGGTGAGAGCCATGGGCCAAGGCTCAACAAGGCCAAGGGCCAGGTCCTGCCCCAGAGTCACAACAACCCCCTGGGGAGCTCCAGACCTGGGGAGGTGTGGTTGGAAAGCTGCAGCTTGCAGAGGGCCCTGGGGGTGTTGGGTGGCAGTCACTGCCCAGGAGCCAGCAGTGCCCAGGGGGCCAAGAAGGCCAATGGCCTCCTGGCTTGGGTCAGAAGCAGGGTGGGCAGCAGGGCCAGGAGGTGACCATCCCCCTGTGCTCAGCACTGGGGAGGCCACAGCTGCAGTGCTGTGCTCAGCCCTGGGCCCTCCCTGCAGGAAGGACACTGAGGGGCTGGAGCCTGTCCAGAGCAGGGCAGCCAGGCTGGAGAAGGGCCTGGAGCCCCTGGGCTAGAGGAGGGCTGAGGGAGCTGGGGGGGTTAAGGCTGGAGAAGAGGAGGCTGAGGGAGACCTCCTTGCTCTCTGCAGCTCCCTGCAGGGAGGTTGGAGTGAGGAGGGAGCAGCCTCTGCTCCTTGGTGCCAAGGGACAGGAGCAGAGGCAATGGCTCCAAGCTGCCCCAGGGCAGGCTCAGGCTGGATGTGAGGAAGTATTTCTGCCCTGGAAGGGCTCTCAGACATTGAAGAGGCTGCCCAGGGCAGTGCTGGAGTCCCCATCCCTGGGGGTGTTCCAGCAGCATGGAGCTGGTGCTTAGGGACCTGGTTTGGTGCTGAGCCTGCAGTGCTGGGGGGAGGGCTGGGCTGGGGGAGCTGGGAGGGCTCTGCCAGCTGGGTGGACTCTGGATGCTGTGACTTTATGGCTGCCATTGAGGGGTGTTGGAGCCCTACACAAGAGGATCAGGATCTGGCTCGGGGTGAGCACATGTGGCAACCTCATTTGGCTTTGGAAGCCCTCTCAGGTTTATCAGGCTCTGCAGACAGCCATTGTGAGAGGGTTGTGAGCTCTGCGGTGTGTTCTGCTAGGGCTGGGTTATGTCAGCACCTGTGTTTGAGTCTTGTGCCATGGCTTCCCCTCAGTAACCCTCAGGTGCCAGTACATCCATCTTGGTGCATCCTAGGGAAGCTCAGCAGCTGACCACCTGAGGTCCCTCTTCTGTGTGTTCTCTTTTGGTAGCCTTTCAGAGGAGCATTTCCTGGTCAGAGCACTCTCCCAGGGTGTGTAAAACTGGAACTGGGCCTGTTGTGACTGCAGGCCAAGCTGCACAGTCACTGCCAGGCAGGAGAGAATGTGCAGTGCTAGTAGGTGACATGATCAAAGGGAGCATCTTACAGCAGAGACATCTCTGCAGAGCTCAAGCTCCTTCCATTGCCTCTCAGAACACCACACTGCTGTGTGTGAGTGGTGCCCTCCTGACCCAAAGGCAGAGCCTCTGCTGGCTTGATTAGTTCTGCTAGTCAAATTCTCTTTTCCTCCTGAGGAAACTGAGGCTCTTTACAGAGTCCTCATGTCAGCCTTAGAGCTGAAATGCATCTGGGCACATGTTACCTCCACAAGAAAATAATGATGAGGGGAGGTCCTACCACTCTGCTCTGGTGAGACCACATCTGGAGTACTGTGTCTGGTTCTGGGCTTCCCAGTTCAAGAGGGACTGGGATAGACTGGAGTGAGTTCAATGGAGAGCTGCAAGGATGCTTGAAGGAGCACTGCCTCATGAGGAGAGGCTGAGAGCCCTGGGGCTGTTGAGCCTGGAGAAGAGAAGGCTGAGAGGGATCTGATCAATGGCTACAAATGTCTGAGGGGTGGGGGGCAGGAAGGGGCCAGGCTCTGGGCAGTGGTGTCCTGGGATAGGGCAAGGAGCTAGGGACACAAACTGGAACCCAGGAAGTTCCACCTGAGCATGAGGAGAAACTTCTTTGGTGTGAGGCTGCTGAGCCCTGGAGCAGGCTGCCCAGAGAGGTTGTGGAGTCTCCTCTGGAGCCTTTCCAGCCCCACCTGGATGTGTTCTGTGTGCCCTGCCCTGGGTGCCCTGCTCTGGCAGGGGGCTTGGACTGGGTGATCTCTGGAGGTCCCTTCCAACCCCCACCCTTCTGTGACTGTGATTCCATGCTGATTAATTGCCAGTTAATTCTGCTTTGAGTGTGTCAGCTGTGCTGTACTGGACCCCAACCCACAGCTGCTGCTCCTGCTGCCTGGAGTGCACTGAGGAAACCCAACCCTGAGCCTGTTTTCACTTGACCCGAGCTGCTTACCACATTGCTCCTCAGGGTTACACTTTGTAGCTGCTACTAAGTGCCTTACTTTCAATTTTCAGCCACCCTGCAGTCACAGCCTGTGGTGGTTTTAGGCTTTGCCTTTACATTTTGTAACAGATTTTGAGCAGAAAAGTAGAAAACCAGAAATAAATCACTCTGGGGTGCAACAGGGAAAACCAACCATTATTCCAAACAGTTCCCTTGGAGAAGCTGTCCAGTGGAAGGTGGCTGTGCCACTGCAATCCTTCTCTTTGCTGATCAGTCCCCAGCAAAGCAGGCACAGGAGAGCTCAGAGAATGCTCTATGAACACTGCTGGGAGTTGTCCTTCTTGTGGTTTACTTTAAACTGCTGCATGTCCTCAGAGCCTGCAGCTGTGAACGGCAGAGTTCCCAGCAAGTAACTGGCAATAAGGGCTTCTTGCTCTCTACAGCTACCTAAAGGGAGGTTGTAGCCAGGAGGGGGTTGGTCTCTTCTCTCTAGCAACCAGCACCAGAACAAGAGGACACAGTCTCAAGCTGTGCCAGGGGAAGTTTAGGCTGGAGGTAAGGAGAAAGTTCTTCCCAGAAAGAGGAATTGGCCACTGGGATGTGCTGCCCAGGGAGGTGGTGGAGTCCCCATCCCTGGAGGTGTTCAAGAGGGTATTGGCTGTGGCACTTGGAGCCATGGTTTAGTTAGTCAGGAGGTGTTGGGTGACAGGTTGGACTTGATGATCTCTGAGGTCTTTTCCAACTTTACTGATTCTCTGATGGACTTGATAGCAGAGAGGGCAGGAAGCCCTAAACCTACCTCAGCTTCTCATTTTAGGATGTTTCATCTTACTGCTTTCTGTGTTGTTTGATTCCTCCTTCCTAGTTAAAATGTTTAAGCTCTTCTGCACTCTGAGCTGTGGAAATTCAGGCTGTGCAGTGCAATCTTTACCAGTGCTAGTGTGTGGGTTGGATTGGAAAGGACCTTCTTAAAGATCATCCATCCCTGCCATGGGCAGGGACCCCTCCCACCAGCACAGGCTGCTCAGGGCCTCATCCAGCCTGGCCCTGAACACCTTCAGACAGGAGGCAGCCACAGCCTCCCTGGGCAACCTGTGCCAGAGCCTCCCCAGCCTCACTCTCTACAATTTCTTCCTCATCTCCAGTCTCAGTCTCCCCTCTCCCAGCTCAAAGCCATTGTTCCTTGTCCTGGCACTCCCAGCCCTTGTCCCAAGTCCCTCCCCAGCTCTCCTGGAGCCCTTCAGGTACTGGAAGTTTGTTCTGAGGTCTCCCTGGAGCCTTCTCCAGGCTGAACAGCCCCAACTCTCTCAGCCTGTCCACACAGGAGAGGTTCTCCAGCCCTCATCCTGGTGGCCTCCTCTGGACTCTCTCCTACAGCTCCATGTCCTTCTTGTGTTGGGGGGGTCCAGAACTGGATAGAGCACTCCAGGTGAGGTCTCTGTAGAGCAGAGCAGCGGGGCAGAATCCTCCCCCTTAACCTCATGGCCATGCTGCTTTTGGTGGAGCTCAGGGTATGGTTGGCCTTCTGGTCACATTGCTGGCACCTCATCAGCCAGTACCCCCTAAGCCCTTCTCTGCAGGGCTGCTCTCAAGCCACTCTTCTCCCAGCCTGGATTTGTGCCTGGGCTTGCCACAGCCCAGCTGCAGGACCTTGCACTTGGCCTTGTTGAATGTCATGAGGTTAGCTTGGACCAACCTCTCCAGCCTGCCCAGGTCCCTCTGGACAGATCCCTCCCCTTCAGAGTGTCAGCCACACCACACAGCTTGGTGTCATCTGCAGAGCTGCTGAGGCTGCCTCCACCCCACTGCCTGTCTCACCCACAGGGGTCTCACCCACAGGTCCAGTCCCTACCCCTGAGGGACACCACTCGTCCCTGGTCTCCGTTGGGACATTGAGCTGCTGACCGCAACTCTGAGTGCAGCCATCCAGCCGGTTCCTGGTCCAGCAGTGGGACATCCACCAAAGCTGTGTCACACTTGGTGTGAATTTGGATTCTCTCCTCTTCCAGCTCACAGCACAGCAGCAGTGACTCTCACCTGACAGAGGCTGTTCTCTCCCAGCAGCAATTCTGCAGCTCAAACCAGAGGCATGGGAGCTGCTTCTTAACACAGCACCCCAGCAGCACTGGAAGGGGAGCCTTCACTGACAAGCAGTCACTGAGGAAGCAAATCCTCCCTGCCCAGCTTCAAGAACAGGAAATAGCTGTGGGTAGCAGGGTCTTTCTCTCCAGAACAATGCTGGAATCTTTGCTCTGGTTTTGAAGTTCTGCATTTTCAAATGAATTAAACCCAAATGCCAACAGCAGAGCTTCAATAGAGAGATGTCAGCACTGTTATTTCACCTTGAGATGATGTCTCTGAGTCTTGCTTTGGAAAGAGAACCACCTCCACACATCTTAGGGATGACCCATGCATGTTTCAGTGCCTTCAGTGGAACCCCTATTTTTGGTCTGGAAAATGTCCATCCTCCAAGGAGACCTCCCCTGAGCTTGTTAGGAGTCTGGGGGTGGGAACTCTTTCTATTGCTGAGGCCTTGTCTCCATCTCTTTTTTATTAAAATATGAGAAGCATAGAACCATAGAACTGCTGAGGCTGGAAGAGACCTTTGAGGTGATCAGTCCAAGCCCTCCCCCAGAGCTCACAGCCCTGCTGTGAGCCACTGCCACTACCCCCCAGCCCTCAGCACCACATCCATGCAGCTCTGAAACCCCTCCAGGGATGGGGACTGCAGCACCTCCCTGGGCAGCCTGGGACAGGGCCTGAGAGCCCTTGCTGCGAAGAGATTGTTCCTAACATCCAACCTGAACCTCCCCTGGCACAGCCTGAGGCTGTTTCTCCTCTCCTGGCACTTGTTGCATGTGAGAAGAGAGCAAGCCCCACCTGGCTCTAACCTCCTTTCATGGAGCTCTAGAGAGCAATGAGGTCTCCCTCAGCCTCCTCTTTTCCAGACTAAACCACCCCAGGTCCCACAGCTGCTCCTCACTAGAGTTGTGTTCAGAGCCCTTCAACAGCTTACCTGCTCCTGTCTGGACACTCTCCAGCACCTCAGTGTCCTTTTTGAGTGAGGGGCCCAAACCTGAACCCAGTACTCGTGGTGTGGCTTCACCAGTGTCCAGCAGATGGGGACAGCCCTGCTCCTGCTGGCCACACTGTTGCTGATCCAAGCCAGGATGCCATTGGCTTCCATGGCCACCTGGGCACACTGCTGGCTCACCTTCAGCCACCATCAATCAACACCCCCAGGCTGTTCTCCACCAAGCAGCTCTGCACCTCCTCTGCCCCAAGCCTGTAGCATTGCATGGGGTTGTTGTTACAGCTGGGCTTGTTTGGTGTTTCCTTTAAGGAATGCTAAGGTGTGGTGTGTTCAGTTGGGGGAGAAGGTAAAGGGGTAACAGGAGATAAAGGAGAGGAAGAAACATTGAATCTGAGTAACCTGGCACTGGCAGATGTAAGCATTCCATTGCCTCATGTGTTGGCAGCCTGTTGACCAGAACAGGGTTTGTTAAATACCAGAGTCTGAAGGGGGCCACAGGAGAGCTGGGGAGGGACTTTTGACATGGGCTGGGAGTGCCAAGACGAGGGACAATGGCTTTGTGCTGGGAGAGGGGAGACTGAGACTGGAGATGAGGAAGGAATTGTTGAGAGTGAGGGTGGGGAGACTCTGGCACAGGTTGCCCAGGGAGGCTGTGGCTGCCTCCTGCCTGGAGGTGCTCAGTGCCAGGCTGGATGAGGCCTTGAGCAGCCTGTGCTGGTGGGAGGTGTCCCTGCCTGTGGCAGGGGGGTGGAGCTGGATGAGCTTCAAGGTCCCTTCCAAGCCAAACGTTTCTGTGAATCTCTGCAATGAACAGGTGGCAAACACAGTTCTGATCTGTGTGACTTGATAACAAAGTGATAGTTGCTTTCTGTTCTTTGAAAGGCAGTGTTTGCAGAAGAGCTGAGATGAGAAAAGGAGTTCTGGAAAGCCTCTCAGCCTGCCTGATAAGTACAGCTCATGCTAACCAAACACCAGCACTCTGGCTGCAGAAGGCAGCAGCTGCATGTGGTGTGTTTTAAATACCTCCTCCCCTGCAAAGCCTGGCTGGATGTGCTGGGGCACTAGAGTACAGCTGCTTTTACCTCTGTCAGTACACCTGTCAGATGGGTTCATGTGTGTCAGTGTGCTTGGCTAGGAAGGTCTCTTGCCCAAGCTTTCAAGAAGGGTAGAGAGGATGCAGAAAGCAAATTCCAAAGCAGGTTCCATGAGAAGCAGGAGGGATTGTGTTTTATTTGTGCAGTCCCCAAGGCTTTCAGCATCCTGGTGGAGGGTGGATACAGGGCTTCTGTTCTGCCAGCCTCTGGCACTTAGGAAATGTCAAGCAGAAAATGCACTTTGCCTGCAGGCAAGGAGTCACCGAGGTGCCCCTGTGGTGTGGTATCCCTGGTGGTGCAGTACCTACAGGGCTCGTTCACAGCAGGGCAGAGAGATGCACCCTGACAGCTGAGTCTTGCATGTCAGCAGCAGGGAAAGCACCACAGATGAGGTGGAATGGGGAAAGAGGTGCTTGCATGCACACTGCCCTCCAGCCTCAGCTGCCTCCTTGGCTCCCTCAGCTAACAAGAGGTGGGGAGGAATGAGCAAGAGGGGGGGAAGGAGCTGTGCTCCAGAGGCACAGGTTTGCTCAGAACCGCGGCAAAGGAGAGCTGGGTTCTCGTTTTCACTGCAGCTCAACTGAGGTACTCAGTCTTTGATGGCTGAAAGGACAGTTTGAGAGGCTCCTGGAACTACAAGAACAGAGTGCAGGAGGCTGTGTATAGATAAGAAACCAAATAAAAATTCAGTCACTGAGACCTGAAGATTATTTCACTGTTTTTAGCCATAACCTACCACAGGGCTCTGGGCAAAACTGATCTAGTGGAAGCTGTTCCTGCTTGCTGCAGAGGGGGTGGGACTGGATGAGCTTTGGAGGTCCCTTCCAACCCAGACCTTTCTGTGATTCAATGATTATGTTCTAGTTGTCAGGAGGTCTTGGGTGAGAGGTTGGAATTGATGATCTTTGAGGTCTTTTCCAACCTTATTGATTCTATGATTCTGTGATTCCCATGAGCATCATAGAATCACAGAATCAACCAGGCTGGAAGAGGCCTCCAAGATCATCCAGCCCAGCCTATCCCCCAGCCCTATCCACTCAGACCATGGCACTGAGTGCCTCATCCAGGCTTTTCTTGAAGATCTCCAGGGATGGGGACTCCACCACCTCCCTGGGCAGCACAGCCCAGTGGCCAATCTCTCTTGCTGGGAAGAATTTCTTCCTCACATCCAGCCTGAACCTCCCCTGGCACAGGGGGCACAGGGGGCAGGGTTTGCCTACCAGTATTTAGAGTGGAGACTAGCCATGGTAGACCTTAGCTTAGCTTAGTTTTCCACTTTGTGCTTTGGGGATGAAAGGCTAAGAGCCAACCACTTTGGTTTAGAAATGATTTTAAAGAGGGATGCTTGGAATGTGGGCATCAAACAGTTCATGCTTTAGGCATCTGTGTCTGCAGCTGGGGATCAAAGGCTGAGAAAGGTTTGTTAAAATCTTGAAAATCAGCCTGCAGAAGAGAAGGCTCCAGGGAGACCTCAGAGCAGCCTTCCAGTACCAGAAGGGGCTCCAGGAGAGCTGGGAAGGGATTTGGACAAGAGCTGGGAAGGGATTTGGACAAGAGCTGGGAAGGGATTTGGACAAGGGCTGGGAGTGCCAGGATGAGGAACAATGGCTTTGAGCTGGGAGAGGTGAGATTGAGACTGGAGATGAGGAAGAAATTGTTGAGAGTGAGGCTGGGGAGACTCTGGCACAGGCTGCCCAGGGAGGCTGTGGCTGCCTCATAGCTGAAGGTGTTGAAGGCCAGGCTGGATGAAGCCTTGAGCAAGCTGTGCTGGTGGGAGGTGTCCCTGCCCATGGCAGGGGGATGGAGCTGGATGAGCTTTAACATCCCTTCCATCCCAACTCACTCTGTGAATCTATGAAACCAGGAATAACCTCACAGGAAATAAGCCCTGCACACTGTGTTGTCCATTGAGGCTGCAAGTCCTCTGGAAACCAGGACTGCCCTCAGCTAAGGAGTTAATTCTTGCAACTTCTCTACCAACTCATTTTCCATCTGGGACTCCTTCAGCCTCCAGTGTATTAGTGATTTGTTGTATTTGGCTCCCTGTTTGGGAAGCCTGGTAACTGCTCATCACTGTGAGTTTGGGCAGAGAACAGGAATTGTGTTGATCTGGGGAAACAGAATAAGAAAGAAAATTTCTTTCCAGCTTGGAGCAAGCTAAGCTGTACAGGTGGTGTGTGTGGAGGATGAGAGAAGTAGAGGCAGGCAGGCTAAGTAACCCAAACAAAAGATGGCTGAGCCAACAGGGCAGCACTCACCCTGCAGATGGTGTGAAGATTCCTGCTCCAGTTAATCACTGGAACAGAGGATGAGATCAGATTCTGGTTTGATTTTCTGAGGTAAGTAAATAGAATTCATCAGGGGGGGGCCCAGAGGGGCTGCTCCTCTTCTCACATTTCAGGCAGAAATGAGCCTTAGGGGCCTGGCTGTTAAAGTGTTTCCATCTACTTCATGAACAATATCTGATGAGTGATATTTGCCCAGCAGTTTTGGTAATCAATGCCTTTTACCTCTCTGAAGTGTTTGTTTGCTTCTCTGCTGGTGGAAAAGGGGAGAGCTCAGTGTGGCCCCTCATGAACCAAGGTCTAACAGAATGTGTAAAATTTGAACCCCACTGCTACTCTTCAGCATTTCTTTGTGCATGTGAAGCACAGAGGATGCACTGGAAAGATGCCTAAGGGGCTGCTCTGGGTTATTTTTCATCTCTTCACTAGAGAAAGCTGCACAAAGCGCTTTCTGCTGTGCTGTTATTGTTTAGGTGCTGCTGGCAGGAGCTGAGTTTATGATTTTGGTGATGCCCCAGCGTTTGGAGGGGAAGTTGATGCTGAAGTAGAGCTTGTGAGCACAGCAGGTGCTGGGATCTTGTAGCAGCAGGCAGAACTCTCTCATGGTGGGATGAAAATACTCTCTCCCTCTTGGTAGATAAAGGGCTTATATTCCCATAACCGTAAGTCTCCTTCTTTGTAGACTTTCAAAGCCAACCTGGATGTGTTCCTGTGTGACCTGCCCTGGGTGATCCTGCTCTGGCAGGGGGGTTGGACCCAGTGATCTCTGGAGCTCTCTCCCAACCCCTAACATTGATTCTGTGATAATTCCCCTGACTAACCTCTGCATTAGGGGAGCTTTAGAACTCCACTGTTTGAGGTCTAGGATGCCATGATGTGTGTGTCTTGGTTCTGCAGTGTTTGGATACAAGTGGAACAGAGGGAAGAAGCAGTGTCAAGCTGAAAATGGATCTCTGAATCTTAGTCAGTCAGTCTGAAACATTTGGGAATATATTCTTATTTGATGGGAAAATAAGAATCATAGAATCATAGACTGGGAGGGGTTGAAAGGGAGCTCCAAGGGAGTTCAGCTCCCTGCCAAAGAAGGATCACCCAAGGCAAATCACACAGGAACACATTCATGTGGGTTTGGAAAGTCTCCAGAGCAGGAAACTCCACAACCTCTCTGGGCAGCCTGCTCCAGGGCTCAGCACCCTCACACCAAAGGACTTTTCCTCATGTTGAGGTGGAACCTCTTGGGTTCCACTTTGTGTCCATTGCCTCGCAGAGTACCACTAAGAAGAGCCTGGCTCCTGCTTCTTGACACCCACCTTAGTAAGATCCCCTTTCAGTCTTAGTCTGTTTTCCACACTAAACAGCCCCAGGTGTCTCACCCTTAGACTGACTCTTACCACCTTCAGAGATAATTTACTGTCACAGGGGAGTGATCTCTGCTGGTACAACACTGACCAGGGCAGGGATTACTGAAGGCAGCACAGCAAATCTCTTGAGAGTGTTTCAGCCTTGCCATCAGAACAGAACTTTGCTACCTCCAAGCAATGTACATCTTTCTGCTAGCTTCTGAGCACAGTGGAGTGGGTGTGGGGTTGGACAGACATTCAGGTCCTCAGCAGCACCTGGACTCCCCAGGAGCCACGTATCAACAAGGGTGGTCTTGATATGCACAGACTCTGGTTTCTTCTTCTTCCTGCCCTTCCTCCTTTTGCAGTTGTTTTAGTGATTTGAACAAAGTGCAGAGAGACATTTAGGGGGAAAGTACTGTGCTGATGTGGTAGTGAGAGAAAGTTCAGTTCTCCCACACCACCCCCAACCCACAACTAACTGAGTCAGAGAAGCAAAATGGGCAAGAGCTGTGTTTTACAGGCAGGGTGAAATGTGATGAATCTATACACAATATGCAGTATTTACAGGATGTACACAAATACACAGGAAAGAACCTAACACAGGAAACTCCCCCCCTCGACAGAGGAGGGCTCCCCCCAAAACCTCCTTTCCCCCTTCTTCCTTTTTTCCAAAAAGGGTTAGAGAGAAAAGTAGTTATTGGGGGGAAATTCTGTTAGTTCAAAGCATGTGGTAGGGGAAGAAAAGAATTAGTTTCTCATCTTGTTAGTTGAAGGTCAGCTCCAGCAAGAAAAACAGCAGCTGTCCAGACTCAGGCTGCAGCAGGCTGAGACTGACTGCACAGACAAAAACTTTAGAGTTCCATTCCCACTGATCTACCAATGAAATTCCTTTAGAATTATCTTTTGTTTTCCTTTTTACACCACAATATTCAGCCAGAGTGTTTCAGTAGCTGACCTCTCTTGAAGGCACACTGTCACAGCTGACAATATCCTGATAATGTCACAAACTGCTCTTGCTTCTGGTCCTCTGGCCACTGGAGTTCATGTCCTTGCAAAACAAAGGAATGTGGAGCTGGGGTACACATACTCAAGGTATTCAAGGAGGTATTCAAGGTGAGGCTGGACAGGGCTCTGGGCAGCCTGATCTAGTTGGGTATGTTCCTGATTTCTGCAGGTAGATTTGGATTGGATGACCTCTGGAGGTCCCTTCCCACCCAACCCAGTCTATGATTCTGTGTTTTAAAATACCTTCTCTATCCTGATATGTGCAAACATGAATGTTTATCTTGTTCCACTTGAAGGCAGGTATGAGAGAATGGGAGGCAAGCTCTGAAAGCAGGAGCAAGGGGGAAACCCCCTGCATTTCCTGACTGTTTTCTATGGCTGATATTCTGTGGAAAGTGATCTTGCTGGAAAGCAAAATAATTTTTTCAGAGGGCTTCATGTTTGCCCCAGGGATGTCATCTCTGACAGAGACAATTTCACATCATCCAAGCAAATAGAGAGTCAGTGCTGTTCTGTGGAATGAAAACATCTCAGCCTACCCTGAAGTTCTCTGGTTAAATTATTCTGGGGGCATCCAGGCACCCCTGAGAGCCTGCAGCTCATCACTGCCATGAACAGGCTCCAGCCCCTGACCTCTCAGCAATGTTAATAAGTTCTTGACAACCAAGCAGCTTGTAAAAGAATTCTAATTTCTTGTAGTCGTCAACAACATTTGAAAGTCCATCTTGAGCTGCTGACGACTGTGGGGTGTACCTCCAGGCTCACCCTAGACCCACAGAACCTATGGGCAGCTGTAGTTTGAAATAGCATGAAAGAGACAGAACCAAGGGTGGGAAGCAGTTCAGATATGAAGCTGCGTTAGCTAAGCAGACTTGGAGCTGAGTCGTGTCCTCTCCATGCTGGAACATAGCTAAACAAGACTGGGCAGGGAGGAAAGCAAGTGGCACTGCAATGCTGGGGTGAGGGAAGAGAGAGCAAGACAGATGGCAACAGAAGTTTCTTCAAGACACAGAGTATTCTCCCTGTCCCCCGTGGATGCCTGAGCAATGAGGTTGCCAAGCTTCTGCAGTGCTGGGAGTTGCAGAGCTCCAAAGTACCATTTGCAGTAAAGTAACCTTGAGAGTGAGGCTGGGGAGACACTGGCACCGGCTGCCCAGGAAGGCTGTGGCTGTGCCCTACCTGGAGGTGTTCAAGGCCAGGCTGGATGAGGCCTTGAGCAAGCTGTGCTGGTGGGAGGTGTCCCTGCCCATGGCAGGGTTTGGCAGTGGATGATCTTTAAGGTCCCTTCCAACCCAAACCATTCTGTGAATCTCTGAACATCACAACCTATCTACAATCTAAACCAGGTCTCCTCTGTTACAACAAATGCTCCACATGATCTTTATTTCTGCCTGCAAGCCTGCATGGAAATGGCCACCTCTGAGATGTGCTTTCTTTCACTTTCCTTTTCTTGTTGACAGGTTGAGCCACTGATCCAGAAAGGCCATGAGAACCTGGTGCACCACATCCTGCTCTACCAGTGCAGCAGCAGTTTGAATGACAGTGTGCTGGACTATGGGCACGAGTGCTACCACCCCAACATGCCAGACGCCTTCCTCACCTGTGAGACAGTCATTTTTGCCTGGGCTATTGGAGGAGAGGTAGGACAGCTGGCTGGCATGGCTCAGCAAGGGGCATGCAGGAGGGGCTGCTTAATAATGAAACTTCTTCCTAGCAAGCAATTAGTGATGACATCACCTCTCTCCTTTTAAGGATACACAATCAACTTCTTGTTGTGTTTTGAAGTATGAAATACAAGGATGGTCCTCAGTGGCAAGCTAAAAGTAATGAAAATATTGTAAACAGAGTTGATAACTTAGGGGAAGAAAGGTGGCTTAGGAGCATGGAAGTCTGTGCTGCATCAGCTTGTCCATCTGAGATGGGCATTCACTGCCTCCAGCAGTGACCAGTGTCTGCTGCAGAAAGCAGAGCAGTGTCTGCAGGTGATTGCACACAGGACATGGAGGAAAGACTTTGCAAATTCAGTCAGACATAGATTGAAACCATTTCAGGACCTGGTTACAGGGTTGCCTCATTCACACCCATCAGCCTGAAGTTTTCTGCCCAGCCCAAGGACAGAATTTCTGTGTAGGAGAGGTCCTGTGCCAGTGCAGAGCCAGCACAAGAACCCTTTAGCTGATGGCAGTGGGGCATGTCTACAGAAACCAGTCCCTGATGACATTTTGGACTCCAGGCTGTGTTTTCAGCTCATTTCATATGTTCATTTAGGCTGCAGTTAATCCCTTCACAAGGCAGCATCACTGACTGGAGAATTAATTCTACCCCTTCTTGATCCCCTTGGCTCCCTGTGTGCCAACACAAGCCACGGTGTGGGCACGGGGAGGAACTGGGGTGATGATGGTTTCTGGAGCTCTTTTTGCCAGCCTGCAGTCCAGAAACATCTTTGAGTGCCTCAGTGTGAGGAAGCCAAAGCAGCCACATGGACACATCAAAGGAAGCTTCATCCACTGTGAGCATTAGCCCTGATAGATGCTTGGTGCATTTTCGCCATCGGCTGTGCTCTGACCTAGTATTTGTACTTCCAGCTGCCTTAATCTAAGTGAAATAAAAAGCTCATATAAATAAGTTAGCATTTGGCAAGCACTGTGGAGGCTCTTGCAGGGATGATCCCACGGTGAGAGATCTGTAGAGAGGCATTTGACACATCTGGGTTACGTTCAGGCTTGCTGCAGCACTCACTTCCCTTTGCCCTTCTGTAGAATAGGAGAATATTTATTGCTATATAGTGTGATGAATTCTTCCATGTCCTCTAAGCATCAGCAGGCACACTCAGAAAGCAGTGTCTCAAGTGGCACATTCAAATGCTTGCTAGGTACTACAAAATGATCAGATTCATTCCTCTGACAGTGACTTTGGTAGCTGGATTAACTCAGAAGACACTGGTATTTGTGTCTGGGACAGGAGTGAGCTCTGAACTAGACCTCCTGAGCACCCCCACTCTGAATCACCCCACGAGTGGGCTGAGAACCTGCACAGCCCCCTCTGGGACACGGTGAGACTGAATGTGCAGAGGTGAGCCCAGCACAGCCCAGCAATAAACAGGGCTCAGTGCAGGGGCTCAGAGCAGAGCTTGCTCAAGGGGACATTGTCTGGGGGCAGCAGGTCCTGCCCAAGCTGTTGCCCTGCACATTCGTTGCTTGTTTCTTTCTTCTGTACCAGAAGGCTTGCTAATGAAAGTGCAGCCATGAAGATCACCTTTAGTGTTATAACCAATTTACTTAGAATGCAGAGGTCTGTGCAGGAAGACAATTTCATCCCATCCATCCTCAGCACTCCCTGGGAATGGCTCTTGTTTAGAACCTGGGAATGTTTACAGCGTGGATTGACCTTTCCATAAGGGCTTTGTTGTCAGCTTCTCTGCTGCAGGGTGCAATGTTTATACAGTTAAGAGAGAGTTTGCCTTTTCAGCTCGAGCTGTAAATGCAGGATAAATAATCAGGGAATCACAGGATAATGCAGGTTGTCTCTGGTCAAACCTGCTGCCCAAAGCAGGGTCAGTGGTGAGGTCAGACTAGTTTGGCCAGGGCTTCATGCTCTAGCAAGCATAACATCTACTATTTGATAGTGACAGAGTTATGCAGGCATTGAGTTTATAATAAAACTGGTATGCCCAAGTGCCACCTTCAGAGGGCTTTAGAGGGAGTTACCTCTGTAAATGTTGGCACTGAAGTGATTGCATCCTTGGAAAAAAGAAACAAACTAAACGTGTGTGTTCATAAGAAGAGATCAGCTCCTAACTCTGCATGTGTGTGCTGGTCCCCAGGGCTTCAGCTACCCTCCTCATGTTGGCTTATCCCTTGGCACAGCAGCTGACCCTCAGTTTGTTCTGATGGAGGTGCACTATGACAACCCATCGTACACAGAAGGTTGGTACTCTCTCACGTTCTCCAAACCATGCCAGGCTGGAAAATGCCCCAGAGAGAAGTGACAGAAGTGCTCTTGATAGCATTGCACAGCAAAGAGAGCGACCCCAAAGCTGAGGCCGGCTTTTGCTTGCTCAGTTTTCCCAGTTCCCAGTGTTTTTGTTGCTGCTCTCAGAAGACTGAGCTGAAGTCAGCAGGAGATTCAGATTTAGCTGCGGCAGGGTATGTTTAAACTGGACATGAGGAGAATATTTTTCACAGCACAATATTTTTCAGACACTGGCACAGGCTTCCCAGGAAGGTGGTGGAGTCACCATCCCTGGAGGGGTTTAAAGGTGGTTTGGATGTGCTGCTGGAGATATGGTGTAGGGGTGAGCTTTGTAGAGCAGGATCAATGGTTGGACTCAAGGATCCCAGGAGAATCTTCCAACCTGAATGATTCTGTGATCCTCTGATACACAAAGAGCTGTGGTGAACATATTTGTCTTGTTCTCTCTCCTTTTGCTGGAAAAACCAATCAGCCTGAGCCAGCAGCACAGCACCCAGACTGAGCCAAGACAGGGAACAAACCTTCACTGTGGGTAGGATTTTCTTAAGACATCTAACTGGGCAGTTCCTCAAGGTGAAGTATGGACTCAGGTTTCTAGAGCTAGTCCAAGGAGGTCTGTAGACCTGGACAGGTGTGGACTCTGGTTTTCTGCATTTGGAGGGTAAAAGCAGTTTGTCTTAAAAGATAAAGTTTTAATTTGTGGTGCTGGGGTTGTTTCAATCTTCTATCTAAAATCTGTTACTACTTAGAAGAGGCCAAAGGAACAAATCAGGGAGCCACAGACAATCCATGGGGAACCTTGTGGCTGACTTTTGTTCTGAAAGAGGAGTTTGTTGAGCTGCTGTGCCTGGGGACTTTCTGGTGGCTGCTGTACAGAGCTGAGCAAACTGCAGTGCAGCACAGTGCAGTGGCCTTCCCCTGCTGCTCCCTGGGGGTTACGGTGTTCTGTGTTACTGTTATTCCCCCTCTTCATCTTGTATTAGATGGAACTATCTTATAGAGCCATAAAGGTTGGAAAAGACCTCTAAGACCATCAAGTCCAACCTTCTCTCCAGCACCCCCATGACCAACAGACCATGTCCCAAAGCACCAAGCACCCAAAGCACATCCACTCAGTTTTCAAACCCCTCCAGGGATGATGACTCCACCACCCCCCTGGGCAGCTAGTGCCTGTGCCCCACTACTCTTCCAGGAAATCTTTTTTTTCCTAATACCCAACCTAAGCCTCCCCTGGCACAACTTGAGGCCATTTCCTCTTGTCCTGTCATTAGTCCCTTGGGAGAAGAGTCCAGCACTGGCCTCATTCCGACCTCCTTTCCGGTATCTGTAGAGAGTGAAGAGGTCTCCCCTCAGCCCCTTCTGAAGGCTAAACAGGCCCAGCTCCCTCAGCCTCTCCTGGTACAGCCTGCTCTCTCCAAATTGTTTTATTTAATGACAGGCTCTCTCCCTTCAGCAGTCACGCTGGCATGGGACACCAGGCCACCTTGCTTCTCACCTTTCAGCCCTTGCTTTCCCCCACCTTGGCTCTGGTGGTTAGAGGCTGTGCTGTCAGCCTCACCTTTGTCACTGGAGGAATGTTCCCCTGAGTGACTCCCTGGTAGTCAGTGCTGGCTCCCAGCTGAACTCAGAAATGCCTGAACTGCTCCTGACATGACTGGGTTTGAAAGTTTCTGTTTCTGAAACCCTTGAAAGGTGCTCTCTGTGGAGGTTGCTCATTGAGACCTCTGACAGATCATGAGATTTGCTGGCACTTAGATGTTAGCTTAAACCTTGAAGGGGAAATACCACAAAAGTGATGAGGCTGTGCAAATAGCTTCTTTGAAGTTGGAAGGTGTGAGACTTGAAATGTCACAGAGGGGTAGGGGTTGGAAGGGACCTCTGGAGACCAAGTCCAACCCCCTGCCAGAGCAGCATCACCCAGGGCAGGACACACAGGAACACATCCAGGTCTCCAGAGAAGGAGACTCCACAACCTCTCTGGGCAGCCTGCTCCAGGCCTCCACTGCACAGAGCCTGGCCCCTTCTTGCCCCCCACCCCTCAGATATTTGTAACCATTGATCAGATCCCCTCTCAGCCTTCTCTTCTCCAGGCTAAACAGCCCCAGGGCTCGCAGCCTTTTCTCATCACACAGATGTCCCAGGCCCTTCAGCATCTGTGTCCAGTTCTGGGCCTCAACCACCCCCCTGGGAAATTTGACTGTTGAAAACTCAACCTTTCCACAGCAGGCTTTGGTTCTTTAAACTACTTCATGAAATCAAGAAAAGTCCTTGAGTGAGTGTGGCATTAAAACACCCTGCAGGTGTCTGGTCTGCTTTGCTGACATGCTGGGACTGTCTCAAAGTCTGGAATTTAGGAAGACAATTTTCATGTTTGTTGGATGCTCTCTTGCTTGTGGAGATTGCAGTTGGTCATCATCAGCCCAGCAGGCAGCTGGGTGCTGGGTTGCAGCCAGAGCAGTGTGGGCAAAGGGCAGGAGAGGGGATTCTGCCCCTGGGCTCTGCTCTGCTCAGACCTCACCTCCAATCCTGCCTCCAGCTCTGCTGTCCCCAGCAGAAGGACACAGAGCTGCTGGAGAGAGGCCAGAGGAGGCCACAAAGGTGATCCAAGGGCTGGAGCAGCTCTGCTGTGAGCACAGGCTGAGGGAGCTGGGGCTGTGCAGCCTGGAGAGGAGAAGGCTCCAGGGAGACCTCAGAGCAGCCTGCCAGGACCTGAAGGCATCCTGCAGGAAGGCTGCAGAGAGGCTTTTGCTGAGAATGTCTGGAGACAGGACAAGGGGGAATGGGTTGAAGCTGAGGCAGAGCAGGGTTAGTCTGGAGCTGAAGAAGAAGTTCTTCAGCAGGAGGGAGCTGAGACTGCCACAGGCTGCCCAGGGAGGCTGTGGCTGCCTCCTGCCTGGGGGTGTTGAAGGCCAGGCTGGATGAGGCCTCGAGCAGCTGAGTCTAGCTGAGAGGTGTCCCTGGGCATGGTGGGGTGGTTGGAGCAGATGATCTCTGAGGTCCC
The DNA here is from genome assembly GCF_014839835.1 of Dryobates pubescens. NCBI lineage: Eukaryota > Metazoa > Chordata > Aves > Piciformes > Picidae > Dryobates > Dryobates pubescens. The sequence continues at coordinate 224,802 of NC_071639.1, forward strand.
TTCCCAACCTGAGCCATGCTGTGACTCTGAAGATCTAAGGTATGCTGTAACATGACAGGCAGCACGAAACAAAGGGAAATCCAATTCATGCCAGGGCTCAAGGTGAAGGAATGGATAAAGTCACAAGGGGAAGACAACACAGAGATGGAAATTAAATTACCCCCCACACACACATCTTTAAGCTGTGCTTCAAATCTGTCTTTTGAAAGTGGTACCTGGCTCCTCTGGAGCTTTGCTGGGGGCTGTTGGTTGTTATTGGGTTGATGTGGTTTGATTATTTTCTTTCCCCCCGCTCCTTTTGTCCCCCTTTGGTTTTCCTTTTTCTTCCTTTCCCTCCCCCCCTCCTTTCTTTTCCTTTCTGGTTTTGTTTCCCTTTGATTTTTTAAAATTATTTCCATTTTGGTTTAGTTTGGGTTTGTGAGGTGGTTTTGTTTGCTTGCTGTTCCTGTGATCCAGCTTCTTTTCTCTGAGCCCCATGCTGGGTAAGTTAGCAGCAGGGCCATGAGCGATGCAGGCAGCTCACAGTTCTCACTCCCAGCTGAGCAGCAGGGATGTCAGGATCCCATGTCTGACAACCCTCCTGCAGGCTGCTTCTGTTTGTCACTTATTGCTTATGGTTTGACTGATTGCCAGGTTGTTGAGGTGAACTTTTCACATAGAACACACAGCTCAAGCCTTGAAAAACATGAAAGAGATGGGGTTTGCTTAGTTATCTATTGATCTCTTTCCCTGACTTGCAGCCATGGATAACTCTGTGCTTTTGTTGCAGGCTTGATAGATAACTCCGGTCTGAGGCTCTTTTACACTCCAGTGCTAAGGAAATACGATGCTGGGGTTATTGAAGCTGGTCTGTGGGTCAGCCTCTTCCACAACATCCCACCAGGCATGCCTGAGTTCGTGTCAGAGGGTCACTGCACACGGGAGTGTCTCGCAGAGGTATGGCTGCTGCCTGAGCCCAGGGGCTCCCATGCTGAGAAGTAGTTTGGGACAACCACTTAGCTTCTTGGGAAGATTGATAGTTACTGCTGACAGGCAAGAGTGAAGGCATCTGCTGCCTCTTGTCCCCCAGGGTATTTCATAGCATCACAGAACCACAGAATGCTCTGGGTTGGAAGGGAGCTCCAAAGCTCATCCAGTCCAACCCCCTGCACTCAGCAGGGACATCCTCCACTGGATCAGGTTGCCCAGAGCCCTGTCCAGCCTCACCTGGAATGTCTTCAGGGATGGAGCCTCAGCCACCTCCCTGGGCAACCTGCTGCAGTGTTCCAGCAGCCTCCTGGTGCAGAACTTGTTCCTATCTTAGAAGGAGAGGCTGAGAGCCCTGGGGCTGTTTAGCCTGGGGAAGAACAGCCTGAGAGGGGATTGGATCAATGCTGGTCAACAGCTAAAGGCTGGAGGTCAAGAAGATGAGTCTGGGCTCTTTTCAGTGGTGGTCAGTGACAGGATAAGGGGCAAGGGGCACAAACTAAAACCCAGGAGGTTTCACTTGAACTTAAGGACAAAACTCTTTGGTGTGAGGGTGCTGGAGCCCCGGAGCAGGCTGCCCAGAGATGTTGTGGAGTCTCCCCTGGAGTGATTCCAAACCTATCTGGATGTGTTTCTGTGAAACCTGATCTAGGTAGCCTTGCTCTAGCAGAGGGGTTGGATTGGATGATCTCCAGAAGTCCCTTCCAAGCCTTCCTATTCTGTGAATACGTTTTTTTTTCCTAGTCCAGGCTCTGAGCAAGACCCAGGGGGTAGCACACTGCAGCTGAGCTCCATGGAGCTCTGGCAGCACAGTCTGAGATCTGTGTCAGTTTGGAAAAGTTATTTTTAAATGTTTTCAACTTCAAAAAACCTTTCAGATGTAAACTGTCAGGAATCTCTTCCCAGCTGAGTTGAAGCTGGGAAGTGAAAGATGTTACAATTACAGCCTCTTAATTCCAAGTGCTGGCAGGGAGTGAGTGCTGACATCACTCACAGCACTTCACAGCACCCATCCCCGTGCAGCAGTACTGAGCAGGAGCAGCTCTCAGCCTGATGCCTTTGAAAGTCTTCATCTCTTGAGACTTGTTGATAGGACAGCTGAGTCCCACAACCACTGTGTGATTATGAGCAAACCACAGCTGAGCCTGACCCAAACCCCCCAAACCACCTCAGAAGATCGCTGGCCCGCTCCGCACCTGCCTGCGGGCTGAGGACTGCAGCATGCACTCAGGAGTTTGGTTTCCCCCGTTACACGTGCGTGACATGGCAGCGGGGCACGCCGGTGACACCCTTGGCTTCCCCTGGGAGGGCAGCAGGGCACGCCGGTGACACCCTTGGCTTCCCCTGGGAGGGCAGCGGGGCACGCCGGTGACACCCTTGGCTTCCCCTGGGAGGGCAGCAGGGCACGCCGGTGCCGCTCTTGGCTTCCCCTGGGAGGGCAGCAGGGCACGCCAGTGACACCCTTGGCTTCCCCTGGGAGGGCAGCAGGGCACGCCGGTGACACCCTTGGCTTCCCCTGGGAGGGCAGCGGGGCACGCCGGTGACACCCTTGGCTTCCCCTGGGAGGGCAGCGGGGCACGCCGGTGCCACCCTTGGCTTCCCCTGGGAGGGCAGCGGGGCACGCCGGTGACACCCTTGGCTTCCCCTGGGAGGGCAGCGGGGCACGCCGGTGACACCCTTGGCTTCCCCTGGGAGGGCAGCAGGGCACGCCAGTGACACCCTTGGCTTCCCCTGGGAGGGCAGCGGGGCACGCCGGTGCCGCCCTTGGCTTCCCCTGGGAGGGCAGCAGGGCACGCCGGTGACACCCTTGGCTTCCCCTGGGAGGGCAGCAGGGCACGCCGGTGCCACCCTTGGCTTCCCCTGGGAGGGCAGCAGGGCACGCCGGTGACACCCTTGGCTTCCCCTGGGAGGGCAGCAGGGCACGCCAGTGACACCCTTGGCTTCCCCTGGGAGGGCAGCAGGGCACGCCGGTGACACCCTTGGCTTCCCCTGGGAGGGCAGCAGGGCACGCCGGTGACACCCTTGGCTTCCCCTGGGAGGGCAGCAGGGCACGCCGGTGACACCCTTGGCTTCCCCTGGGAGGGCAGCAGGGCACGCCGGTGCCGCTCTTGGCTTCCCCTGGGAGGGCAGCGGGGCACGCCGGTGCCGCTCTTGGCTTCCCCTGGGAGGGCAGCAGGGCACGCCGGTGCCACCCTTGGCTTCCCCTGGGAGGGCAGCGGGGCACGCCGGTGCCGCTCTTGGCTTCCCCTGGGAGGGCAGCAGGGCACGCCAGTGACACCCTTGGCTTCCCCTGGGAGGGCAGCAGGGCACGCCGGTGACACCCTTGGCTTCCCCTGGGAGGGCAGCGGGGCACGCCGGTGCCACCCTTGGCTTCCCCTGGGAGGGCAGCAGGGCACGCCGGTGACACCCTTGGCTTCCCCTGGGAGGGCAGCAGGGCACGCCGGTGACACCCTTGGCTTCCCCTGGGAGGGCAGCAGGGCACGCCGGTGACACCCTTGGCTTCCACTGGGAGGGCAGCGGGGCACGCCGGTGACACCCTTGGCTTCCCCTGGGAGGGCAGCGGGGCACGCCGGTGACACCCTTGGCTTCCCCTGGGAGGGCAGCAGGGCACGCCGGTGACACCCTTGGCTTCCCCTGGGAGGGCAGCAGGGCACGCCGGTGACACCCTTGGCTTCCCCTGGGAGGGCAGCGGGGCACGCCGGTGACACCCTTGGCTTCCCCTGGGAGGGCAGCGGGGCACGCTGGTGCCACCCTTGGCTTCCCCTGGGAGGGCAGCGGGGCACGCCGGTGACACCCTTGGCTTCCCCTGGGCAGGCTCTAGGTGCCGAGAGGCCTGCAGGGATCCAGGTGTTTGCAGTGCTGCTCCACGCTCACCTCGCCGGCAGAGCTCTCAGGATGCGCCACTTCCACGCAGGGGAGGAGCAGAGGCTGCTGGCCTATGATGAGCAGTTTGACTTCAACTTCCAGGAGTTCCAGTACCTGAAAGAAGAAAGAACCATCCTGCCGGTAGGAGAGCCTCACACCTCCCTGAGTTCCGAAGAGCTGCAGTGCCTGAGGGCTCTCACAGCTAGGGCTCGTGGTGCTGCTGGGTCCCTTCTGATGGAGTCATGGAACTCTTAGAATCACTGAATCACTAAGGTTGGAAAAGACCTCTGAGACCATCACATCAAGCCCAACCCTCTATCCAACACCTCCATGACTACTACACCATGTCCCAAAGTGTCACAGCTGCTCCTGAATGTTTTGTGAATATTTCCAATTTTCACAGCATCCAGAGTCCACCCAGCTGGCAGAGCCCTCCCAGCTCCCCCAGCCCAGCCCTCCCCCCAGCACTGCAGGCTCAGCACCAAACCAGGTCCCTAAGCACCAGCTCCATGCTGCTGGAACACCCCCAGGGATGGGGACTCCAGCACTGCCCTGGGCAGCCTCTTCAATGTCTGAGAGCCCTTCCAGGGCAGAAATACTTCCTCACATCCAGCCTGAGCCTGCCCTGGGGCAGCTTGGAGCCATTGCCTCTGCTCCTGTCCCTTGGCACCAAGGAGCAGAGGCTGCTCCCTCCTCACTCCAACCTCCCTGCAGGGAGCTGCAGAGAGCAAGGAGGTCTCCCTCAGCCTCCTCTTCTCCAGCCTCAACCCCGCCAGCTCCCTCAGCCCTCCTCTAGCCCAGGGGCTCCAGGCCCTTCTCCAGCCTGGCTGCCCTGCTCTGGACAGGCTCCAGCCCCTCAGTGTCCTTCCTGCAGGGAGTGCCCAGGGCTGAGCACAGCACTGCAGCTGTGGCCTCCCCAGTGCTGATCACAGGGGGATGGTCACCTCCTGGCCCTGCTGCCCACCCTGCTTCTGACCCAAGCCAGGAGGCCATTGGCCTTCTTGGCCCCCTGGGCACTGCTGGCTCCTGGGCAGTGACTGCCACCCAACACCCCCAGGGCCCTCTGCAAGCTGCAGCTTTCCAACCACACCTCCCCAGGTCTGGAGCTCCCCAGGGGGTTGTTGTGACTCTGGGGCAGGACCTGGCCCTTGGCCTTGTTGAGCCTTGGCCCATGGCTCTCACCTGCCCAGACCCTGCTGTGAGGCTTCTCTGCCCTCTAGCAGAGGGACAGAGCCACCCAGCTCGGTGCCATCTGCAGGCTCACTGAGGCTGCCTCAATGCCCTCACCCAGATCATTGATAAGGACATGAAGGAGGCCAGGCCCCAGCACTGAGCCCTGGGAGCACCACTGGTGGCTGGCACCAGCCAGGTCCAGCTCCATTCCCCATCACTCTCTGGGCCTGGCCATCAGGCAGTTCTTAACCCAGTGCAGAGGGCACTGGGCCAAGCCCTGTGCCAGGAGTTTCTGTAGCAGGATGCTGTGGGACAGAGAGTCAAAGGCTTTGCTAAAGTCCAGGCTGACAATGTCTATGGCACTTCCTTCATGTCCTACCCAGGTCACCATGCTGCAGAAGATCAGATCAGTCAGGCTGGACCTGCCTTTCCTAACCCCCTGCTGCCTGGCCCTGATCTCTTGGGTGTCTCATAAGTGATGTGTGATGGCACTCGGGGTGCCCTGCTCCATGAATCTTCCCTGTCACCCAGCTCAGGCTGATAGGCCTGGAGTTGCCTTCATCATCCTCCAGCCCTTCTTGTAGATTGTGACATTTTGCTGGCCTCCAGTCAGCTGGGACCTCCCCAGTTAGCCAGGACTGGTGACAGATGATGGTGAGCCCAGCTGCCAGCTGCTCAGATACCCCGGGGAAGGCAGCAGAGATGCAGTGCCTCAGGAGTGTCCACCCAGTTCACGTCAGAACTTTCTTGGCCAATCAATTCAAGCTGCTGCTTGAGCATGTTTGATGTCCACAATTACTTGATGTGAACTTTACTGTCACCAGTGTTTGAAGCCAGCAGATGTGTGCCTGGTTGTGCCATCTTTGTGCATCCAGCCAGGTGCCCTGGAAGGAAGCAGCACATCCTGAGTACAGGCACACAGCAGTATCCAGCCTGGCAAACACCTCTGCACATCAGCCAGGTCTCCACTGGTGAAAAACACCTTCTGAAAGAACTCTTGCACTGCTGTCCCCTGTTGTGAGAACAATGTCCTGCAGCTCCAGTGGCAGGACAGAGCAGAAGCTCTGGGTTGGGTTCCTGTGCTCGGTCACTCATCAGTTATTCCCTCACCTCTTGGTTGTTCCCCCCAGCACCTGAGGACAGACAGTTCAGTGCTGCAAAGACTGGATGCACAGCTGGTGATGTGCCTGTGCTGGTGCATGTGGCCTGATGGAAATGGGCAGGTGTGGAATACCAAACAGCTGCATTGTGTTGAGTTGGAGGCTGTAGGGAAGCTGAAAAGAGCACTGCAATGAGTGAGCTTCAAGTATGGCCAGGAGCCCCATGCTATAAGCCTCCAGGCTCCTCTTCAGTCCCTTTGCCTTTTCTGCCTCTTCTCCCACACTGGCAGAATTTGGTGTTTGTCCTTTGCAGAAAAGAAGCCAAAGTACTAACCTTGTAATCTGATGTCTGCAGCAATCCCTGAATGTTCAGCTGCAGCAGTGACTCTTTGGAGTCCAACTGCTTGCACTCCACAGGAACTTCAAAGACAAACTGGTGTTACCTCCTGGAGGAAGGGAGTGTGGAAGGGTTTGGGCAGAGGGCTGGCAGAAGATGACATCCTGTGATCTTTGTAGGAAATCCATGCAGATTATCGAGAAAGGCTCCTTAATATTCCAGAGCAAAAGGGAGCAGACAGCAGAAAGACTGAAGGAGACCTCTGATAGCATCAGCAGCTTGCAGAGGGTAGCTCAGGTGGAAGCTGGAATTCCTTCTCTGAAGTGAGCACTTCTCATACCTTTTGTTTTTCTCATCTTATGCAAATCTCCCAGCACAGATTCCCCTGTGTCACCTACCTGGACTTGTGCAGAGCCTCTGGCTCTGTCCCACCAGACATCCTGGTCAGCACACTGGGAGCACATGGGCTAGAGGGAGGGACCACTGAGTGGATAACGAATTGGCTGGACAAGGGGCAAAGGCTTTGAGGTGCAGGAGGGGAGATTGAGACTGGAGATCAGAATCACAGAATCATAGAACATTACAGGTTGAGAGGGATCTCCAGAGATCACCCAGTCCAATGCCCTGCCAGAGCAGGGTCACCCAGGGCAGAGTAGAGTAGAGTAGAGTAGAGTAGAGTAGAGTAGAGTAGAATAGACCAGACCAGGTTGGAAGAGACCTTCAAGATCATCCAGTCCAACCTATCATCCAACACCACCTAATCAACTAACCCATGGCACCAAGCACCCTATCAAGTCTCCTCCTGAACACCTCCAGTGATGGTGACCCCACCACCTCCCTGGGCAGCCCATTCCAACGGGCAATCACTCTCTCTGTGGAGAACTTCCTCCTAACCTCCAGCCTAAACCTCCCCTGGCACAGTTTGAGACTGTGTCCTCTTGTTCTGCTGCTGGGTGCCTGGCAGAAGAGACCAACCCCCACCTGGCTACAACCTCCCTTCAGGGAGTTGGAGAGAGCAAGAAGGTCTCCCCTGAGCCTCCTCTTCTGCAGGCTAAGCAACCCCAGCTCCCTCAGCCTCTCTTCACAGGGCTGTGCTCCAGACCCCTCCCCAGCCTCCTTGCCCTTCTCTGGACACCTTCCAGCAAGTCAGCCTCCTTCCTAAACTGAGGAGGCCAGAACTGGAGACAGGACTCAAGGTGTGGCCTGACCAGTGCTGAGCACAGGGCAGAATGTGGCCCTGCTCCTGCTGGCCACACTCTTCCTGATTCAGGCCAGGATGCCATTGGCCCTCCTGGCCTCCTAGGCACACTGCAGGCTCATGTTCAGCTTGCCATCAACCAGCACCCCCAGATCCCTCTCTGCCTGGCTGCTCTCAGCCACTCTGACCCCAGCCTGTAGCTCTGCCTGGGGTTGCTGGACCAACCTGATCTTCCGTGCCCAGGTGACTGCCTGGTGGATGTGGGGCAGGCTGTGGATGGAGTCTGCCTGGACTGTAGCAAGGCCTTTGACACCATCCCCCACAGCAAGCTCCTGGCCAAGCTGTCAGCCCCTGGCTTGGACAGCAGCTCTCTGAGCTGGGTTAGGAAGTGGCTGGAGGCTGAGCCCAGAGAGTGGTGGTGAATGGTGCCACAGCCAGCTGGCAGCCAGGCACCAGTGGTGTGCCCCAGGGAGCAGTGCTGGGCCCCATGCTCTTTAACATCTTCATGTGTTACCATGGGGCTGGAACTGGGTGATCTTTAAGGTCCCTTCCAAGCCAACCCATTCTGTGCATTTTGCACCAGAGTCTGATCAGTTGACTAAGAATATTAAAAATATTCATTGAAGTTCTTGTCCTCTGAAAGCTCTTCCAAGGCTACATCCTCCCTTCAGCTTCTGGAGTCTAGGTTATTTGTCATCTTCGTCCACAAGCACTCTCCTGAATTTGGAAGCAAAAGCTCTAATCTGATAGAAGGAACACTTCCAGTGTGAGCCATCAGGCCATGGGACACTCAGACCAGAGACCTGGCTGGTGGCAGCCACCATGTTCCTGCTGGCAGCAGCGATGCTGTGCCACTCACGCTGCTTCAGAAGCCTCCCCCTGCTCCTGGCTGGCACCAGGCTGCCTGACCTGCTTCCAGCACCTAGCTGGGGCAGTGCTAGCACAGAGCTGGCAACCAGACAGCTACAGGACAGGACAAAGTCTCAACCTTGTAAGGGAAGATGATGATACAAAAAAATGAACCAAAGCAAATAAACCACTGGCAGCCTTATGATATGAAGTTGTCCCACCAGATCTGGCCAGGAGGCTGAGAGCTGGGCAAGGGTACAGTCCTGAGCTGTTGGACAGCAGCATAAGGGAAAGGGACCTGGGGGTCCTGGTGGACAGAAGAGTGCCCATGAGCCAGCAATGTCCCCCTGTGGCCAAGAAAGCCAAGGGCATCCTGGGGTGCATTACAAGGTGGTGAGTAGGTCAGAGAGGTTCTCCTGCCCCTCTACTCTGCCCTGATGAGGCCACAGCTGGAATCTTGTGTCCAGTTCTGGGGCACTCAGCTCAAGTAGGACCTCAGGGAACTGCTTGAGAGAATCCATCCCAGAGGCACAGAGCTGCTGCAGGCAGTGGAACATCTCCTGTGAGGCCAGGCTGAGGCAGCTGGGGCTTGGAGCTGGGAGCAGAGGAGCCTGAGGGCTGCCCTCATGGCTGGGGATAAAGATGTGCAGGGCTGGAGCCAGGCTCTGCTCAGGGATGGCCAAGGACAGCACAAGGGGCACTGGGGGCAAGCTGGAGCAGAGGAGCTGCCAGGGGAGCAGGAGGGGAAACTTTGTCCCTGTGAGGGTGCTGGAGCCTGGAGCAGGCTGCTCAGAGAGGTTGTGGAGTCTCCTGCTCTGGAGCCTTTCCAGCCCCCCCTGGATGTGTTCTGTGTGCCCTGCCCTGCGTGCCCTGCCCTGGCAGGGCTTGGACTGGGAGAGCTCTGGAGGGCCCTTCCAGTCCCTGATGTTCTCTGATTTCAATACCTGGCAACGTTCTTCAGTATTATAATTCATTTGACTCTCACAGTGACTTTGATTAAGTAGAAGCAATAAAGGATCTCCCAAGCTGCAGCTCAGCTGGTCAGGACAAGAAGAGGTTAATTCCCTGTACCTGAGAAGGCAAGTAAGGAGCTTTTCCCAGGCCTGTCTGTCAGTGCGGCTGAGCCTGTGCCTGCCACTCCTCCACTCGCAGGCTTGGCAGATAAACTGTTGTTATTTTGAAGTGGAAAACCTTCTTTTACTCTTTTGGCAAGGAGGTCTGTTGAAGCTGGCAGGGTAAAGCAGGCCTGGGGGAAGCTCTCCCAAGCAGCACTGGAGGAGTTTGGGAGCAAGAATCCTGTGTGCACATTGTCTGCAGGTATTTTCCTGCAGGCAGGATTGTAGCAGGGCACCCTCACTGCTCTTTAAAAGACTGCATTAGACTCTCCATTTAAAGCCATGGAGGATCCCTGAGGATCTGGGTTCTACTGGGTTCCAACCTTCCTCTTCTCCATGGTAGCCCTTGTAAAAAGGGAGTCTCCATCCTCCTGGCATCTGGGATCACAGGAGTGCTGAGTGCCAAGGCCTGTGCCGATTGCCTAATCCTTTGCTCCCCCGCTCTGCTCGCTCTTTCTTACGTGTTTGCTGTCAGCTGTGCCTGTATGAAGCTGATGGTAACAAAACTCAGACCTGAAGCTCCTCAATGTTCTGTTCCAGGGGGACCATTTGATCACAGAGTGTCACTACAGCACTGTGGACCGGAGCCGCGTCACCTGGGTAAGGGCAGCGTCCCGGACCGCGGCACGCGCCCCGGCGGCAGTGGGGACTGCAGGGCTGTCACACAGCGCTGTTGGAAGTGTGCTGATGTGCTCCTGCCTCTCTGCACAGCTTTCACAGAGGCCTAGCTTCTAAGGCCACCAGGATTGTTCTGCTCATGGCTTGAGCTCTTGCACAAAGCACTCGTCTGAGTAGTTTAGGACAAGGAGCAGGCCAGATCATAAACCCAGACCCCGGCACAAGCAGTGCTCTCCCCAGAGCATGCACCAGCATGCACCAACATGCACCAGTATGCACTCCACATGCTCAGAGGAATTGTTTTGATCTCCTTGTCACACATTTCCCCCCAAAGCTGTCATTGCCAGTTCTCACATAGTGAGTTTTCCTTATGCCATGACCAAGATCCAAGAATGCTTCAGGATGAAAGGGACCTTCAGAGCTCATCCAGTGGGAGCCCTCTGCAGTCAGCAGGGACATCTGCAACTGGAGCAGGTTGCTCAGAGCCCCAGACAGCGTGACCTGGGGCATCTCCCACCTCTTGAGTAATCTGAGTCAGCCTTACCATCTTCAGCAGAAAACATTGCTCCTTCTCTCCAGTCTGAATCTCCCTGCCTTAGTTCCCTGCCTTAGTACCCCTTGTCATGTCACCACAGGCCCTGCTGAAAGTCTGTCCCCAATGTTTTTTCTCTGCTCCTTTAAATACTGAAAGGCCACAATAAGCTCTCCACAGAGCCTTCTCTTCAGGCTGTTGACATCAATCCTTCTGTTCACGCAGGCAGTGAAACCCCAGAATGTGATCAGCTGTGCTGCTCCTCTGAATGTAGCTCACTGAGCGTGGTGCTTGCTCAGGTGGCACCACTTGCTTTTGTGCCTGAGAGGGGATCCAGGCAGAATGCAGCTGCTGCAGGCTGGCAGGGGACTCTGGGCACAGTGAGCCTCCATCTGGTACCCTTCTCACCTGCTGGGTTATGCAGGGGGAGGGTCTCTCCTGGACAGCTGCTGCCTGTGGGGCAGCTGCAGAGGAGCCCATGCCATCCCTCTGCACTCCTGCAGCTGGGCCACGAGGAGTGGCTGTGCTGCAGCCCCAGGTGCATAGCCATGGCAGTGGACAGGGCAGGGCCGTGGACAGGGCCGAGCATCCCCTTCAGGCTGGAGGGTGTCCAGCTAAGGTCTGGCACACAGCAGCAGCTGCTGTCCCTGGTGCAGCTTTGCAGGTCAGCAGGGACCAGGCTCCAGCTATTGTGATGTGGCCACTTAGTTTTGGAAGTGAAGCAAATTCAGGTCTGGGGCCACGAGCTGGGCTGCAGCCTGGCTGTAAAACCAGAGCCCCATGTCAGAGCCAGGTTGTTCAGGGCAGGGATGGAGCTGCCAGCACCCAGCCTTCGCCAGGGGCTGAGCCCTCTTTCTCTGGAGGGGCAGGTGAGATCTGAGGGGTTTCTGAACAAGGAAGACCAGTTCCTGGCACCAAGAGAGCAGGGAAACCTCTCCCTGAATTATAACTTGCATGTAGGTGCATGTGGTAGGCACATCAAGGAGAGCGAAAGAGTGAGAACAAAGGCTTTGGAGTTTCTGTCCTCTCCTGTGTGGTGACCACAGCAGCCCTCAGCCCTTGGTCCCTGCTTTGTCTTCTCCATTTCTATTCCTTGGGGGAGATTTATGGAACTGTTCCCACACAGGATTTAGGAACAATCTGCAAGCTGATTTTAGAGTCTGTTTCTCTTACTGCCTGAAAAGCTTCAGTTCTTTGTTTTGTGCTCATTTGCTTCTGAGGCAACGTTCCCTTAACTCTTTCCCTTCTTCCTGCATCTGTGAATGTGCTGACAGGTGGAGTCCATACAGGTGCACATCCCATTTCACCAGGAGAAGCTCATTTCATTTCTTATTAAACAAACTGAGCCTACCAGATTTGTTTTCCACATCTGCTTCATTTTAAAGCCTTCTTTCTAAAGCTGAAAACAAACCTGAACCTCTCAGTGCTCTGCAACACAGCAGGAGGCTTCATTTTACTGAGTGCTGCTCTTTCTGACACCTTTTAAGCTCAGGATGTGTCTCTTGAGCTTGCAGCTTATTTTGTAATGAAGGATAGAATCTCTTCTTGCTACTTGCTGCAGGATAAAGGCTTGATCTGGGCCTCCTGTTAGAGGCTTCATTAGCATAGAAATGCTAATCAGTGCTTCTGTCTGTGGGGTTCCAGTGCTATCTCCATTTAAAGACATATCCCATCTGCAGGGTGGTCTGAGCACCAGGAATGAGATGTGCCTGTCCTACCTGCTCTACTACCCCAGGATCAACCTCACTCGCTGTGCCAGCATCCCAGACATCATGGAGCAGCTCCATTTCATTGGTGTCAAGGAGATCTACAGACCAGTCAGGCAAGTCCAGTGCTTGTGGATGTGTGCAACACTTCTGCCTCTGTCTGTGGGGCTGAATGGTCATTTTTTTGACAGAGTTCCAGAGTCCATCCAGTTGGCAGAGCCCTCCCAGCTCCCCCAGCCCAGCCCTGCCCCCAGCACTGCAGGCTCAGCACCAAACCAGGTCCCTAAGCACCAGCTCCATGCTGCTGGAACACCCCCAGGGATGGGGACTCCAGCACTGCCCTGGGCAGCCTCTCCCAATGTCTGAGAGCCCTTCCAGGGCAGAAATAGTTCCTCACATCCAGCCTCAGCCTGCCCTGGGGCAGCTTGGAGCCATTGCCTCTGCTCCTGTCTTTGGTTGGTATTTTTGGTGGGGCTTGTTATTTTTGTTTGTTTGTTTTTTTCTTGTTTATTTTTTTCCCACACCCATATGTAAAAGAATCTCTGTCAATATCATATCAATGCTCCAAGCCTGTCAATGCATCAAGATCTATCAGTGCTTCACTTAGAGAATTTCGAAACAGGAGTGTAGGAGAAGGACTGTTCCCAAAGGCCTGCAGGGACAGGCCCAGGGGCAATGGTTTGAAATGAGAGCAGAGCAGATTGAGATTGGATGTGAGGAACAAGTTCTGCCCCAGGAGGCTGCTGGAACACTGCAACAGGTTGCCCAGGGAGGGGGTTGAGGTCCCATCCCTGAAGATATTCCAGGTGAGGCTGGACAGGGCTCTGAACATCCTGATCTAGTGGAGGATGTCCCTGCTGGGTGCAGGGGGTTGGAGTGGATGAACTTTGGAGCTCCCTTCCAGCCCAGAGCATTCTGTGATTTGGATTACCCTGGGTAGGTTCATTGTCAGTAATTCTGCTGAAGACAGTCAGTGCAATCAGATCCTAGAACTGTTGCTCACATACAGATCTTAGGATCATGGAATCACAGAATGGGTTGTGTTGGAAGTGCCCTATGAAGCTCATCCAGTGACAGCCCCCTGCCATGGGCAGGGACACCTCCCACCAGCCCAGGCTGCTCAAAGCCTCATCCAGCCTGGCCTTCAACACCTCCAGGGAGGAGGTAGCCACAGCCTCCCTGGGCAACCTGTGCCAGTGACTCCCCAGCCTCACTCTAAAGAAGTTCTTCCTAATATCCAATCTAAGTCTACCCTGCTCCATTTTCAGAGCATTGCCCCTTCTTCTGTCACCATCTGCTCTCCTGGAGCCCCTTTGGGTACTGGAGGCTGCTCTGAGGTCTCCCTTGGAGCCTTCTCCAGGCTGAACAGCCCCAGCTCTTGCAGCCAGTTCCCACAGGAGAGATGCTCCAGCCTGCATCCCCCTCTGCATCTCTGCAGCCCTCCTCTGCACCCTCTCCATCAGGTCCTTGTCCTTCCTTTATTGTGGGCTCCAGAGCTGGACACAGCCCTGCAGGTGAGGTCTCCCCAGCACAGAGCAGAGGGGCAGGATCCCCTCTCTCCAGCTCTGGCCACACTGCTTGGGATGCAGCCCAGGCTGCCCCTGGCTTTCTGTGCTGTCAGTGCCCACTGCTGGCTCCTGTCCAGCTTCTCCCCCACCAACACCCCCAAGTCCCTTTCCTTTCCCTTAATGCTGTCTCAACACACAGTGACAGAAATGCACAAAAGAGGAAGAAGTTGTATTTCTGAAAGGAAGTGGAAGGACTGAGAATATGAAATTGTTCTTACTGGAGGATAAATGGTAGCTAGGCACAATGGTGGAGAGGATTTAGAGAGTGAAACCTTTGGAACAATAACAAAATCAAAGGATAATTTGCATAGTAAATATAAACCCATGAAGTAGTGGCTGCAGTCTGGCCAAGGGGAAGGAAAGAGCTTGTGAGGTGAACTGCTGGCTGCAGGGCTGAGCAAGGTTGCAGGTTTTGTGCAAAGATTCTGCCTGCTGAGTGGTGAACTCCTACTGCTCAGAGAAGATGCACAGGGCACATCTCTGAGCTGTTCATCTGTGTCAGAAAGAAAACCATCAGTTTTCTTCCCAGTAAAACACCCCTCAAGGATCAGAGTAATGGCCCACTGCTCAGCACAAAGACATGAGTACTGTCCTTTTGTGGTGAGATCTGTCTGCTGCAGCACTGCACCAACGTTAAGCCTCCCCTCTGTGGATGGCAGGGCGTGGGGGCTGCTGCCAGTTAGACAGCATCTGCAGTGACCTCCACGAGGGTTCATGTGACTCAGCTGGCACACAGGCACAGAATGGGCTGGCTGGGAAGGGAGCTCCAAAGCTCATCCACTCCAACCCCCTGCACTCAGCAGGGACATCCTCCACTGGATCAGGTTGCCCCGAGCCCTGTCCAGCCTCACCTTGAGTATCTCCAGGATGGAGCCTCAGCCACCTCCCTGGGCAGCCTCTTGCAGTGTTCCAGCAGCCTCCTGGTAAAGCATAAACCACAGGCTGGTAAATTTTAAACAAGATGTTACAATTTCTCCAGGAAGTCAGCAAAAGTCTTGCTGCCTTTCACCATGGGAGTCCTTAGCAAGAACAAAATAGCTTCCCAGATTTTGGTGGGCTCTGCCCTTTAATGTCAGTGGCAGGACAACATCACTCACTAAGAGTGGGGTTCTGATCTCCAGAACCTAACATCAGCCTTAAATGATGGGAGGAAGCCCCTTCTTGACAGGCTGAATCTGTGTGACTGCATAACGATCAATAAATAACCTATTTCAGGCTTTAAGTGTCCCTTGTGGTGCTTAAAGCACCTGTTATGATTGTGGTTATTAATGTTTAATAGGTGGAACTATTGATAACAAATATTAATAACTTTATTAATTAAAAAAATACCCACAGAAAATACTAATTAACCCTATTTACTGGTTCAAAATCACAGAACCAACCAGGCTGGAAGAGACCTCCAAGATCATCCAGCCCAGCCTGTCACCCAGCCCTATCCAATCAGCCAGACCATGGCACTGAGTGCCTCATCCAGGCTTTTCTTGAAGATCTCCAGGGATGGGGACTCCACCACCTCCCTGGGCAGCACAGCCCAGTGGCCAATCTCTCTTGCTGGGAAGAACTTCTTCCTAACAACCAGCCTAAACCTCCCCTGGCACAGCTTGAGACTGTGTCCTCTTGTTCTGCTGCTGGGTGCCTGGGAGCAGAGCCCAACCCCCACCTGGCTACAACCTCCCTTCAGGGAGTTGGAGAGAGCAATGAGGTCACCCCTGAGCCTCCTCTTCTCCAGGCTAAGCAACCCCAGCTCCCTCAGCCTCTCCTCCCAGGGCTGTGCTCCAGACCCCTCCCCAGCTTTGTTGCCCTTCTCTGGACACCTTCCAGTATCTCAACATCTCTCTTGTGGAGCAGCTCCCTCCCCAGCAGGAACATGGAACAATTTAAACAATAGGAGCAAAAAACCAGAGCCAACAAACAGCAATTTGAACTGTAAAGAAAAAACAAAGGAGATGGGCACCATGCCAGCTGTGCCCAAGAGGGGGACTCTGGAATTCCCTAGGGCTTTAACAGAGGCTTATCAGAATCCTACTGGCTAGGTGGCTCACTGCAGATTGCTCTTCAGTCCAGCACATCCGGCTGCTGCATTTATCAGCGGCAACGCGGCTCCACGCGAGGGCTTCGGCGTGCCCAGACTGGCGTCAGGCAGGCGACAGCTGAAGGAGCACAGCTCCGCTTCCTGTGGGCTTCTGCACCTTGTTGCTGAGGCACAGGCTTTTACCCCGGAGGCCTTTGTAGAAAGGTTGTTGCTGCTGAGGCTTGCAGTGCTGTCAGCTTTGTAGCTTTGCCTGTTCTGGAGAGGTTCTTCAGCTGCAATCTTCGCAGCGGTTCTTGTTGCTTCCTGCAGTAAGACAAAGCTGTCCTGGGGTCTTGGCTCCTGCAGCTGGCCAGGCACCTCTCTACTGCTGGGCTTTTCTTTTCCACACCTTACTGTGCAGGGTGCTGGGGCTCTCTGGGTAAACTGAAGCATGGCACAGCTTCCAAACTGCAGCGCAAGGATGGGAGGAAAAGACCTCACAGCTCGCAGAGAGTACGAAGAGAGCTGCTCGCTACGGCGCCCAGGCGAGCAGCCGCGCACGGAGCCCGGCTGCACGGAGCCCAGCTGCACGGAGCCCAGCTGCACGAGCCGGCCTGAGCTTACAGAGGCAGCCACTGCCCACAGGAGAGTCATCCACAGCCCACAGGAGAGGCATCCACTGCCTACAGGAGAGGCATCCACTGCCCACAGGCGAGGGATCCACGGCCCACAGGAGAGGGACCCACAGCCAGCAGCAGAGGGATCCATAGCCAACAGGTTTCTGAGGCTAGGCATAGCTAATGCAAGCTATCTTAATTAGCATAGGTGTCCTCCCCCTTCTCATCCTCAGGACCTCAGCAGCATAGGTGTCCTCCTCTTCTTTGAATATAATCAGACATGGCCAGGGACTCAAAAAGCAGAACCACTGCTCCTCCCCTGCCTTCCCTCTTAGCAGTGGTCTCTGGCTGCCTGTTACCTTGGTCCTTACCAGTTGTTCTCCTGCATGCCTTTGTGAAGATGCCCTGAGGCCAGGAGGGATCTTATCACCTAAGGAGAGGATCCTTATTTGCCTGACACCCTGCATTTACTCTTTGCTTTTAAAACATACCTTTACTTTTCCCTTCATCATCAGGGGAGGCTTGGCTTTCAGGTTTGCAGGATAAGGCTCCTGGCTTCTCTCCCAGAGCTTGGACAGTTGCAAGGCAAAGCTCTGGCTCTTTGGGCTGATACTTAGAGATTTCCCAAGACAATGCTGGCAGTGACAGCAAAGACTGAGATAGAAACCTGATACTGGCAGGCTCACACCTGTCCCACTTGGACCTCAGGGCATGTCCAGACAAGCCTGGGCAACGTGGGCAATGTTCTGGAAAACCAGAGCTCCTGGCTCCTGCCCCTTCTCTGCTTTAGGGCATATCTGAGGCTTTGTCCCTTCAGGACAGCATCTCAGTAGCAGGTCAGCAGTGGAAGTGATTGCATACAGAGTGAGAATAGTCTAAAGAGGAAAGTTCCTGTGTGGATGAACTGCAGAAACATCCCCAGGGTGCAGAATGCACTGTTAGTGGTGCAAGGTGGACAGCAGCTGTGGTGTTGGATGCACTCAGCTAAGGTAAGAGCAAGAGTTTAAAATCCAATGGCTGGTCTGGGAGTGTGTCCTCACACTTGCAGCTTGGAAGTTCCTTTTCCTGATAGAGTTTATCTTAGTCACGCAATTGCAAAATGATTTCCTATTACTGCCAAGTCCTTGGATCTATGGACTTCACTGCTCTGAGTTCTGGAACCTAGATCCAGACCAAAAGGGATGGAAGAAAATCACATTGCAGTCAGAAATCATCACACTGCAGACAAATCATCACACTGCGGTCAGAAATCATCACACTGCAGTCAGACCATCACACTGCAGTCAGAAATCATCACACTGCAGTCAGAAATCATCACACTGCAGACAAATCATCACACTGCGGTCAGAAATCATCACACTGCAGTCAGAAATCATCACACTGCAGACAGACCATCACACTGCAGACAGACCATCACACTGCAGTCAGAAATCATCACACTGCAGACAAATCATCACACTGCAGTCAGAAATCATCACACTGCAGACAAATCATCACACTGCGGTCAGAAATCATCACACTGCAGTCAGAAATCATCACACTGCAGACAAATCATCACACTGCAGTCAGAAATCATCACACTGCAGACAAATCATCACACTGCGGTCAGAAATCATCACACTGCAGTCAGAAATCATCACACTGCAGACAGACCATCACACTGCAGACAGACCATCACACTGCAGTCAGAAATCATCACACTGCAGACAAATCATCACACTGCAGTCAGAAATCATCACACTGCAGTCAGAAATCATCACACTGCAGACAGACCATCACACTGCAGACAGACCATCACACTGCAGTCAGAAATCATCACACTGCAGACAAATCATCACACTGCGGTCAGAAATCATCACACTGCAGACAGACCATCACACTGCAGACAGACCATCACACTGCAGTCAGAAATCATCACACTGCAGACAAATCATCACACTGCAGTCAGAAATCATCACACTACAGTCAGAAATCATCACACTGCAGTCAGACCATCACACTGGAGACAAATCATCACACTGTGGTCAGAAATCATCACACTGCGGGCAGACCATCACACTGCAGACAAACCATCACACTGCAGTGCAGCCCTACTTCATTTTCCACACCATTTCTGTGTATATTCTCTTCACACAGGGAGCAGTTTCTAGATGAGTCCCATCTCAGACTCTTTGAGCTCAGAAAGCAAACACTCTAAGCAAGGTTGTGCTTTCTGGAGTGCTCCTTCCTGATAACTGCAGTCAAGGGGAAAATGCACATTTGGCCTGGGGAGATGAAGGCCTTTTGAACAGAGTGAGTATGCAGAGTGTCTGCCACAAGTGGAATAGTAATTAGAAAGAGGGATTGTTAATGCCTCTAGTATTTATGACCTCATCTACAAGCCTTGTTTCACTAAGCTCTATCAGCCTGAGGATATGTGACCTGACAGTCATCTCTCTTGTGTCACTCTTGCATTGGCATTGCTTCACTGACTTCTGCTGCAGTAGTAGTAGCAGCAGTAGTAGTTGCAGCAGCAGTAGTAGCAGCAGCAGCAGCAGTAGTAGTAGTAGTAGCAGCAGCAGTAGTAGCAGCAGCAGCAGCAGTAGTAGTAGTAGTAGCAGCAGCAGTAGCAGCAGCAGCAGCAGCAGTAGTAGTAGTAGCAGCAGCAGTAGTAGCAGCAGCAACAGTGTACTTATTACTTTATCATTTTATTATTTGTATTATTGCTTACTAAATGTCAGACCAGAAATCTCATTTCTTCCCTTTCCACATCTTTGGCTGCTTGGAAGTGGGATTGGCCTCACTTCTGCCTGGAGGAGGTGGCAGACGGTCAGCTCTCCTGCAGCAGCGCAGCAGGGCTCCTTGCTGCCCCTGAGCAGAGCTCTGCTGGCAGCCAGCACGCAGGGGGAAGCTGAAAGGCAGTGTTCACACCACCAGGCACTGCTGCCTGTTAGGGCAGCTCGTCTGATGAGCTGAGCTGGGCCCTATTGTCTGAGCTATCTGCAGCTTGGCAGAGCCAGCTGGAAGCAGCCTGCCAGAGGCAAACTCCCCTCTGTAGTGCTGCTCAACCCAGGAGGGGTTGTGGCTTGTTGGTGTGTTTGGGGTGTCTGTGAGACCTTGCAGCAGAAACTCTGTGCTGCTCAGCCTGGGAGCTCAGGCTGCAGGTCAGACACAGCGAGGTGATTCTCTTTCCTAATGGCCTTCATTTCTCAAAGCATCTGGCAGCAAGGCCTAAGCTGCTGGCACACTGATCCTGAGCAAGGGCAGCAGTGTGCAGTGGCAGAGCTCAGCTGGGCACCACACAGATTCACTGCACATCTGTTTTCCTCAGCAGGTTCTCCAAAAGCTGCTCTCCACCAGCTCCCACTCGATGCTGTGTGTCTGATTCCTAAACTCTGTTCATTTTCCTGTAGGACTTGGCCCTTCATCATCAAGAGTCCCAGGCAGTATAAAAACCTCTCTTTCACGGATGCAATGAACAAATTCAAGTGGTCCCCCTCGGAGGGCCTCTCCTACAATGAGCTGGTGCTGAAGCTGCCAGTAAACGTCAGATGCTCCAAGACTGACAACGCAGAGTGGTCGGTAAGTCTGAGTGCTGCAAGGGAGGCACAAATGTGATGTACTCTGCTCCTTCCTGATGATTAGCTGTCTGCTGACTGCCCACCTGCCTACATTTGCATGCAGCAGCAATGATGAGAAGGTTTGGCAAGCCTATCACCTAATCCACCGTGATAGAATCATTAAATCCTTAAGGCTGGAAATGCTTTTAAGATCATCGACTCTAACCCAACTGCCATGACCACAAAACCATACCCTGAAGCACCACATCTACAACTTCTGGAACACCTCCAGGCAGGAGGACTCCACCACCTCCCTTAGCAGCCTGTTCCAATCTCTGACCACTCTTGCAGAGAAGAAATGTTTCCTCATCTCCAACCTAACCCTGCCCTGGCACAATTTCAGGCCATTTCCTCTTGTCATGTCTCTGGTTACTTGGGGGAAGAACCCCACCCCCACCTCATTGCAACCTCCCTTCAGGGAGCTGCAGAGAGCAATGAGGTCTCTCCTCATCCTCCCCTTCTTCAGGCTAAGCAATCCCAGCTCCTTCAGCCTCTGCTCAGCAGCCCTGTTCTCCAGACCCCTCACTAGCTTTGTTGCCCTGGGATGCTGTGCTGGAAGCAGTGAAGGAGGTTCTGTCTTCCTAATCTTTGTCCCACTTCAGATCTTCTCTGCAGAGCAGCTACTGACTGAACTGAGACTGTTCACCACTGTGAGGGAAACTTCTTGACCTTTGCAACTGCTGGCCCACAGCAGCTGCATGGTCCCTCTGTTACTGATTATCTGTCAGAGGACAAGTTGAGATGCTGAAATTACACAGGAATGTCATCAGCAGGGGAGAGGCTTTCATAAAACAATGTCTGTGCTGTCTGGAAGATGATAAGGAGCAGAGCTTACAACTCAACAAATACAGTCAGAGTGAGGTCAACTGGGACTGCACAGTTCCTCCTGCTAATCAGAGTTTCCTATCTCAAGTGGCTAGGGCAAAGCTAAAATGAGAGCTTTTCCTTTTCCCTTCCCTCATTAGTGATATTCCAATAACTTGGTCATCCTCATCAGAGGCAAGAAAAGCTTTCACCTGAATGGCCAAACTGTGGTTTCTTACACAAAGGGAAAACATAGAAGCAGAGGACCTGAGTTGAAAATACCTTCATGCCTCTGCAGAGATGGTGCCCTGGCCAGGCTCAGCTCTGTGCTGGGTTTGCTATGAGTCACTCAGATTATTTCTCTTCCTGCAGCGCAAGGTAGCTGCAACATGGGAAACACCCCAGGGCAAGCAGGTGCAGTGCAGGTGAGCAGCCAGGACAAACAGCAGCTCGTCTCTTGCAGAGCTTTGGCTTTCACACACAGGGAGAGTGTTTACATTTAACACACAGGGAGAAGCACAACCAAGGAGTGTGCCCAAGCCTCCCCATGCTGGCCTCTCCTTGCCTATTTCTTACACATGGACAAGGAGAGCTCTTGCACTCCATGGAAAGTGTCCTTAAAGATCTGCCAGCCCTGCTCTGCTCCCCTGGCCCTGAGCACTCTTTCCCATGGGGTCCTCCTGACTGACTCCTTGCAGAGCTGGAAGTTTTGTCGGAAAGCACGCACGGACTCCCTTGTTGGTGAGGCAGGAATCCTTTATTGGTACAGAACAAGCAGCTTAGATAGGAAAAATCCAGCAGGGTAAGCAATTCCCTGACATTCTTGCACCACTGCTGCTAATTGAGTTTTCTCCTTTGATATGCAGCTGGCCATTGTTATCTTCATCCCATATCAGGCTGATCTTCTCCAGCATGGAGGCAAGTGTCCTCCTGTCTCGCACTTCAGGTTGTTTACCACGGTCAGCTCTTCTTTATCATCAAGCCATCCTTCCAGTATCAATGGCCTGTTGTTCTTTCTTGTCCTGAAACCTTCCATAGATACTTTCTGCTTTCCTACAACTCCCCATTTTTATATGGTTTAAACCAGCAGCCATCACTTGTGTCCTGACCATCCTCATGTTCCTAAGAGCTATTATTACAAATACCATTAACACTACAATTACAATGCCAATCACTACAAGGATTCCACCTATAACCCACACTCGTAGATTCAGACCTGAGAACCAATTGTTTGGATTCAGCCAGCTCAGATCTTTGTTCAGTGCTTCCCATGTTGAATCAATCCGCACCTGTTGTATATTTGCTAATTGCAGTTCCAGCTGATGCTTCAATGTTTGGACATTATATTTCAAGGAGCTATCAAAGGCCCCTTGTAAGTGTGATCTTACTGACTTCCAATCATGCTGAGAGTCATTCCAAGACAAGGATGTTACACACATGTCCTTCTTATGATATTCCCAATCACACTGCAGCATCATATGGGTCTGCAAGGCAGCTTGTTGGTCTCCTAACCGAACAACACTGGCCTCAAGTGCATACAACCTTGCCATTATTTCCTCATCTATAGCTTCCTGCATCTGCAAATCATTTGTCACATTGGTTAATAAAGTTCTCACTGTGTCCACAGTTTGTGTGCCCTTTGTCAAAGCTGTAACTGAAGCAGCAGCAGATGCTAATATTATCACAGCTGATATTATAGCAAAAATTAACCATCCCACAAATCTTTTTTGCCCTTTTTCTAGAATCTTTTAGTCCCTGGTCTAATAGCCTGATAACATGGTCCAATCCATTTTCACTCTCCCATCCTCTTGTCATATTCACTGAAATCCATACCTCTGCCCTTCTTTGGAAGGGAATAATCTTGCTCTGCTGATCAATGTCTCTATCAATAATACAAGTCTTAAAAGTAATGTTGCTACAACTAAGATGACCAATGCTTGATTCGTTATAGATTATACAATTGACACCTATTCCTAACACACAGGGGTGGGCAGTACACACAGTAGCAAAGGAACTATGCAGTACATGTTCTACTAAAATGCCTTTACATGAGAGGTCTTTTATACTGCAACAAGGCAAGTTCTTCTGACAATGCATGAAGCATTAGAGTTTAAATGAGAAACACAACCTCAAAACATACAAAGCTGTTACTGCCAGGTTTCACACACACATAACCCCCCCCCCCCCCCTTTTTTCTTTCCTTAATGATTCCACCTGGGTCCTTTTACACATTTTTGGTGAGCTGTTGGATCACGCTTCACCCCCTGCTTACCACTTAGGGGAGAAGCCCTTAGCTGCTCTGGGGGGCACACTACTCCCCTCACCTAATGGTCCTACCAAGAGGGGAGCGGTGGGCTCAGCCCTCTCCTTGGGCTCAGGCCAGCAAGTCACAATCACTTCTAATTGCCTTGTGGATAGCCCATCTATCGCTTCTGTTGGAATACCTTTCTTCTGACCCAGCAGGAGACAAAGGGGGGATTCAGAATTATGTTTTAGTTCTCTTAAGATACCATATGACAGAGACTGATACACAGGAGCAGTTCCACCTCCGGGTCTGTTTTCCACCACTCCTGGCATCGCACACATCTGTAACATTTCTGTATTTATAAAACCCTTATCATCTTTATCTATTAAAACATCAGAAATTGAAATTTGCAGTCGTGTAGCTACACTTGGAACATGTTCATTAATCAACAATTCATTAGACATTTTCACACCATCCTGCACATTGCCTCCCTGATAAAGCATCCCATTATCCCTCACCCCCATATTACTCATAGTAGCGTCAGGAGGTACACAAACACCTCCATAAGGTGGCGGGGGGGTAGACAAAGCCCCCGCCTGCTGGGGTATAGGAACCGAATGAGGCTGAGGGTAAAATCCTGCTGGAAAAGGAAAGGGATAGGGAACAGAGTTAACAACTTCAGTAGTGGCATTTAAGGGAAGAGAGGAAGATAAACTTGGTGCTGTGGGTTGGAAAAGTGGCTGGTTTGATTTGTCGAGTGATTCTTGAGTAGCGGAGCTGTCGGGATCAAAAGCAATTAGTTTTTCATCAGTTACTTGAGTCGGTGGTTTTAACTTTGCATCTGGTTTTCTTTGTTTCTTCTGCTCCGGTTGAGGAGTTGCTCCTTCTGCAGCTGCTACAGCTGCCTTAAGCGGAGGTACCTGTGGATATAAACCTGGCTCCTTTTCTGTAGCAGTGGAGCCCTGGTCGAAAGGATCATCCAGCTCTGGGTCTGACTCAGAGCTGCTGTCCGTGTATTTTGCACTTGCATCAGGCAATGTCTTAGACTTCTTAAGGGGCACGTCAAACGGCCTCTTTCGCTGTTGAACTAGGAGCTTTTGTGACCGTGCTCTCATTGACGGGTCATCAGTGCCTATTCTTTCCTCCCCCGTGTGCCCTGCAGCCAGACCGCTTGTTTCTGCCTGTGTTTTGTTGTTTGTAGGAAGGTCATCCTGCTTCTGAGGGCCCGCATGGGTAATGGGAGTGTTTAGAGTCCCCGAGGGTGAAGTGCTGTTGGATTTACTCATTAGCGTGGTCAGCGCTCGCCATAGTCTGCGCCACATTATTAAAATGGCCGGTGAAAAATCATTCCCGGATTTTTGTGCTTCTGAGAGGGTCTCTCCAACCCTGTTCCACTCTGTTAATTCGTATGTCCCTGATTCAGGATACCAGGGGCAATTGCAATTGATCCACAGCAACAGAAGGGTAAGTTTGTGAGAGCTCAGTCTATACCCTTGCTCTTTGATAATTCGCATAAGCACACCATGGTGCCATTGCTGTGATCTCGTGGCTCCTTGGCCCATATTCTTCCCCGGCCGCAGTCCCCGTACCTGACCTGCAAGTGTAGGGGATGGACGCGTCGTCTGCTCACTTCTCCCATTCGGCTCACTGGGGGTGCAATCCGAGGGTGAGTCTGGAGAGAGATCTCACTGAAGTCCCTGTTCGGGCGCCATTGTGTCAGAAAGCATGCACGGACTCCCTTGTTGGTGAGGCAGGAATCCTTTATTGGTACAGAACAAGCAGCTTAGATAGGAAAAATCCAGCAGGGTAAGCAATTCCCTGACATTCTTGCACCACTGCTGCTAATTGAGTTTTCTCCTTTGATATGCAGCTGGCCATTGTTATCTTCATCCCATATCAGGCTGATCTTCTCCAGCATGGAGGCAAGTGTCCTCCTGTCTCGCACTTCAGGTTGTTTACCACGGTCAGCTCTTCTTTATCATCAAGCCATCCTTCCAGTATCAGTGGCCTGTTGTTCTTTCTTGTCCTGAAACCTTCCATAGATACTTTCTGCTTTCCTACAAAGTTTGCTATCCCAAAATTCAGGTTCCTGACCTCACTCTTCACCTGAAACAGAATCCTCAGTATGTGAACTCCTCCAGTGCGTGAGCCCTGCAGCCCAAGCTGCCTCCATCACCCATTATCTCCCCTGTGCTGCTGGCCATCAGGTCCAGCAGAGCATCCCCTTGGGTGAGGCTGTCTGTTACCTTAGGAATATTTCTATTCAGCTTGATGTCTCCACAGCACAGACAGGACCCAGCATACTGGCAGCCTAGAAGGCCAGTGGCAGCCTGGGCTGCATCCAAAGTGGTGTGACCAGAGATGGAGAGAGGGGATCCTGCCCTGAGGGGATGCTCTACTGAGACCTCACCTGCAGTGCTGTGTCTGGGGCCCTTAACACAGGAAGGACATGGACATGATGCAGAGGATCCAGAGGAGGCCACAATGATGATGAGAGGGCTGGAGAACCTCCCCTATGGGAACAGGCTGAGAGAGTTAGAGCTGTTCAGCCTAGAGAAGAGTATCTGCAGGGGAGCTGCAGGCAGGCTGGGGAGGGACTGTTCAGAAGGGGCTATGGGGATAGGACCAGAGGCAATGGTTTGAAACTGGAGCAGGGCAGAGTCAGGTTGGACATCAGGAGGAAGTTCTGCACAGGGAGGCTGGGGAGACTCTGGAACAGGTTTCTGAGGGAGGTGGTTGAGGCTCCATCCCTGGAGACATTCAAGGCTAAACTTGCTGTGTCCCTGTGCAGCCTGCTCTAGTTGGAGATGTCCCTGTGATTGCAGGGGGGTTGGACAAGATGACCTTGGAGAGTCCCTTCCAAGTCCATGCATTCTGTGTGATTCTCAAGCAAGCTGCCAATTACAGAGCAGAGCTCAGATTTCTCACCTGCTCTGCCAAACCTGCTCATTTCCATTCTTTTCCTTGCAGATCCAAGGCATGACAGCTCTGCCCCCTACCATAGAGAGACCCTACAGGACAGAGCCGGTCATCTGCAGCTCTTCTGCTGGTTCACATTGCAGCTTGCTCCTCACCCTCTTGTTTGTTGCATACCTCCCAGCCAGCACCATGGCAAACCTGGGGCTCCCTGTATAAGGCTGCCTGTCCCTTGGTGTCTCTGCCCTGTGACTCCTGTGTGTTTGCACTGTTGCCACTGTAGATATATTTTTTTACATGTGAATAAACTCAATTTGCCAGTTCCAAACAGACTGTCTGCTTCCCTCCCAGAACTGTGTTTGGTTTGTTTGTCAGTGTAGTTTGTACAAAGCACAGGTGGTCCCCTGGCACCCTGCACCCCCAGAGCCTGCCCCGCGCTGTTCTGCTACACTGTGCCGTGGAGCTTGCCCCTGGTGTTCCCACACTCAGCTCTGTGTATCAGTACATGCAATAAACTGAAAGCAGCCTGGTTAACCACACCCAGCCCCCTGTCTGCTGTGTTCTTTTCTCTGGGTTCTTGGCACCTGCAGGTTGTGAAGTTGTTGCTGTACCTACAGGTCTTGTGAGGGTGTGTTTGAGCTTGGCTGCCTAACAGAGGTTGTAATCTGGAGTGCTGTGTCCAGTTCAACAGGGACAGGGATCTACTGGAGAGGGTCCAAGAGAGGCTACAAGGGGGATTGGAACATCTGTGTGATAAGGAGAGGCTGAGAGCCCTGGAGAAGAGCAGGCTGAGAGAGAATCTGATCAATGGTTATAAATATCTGATGGGTGGGGGGCAAGAAGGGGCCAGGCTCTGCTCAGTGGTGTCCTGGGATAGGACAAGGAGCTAGGGACACAAACTGGAACCCAGGAAGTTCCACCTGAGCATGAGGAGAAACTGTGGTGTGAGAGTGCTGGAGCCTGGAGCAGGCTGCCCAGAGAGGTTGTGGAGTCTCCTTCCCTGGAGAGATTCCAAACCTGCCTGGATGTGGTTTTGTGCAACCTGATCTGGGTGACCCTGCTCTGGCAGGGGGTTGGACTGGGTGATCTCCAGAGGTCCTTTCCAACTTCTAACATCCTGTGATTCTCTGATGCATTCAAGGAGGACATTTTTGGTAGCAACACACTGCAGGCCCTCTGAGCTCCTGAGCAATGGGGGTGCTGTGGGTGTCAAAGGGCTGACAATGCCTAAAAGATTCCTGTGCCAGCATTCTGTCCTGGCAGGGCTCCTTTCCCCAGTCCCTGGCAACTCAGTGCACTTCTTTTGTTTCCAGGTATTTGTACAGTGAGCAGAGCTTTGGCAAGGGGCAGCAGACCTCTGCCTGTTTGATCTGGACAGCAGGGGCAGCAAAGATCCATCTCACAGCCAGGTTCTGGCAGAGGGTGAGCCTGCCAGGAGCCGTTGTTGGCACAGCCTGAGCATCCCAGCAGGGCAGGCTGTGGCTGGGAGGTTCTGTCTGTGTCTGTCTGTGCCCTCTGCTCCAGGGGTGTTTCCTGTGTCCAGCAGCCCAGCCCAGTGGGTGGGCACAGGCAGTTCTGTATTTCTACCATAATCCCTTGCACCACTATAATCTTTGTGGCAGGGTCTGGCACTTCCTCTGCCCTTCCCTCTCCAAGACTCGGTAACTGGGGGAGAGATCTCCCGGCCATGGCCCTGATTGGGCCCAAGGCCACGGGGGGATGGGCAGGCTCAGGTCTGGCCAGCTGAGACCACCCTAACAGTAGTGGGGGGGAAGGAGGAGCCCTGGGGGTTTTGGGTCCACCCTCAGGTGGGGTTGGGGTCTCTTTCTTGTCACTATGTTTCCTTTGCACACACTCACTGCTCTCTATTGAAACTCTCCACCACTTTTGCAATGTTGGTCCGCATCGTTACTCCTGCCCGTGCTGGGGAGGGGTCTGCCCCAACCCACTCCAGTGCCTCTTGGTTTTGCTGGTTTGTTTGCTTATTTATTTTGAAATCTGCAACATTTTTACTCATTGGCTGTTGGGCAGGGGAGAGTCACCTGCACTGCCACCACCCTCTGCAGGCTTCATAGAATCATAGACTGGCTTGAGGTGTGTGATGGGTTAGCACCTTTTCCTGAAAACAAAGCTGGGTGGAGGGCTTGCGGGTACTTTACCCTCCCCTGCAGGGCGTTTTCCCCTAGGAAGCTGAGTCTGTTCCACTCCCCCCTCCCTGCCCAACTAGGGTATAAAAAGCAGGACATCATAGCTGTTGGGTCTCTTTTTGGCTCCTGCCTCTGCTGGATGAGAGCTGCTGCATTTGCCCTCCTGCTCCTCAGCCACGTGGCCGGACCTGATCCTTCTCCCTGCTGCCTCCACACCTCCTCAGGACTGGTTTTGTATTATTCTTTCTTGTCCCCTTTCCCATCCATCCTTGTTCCTTGCCCCTTGTGAACCTTTCCTGTTATTGTTATATATATATATATATATAGTTTAAAGAAAATTCTTCACCTCTCTACTTCCAAGCCGACTCCAGATTATTGTTTAGTGGATTTGCTCCTTACCCTTTTCTTTCCCCCTCTCTGTTTTGGGGAGAGAAGGGAAGTGGGGGAGAGATTCTCAGCCTTTCCCCTATCTGGGCTTTTAACTCCCAGCTAAGGCTCAAACCACCACAATTTTTGGCGCCTCCAACGTGGGGCTTGGAAATTAATCTTGCATTGGGAGAGCAATACTTTGTCTGAAAAAGGGACTGGAAGTAGAGATGGCAATTTTAAAGAACCTGATAGTCCAAGCCTTTGCATGGGTGTTTGGCTGGATCTTTTGGACCCACATCTACAAATTAATAACTTACCATGTGGTGTGGTTAATGATAGAGATGCTGCTCAACTGGATAAAAACTTTACCAATGAAGCTGGGCATGTACCTCTTGAATTCCTTGAATTTCACTGTCAGTGGTGACTTTTCTAACATAGGAAATTTTCCTGAAGCAGGCTATGAAGCCAATGGTGTAGATGAAAGTGCCTGTGATGGAAAATTGCTTTACATTGCAATATACTCCATATGCTTAAATGTAATCCTTATAGGGGCATTTGCTGTGACTGTGTTGGGTGGGGGACTAGTGAACCCATTAAGAGCTGTTTGGAGGGTGATAACACACTCCATTGCACTCTTTAACGACTGGGGGCGTGTCTGCTGTGGGCATTGTAAGCACTCTGTAAATGGAAAAAGGGAGGGGTCAGGTTGTAATGAGTGTGCCAGATCTCAGCCTGAGCCCCAGGCACAAGGGTTTGCCCCACCACCAGCAGCTCCACACTTAACCCCTGATGCTCCTGCCAATGCAGTCTCTCTAGCACCGGTCACCACACGCAGGAAAAGAAGCCAAAAATCATCGCCAAGCACAGATGGTGAGGAAGGAACCTCAGCAGGCCCCAGCACCTCAAAGAACCCAGCGGTGGATGAAGATGAGTCAGACCAGGAAATAACTGTTACATCGCTGCCCAGAAAGGAACTAAGGCAAACTCGTCTGGACTACGCAAGGAGAGAGGGTAAGCCAATACTAAGCTGGGCCTTGAGATGCTGGGACGAGGGGGTGGACACAGTGGACCTGGATAAGAGGGAGGCGAAGCTTTTAGGCTCCCTGACTCGTGATGCTGGTCTGGACAAAGAGTTAGCCAAACTTGATGGAATACACACTCTCTGGGCCCGGATACTTAATGCCATCAAGAGCCGGTACCGCTCAAGAGATGACCTGCCCTGGGCCCCAGTTAGATGGACAACTATGGAACAGGGCATTCGGTATCTGAGGCAGATGGCTGTGCTGGAAATAATTTATGGGGATGGCCAGCTCCCTTCAGACCCAGATGAGGTGCCCATGAGACGGCCCTTTGTAAAGAAACTCACCCAGGGTGCTCCTCAGAAATATGCTCACACATTAGAAGGGATACTCCTGACTGGACAGGATGGAAGTCCTAAAACTGTCTGTGAGTTTGCCAATGATTTAAGGGAATATGAGGACAGCGTAAATCAGAAACCCCTGATCTCAGCCATAGAAACTATGGCTAAAGACATTGTCAAAGAGATCAAGACCTCCATGTCTGAACTAAAAAAGGGGAGCGATGCCTCCTTTGCCCCTTCTCCCTCAGAATGGGTCCAGGTTTCAGCAATCAGGAACAGGCGACCTTCCCCTAGGAGATCACCCCAAGCCAGTCGGGGGATGTCAAGGGTGTCTCTGTGGAGGTTCCTCTGTGACCATGGAGAGGACATGGACACCTGGCATGGCCAACCCACCTCTGCCCTCTGGAACAGAGTGCGGGAACTGCAAGATGGGCACCACGGGGATAACTCATCCAGGAGAAGGGCTGCCCCAGTTTCCCGCAGGGGTCCCTCTCGCTCAAGAGACCCTTCCCCTAGCAACACAGGACCCTGTGACAAGTGTGGACATCGCTGCCAGCATTAGAGGTGCCCTACCTCCAGCCAGGTGGAGGCCAGGGACAACAGAGTATACTGGGATGTGTATGTGAAATGGCCTGGCACTTCAGAAGCCCTGAAGTACCGAGCTCTGGTGGACACAGGGGCCCAATGCACCCTGATACCATCGAGGTACAAAGGGGCTGAGCCCATAAGCTTTCAGGGAGTCACAGGGGGCTCACAAGACCTGACTATACTGCAAGCTGAGATAAGCCTGACCGGGAATGAATGGGGAAAGCACGACATAGTGACTGGTCCAGATGCACCTTGCATTCTTGACATTGACTTTCTGCGGGAGGGATGCTTCAAGGACCCCAGGGGGCACAAGTGGGCATTTGGGGTGGCAGCTGTGGAGACTGCAGGCAAAGAACAGCTGTCCACCATGCCCGAGCTGTCGGATGACCCCTCTGTAGTGGGCAGCCATAAGGTACAGGATTTGAAGTTACCTCTTGCCTCTCGCATAGTACATCGCAGGCAATACAGGACTAACAGAGACTCTCTGCACCCCATACACCAATTGATTCGACGACTGGAGAGCCAGGAGGTGATCAGCAAGGCTCACTCCCCCTTCAACAGCCCGATATGGCCAGTGCGGAAGGCAAATGGGGAATGGAGACTGACCGTGGACTACCGTGGCCTGAATGAAGTGACTCCTCCGATCAGCGCTGCCGTGCCGGACATGCTGGAGCTGCAGTACGAGCTGGAATCGAAGGTGGCCAAGTGGTATGCCACAATTGACGTTGCTAATGCCTTTTTCTCCATTCCCATTGCAGAAGAATGCAGGCCACAGTTTGCTTTCACCTGGAGGGGGGTACAGTATCAATGGAATTGGTTGCCTCAGGGCTGGGTCCATAGCTCAACCACCTGCCATGAGGTGATACAGACTGCCTTAGAGAAAGGTGGAGCCCCTGAGCACCTGCAGTTCATCGATGACATAATTGTATGGGGTGAGACAGCAGAGGAAGTCTACCAGAAGGGTAAAAAGATAATTAGTATCCTGCTGGAGGCTGGCTTTGCCATCAAGAGAAGTAAGGTAAAAGGGCCTGCAAGGGAGATCCAGTTCCTGGGTGTTCAATGGCAGGATGGCCGTCGCCACATCCCTCAGGAAGTGGTGAACAGGGTAGCCACTATGGTGCAGCCCACGAACAAAAAGGAGACACAGTCCTTTTTGGGACTTGTGGGCTTCTGGAAAATGCACATTCCTGGGTACAGCCAAATTGTGAAGCCTCTCTTCCATGTAACAAGGAAGAGAAATGATTTTGTGTGGGGACCTGAGCAGCAGGTGGCATTCGACCAGATCAAACGAGAGGTGGTCCATGCTATGGCTCTGGGACCTGTTCGAACTGGGCCAGAGATCAAGAATGTGCTGTACACTGCGGCCGGTGAGAATGGTCCTACGTGGAGCTTGTGGCAGAAGGCCCCTGGTGAAGCCAGGGGCAGGCCCCTAGGTTTCTGGAGTAAGGGGTACAAAGGCTCCGAGGCCAACTACACCGTGACAGAGAAGGAAATCCTAGCTGCCTATGAGGGTGTCCGGGCTGCCTCTGAGGTAATTGGGACTGAGTCGCCTCTATTTCTAGCTCCAAGGCTTCCAGTCCTGACCTGGATGTTCAAAGGAAGAGGCTCAACCCCACATCATGCCACAGATGCTACCTGGAGTAAGTGGATGGCCCTGATAACTCAGCGAGCTCGGATGGGGAGCTTTGAACGCCCTGGCATAGTGGAAGTGATCACCAACTGGCCAGAGGGTGCTGACTTGGGAATGCCACCAGAGCAGACAGTGACCCGTGCTGAGGAGGCTCCCCCATACAATGATCTCCCTGATAATGAGAAGGGCTATGCTCTATTTACAGATGGGTCCTGCCGGCTTGTAGGCAGCAAGCGAAGATGGAAGGCAGTTGTCTGGAGCCCGACAAGGCAAGTGGCAGAAGCAAGGGATGGAGAAGGTGAATCCAGTCAGTACGCAGAGGTAAAAGCTGTCCAGCTGGCCCTGGATATAGCAGAACGAGAGAACTGGCCAGTGCTGTACCTCTACACTGACTCCTGGATGGTAGCCAATGCCTTGTGGGGGTGGCTGAAGGAATGGAGGAGGAATGGGTGGCAGAGAAAAGGGAAGCCTCTTTGGGCCGCTGACCTGTGGCAAGACATCGCTGCCCGCCTGGACAGGCTGCCAACCAAGGTACGGCACATCGATGCACACATCCCCAAGAGCAGAGCCACAGAGGAGCACAAGCACAACCACCAAGCAGACCTGGCTGCTAAAATCTCCCAAATAGACTTGGACTGGGAACACAAGGGCGAGCTGTTCTTAGCTCGCTGGGCCCATGACACTTCTGGCCACCAAGGGAGAGATGCCACATACCGGTGGGCTCGGGACAGATCCGTGGACATCTCTCTGGAGGCCATCTCACAGGTCATCCATGAGTGTGACATCTGTGCCGCCATCAAGCAGGCCAAGCGTATGAAGCCTCTGTGGTATGGGGGGAGATGGTCAAAATATAAGTACGGAGAGGCCTGGCAGATCGACTACATCACCCTGCCTCGGTCTCACAGCGGCAAGCAGTACGTACTGACCATGGTGGAGGCAAGTACAGGGTGGCTGGAAACCTACCCAGTACCTCATGCCACTGCTCGCAACACCATCCTGGGCCTAGAGAGACATGTCCTGTGGAGACACGGCACCCCCGGGAGGATTGAATCGGACAATGGAACCCACTTCAGGAACCATCTCATAAGGGACTGGGCAAGAGAACATGGGATTGAGTGGATCTACCACATCCCATACCATGCACCAGCTGCAGGGAAGGTCGAGCGCTACAATGGCTTGCTAAAGACCACCCTAAAAGCCATGGGGGGTGGAACCTTTAGGAACTGGGAAAAGCACCTAGCTCAAGCCACTTGGTTAGTGAACAGCAGAGGATCTGTGATCCTGCCCAGTCTGACCTGCTGCAAACAGTGGATGGAGATGGAGTTCCTGTGATTGCTGAGAAGAACCTGCTGGGGAAGTCAGTGTGGGTTTTCCCTGCTGCTGGTGGGGGCAAACCAACCCGAGGGGTGGTCTCAGCTGAGGGTCCTGGTCACACATACTGGGTTATGTTAGAAACTGGGGACATTCAGTGCATCCCACAGCGGAACGTGACTCTGGCTGAGAGGGGATGAATTCAGAGGGGGCAATACTCATCAATGTATCATAATCATTGTGTAAATAGTTATAAGTTGTTCTAAGTTTCCCCCTCCTAGCTTCATACTGGCCTAGCATCCAGGATTCGACGTACACACAGCACACCAACCCAGAGAGCTCCTGCATCATCTCACCTCACCTGTTCCTGATGTCCTTACAGCGTTGGACTATTCCTGATGTCCCTACAGCAGCGGACTGTTCCTGATGTTTTAATTTCCCTTTCAAAGACAGACTGATTCCTGATTCTTCTCCACATGCCTGCCCAGTTCAAGCACACCTACACTGACCATCACCAGAGAGAGAGAGAGACTGCCCTGGGAGAGAGCAAGCCGGGATAACAAGGGACTTGTGCCAAGGATTCAAATACCACGTGTCAAGATTGCATGAAGGGGCTGTGGCAGGAGAGAGGAAGTGGAACAGAGGGGGTGGATTGTGATGGGTTAGCACCTTTTCCTGAAAACAAAGCTGGGTGGAGGGCTTGCGGGTACTTTACCCTCCCCTGCAGGGCGTTTTCCCCTAGGAAGCTGAGTCTGTTCCACTCCCCCCTCCCTGCCCAGCTAGGGTATAAAAAGCAGGACATCATAGCTGTTGGGTCTCTTTTTGGCTCCTGCCTCTGCTGGATGAGAGCTGCTGCATTTGCCCTCCTGCTCCTCAGCCACGTGGCCGGACCTGATCCTTCTCCCTGCTGCCTCCACACCTCCTCAGGACTGGTTTTGTATTATTCTTTCTTGTCCCCTTTCCCATCCATCCTTGTTCCTTGCCCCTTGTGAACCTTTCCTGTTATTGTTATATATATATATATATATATAGTTTAAAGAAAATTCTTCACCTCTCTATTTCCAAGCCGACTCCAGATTATTGTTTAGTGGATTTGCTCCTTACCCTTTTCTTTCCCCCTCTCTGTTTTGGGGGGAGAAGGGAAGTGGGGGAGAGATTCTCAGCCTTTCCCCTATCTGGGCTTTTAACTCCCAGCTAAGGTTCAAACCACCACAAGGTGGAAGGGACCTTAAAGATCATTCAGGTCCAACCCCCTGCCATGGGCAGGGACACCTCCCACCAGCACAGCTTGCTCAAGGCCTCGTCCAGCCTGGCCTTGGACACCTCCAGGGAGGAGGCAGCCACAGCCTCCCTGGGCAGCCTGTGCCAGAGTCTCCCCAGCCTCACTGTAAAGAATTTCTTCCTAATGTCCAATCTAAACCTACCCTGCTGTATTTTCAAACCATTACCCCTTGTCCTGTCACCATAGACCCTCATAAACAGTCCTTCTCCAGCTGTCCTGTACTCAGGTCCTGGAAGGATGCTCTGAGGTCTCTCTGGAGCCTTTTCTTCTCCAGGCTGAACAGCCCCAACTCTCACAGCCTGTCCCCACAGGGGAGGTTCTCCAGCCCTCTGATCATCATTGCAGTCCTGCTCTGGACCAGATCCATGTTCTCCTTGTGTTGGGGGCTCCAGAGCTGGATACAGCACTGGAGGTGGGGGCTCACCATAGCAGACAGGAGGGGTGGAATCCTCTTGCCTGACCTGCTGGCCACTCTGCTTTTGATGCAGCCCAGGAGGGCTTTTTGGGTTTCTCATGCCAAGGACCTCATCAGCACCCCCAAGTCCTCTGCAGGGCTGCTCTCAGTGTCACTTGTGGACTTTGCTGCAGACCTTTGGTATCACTGAGCACTGTAGCACAGTGTGATGAGTCCAGAGCAGATCAGGAACCTGACAGAGCTGAGCTCAAAAGTGGTTTTCTGCCTATTTTTGTTCACTGTGTTTTGTCAGTTGCAGTTCTCAGTGAGGGCTGCTCTGATGCAAGGGAATCACAGAACGAATCTGCTTGGAACAGACCTCAGAGATCTTCCAGGCCAACCCTCGACCCAGCAAGTATCACATTAAAAGGCAAAGCAAGGAGAGGATTTGGGAACTGCCCTCTCTGTTTGAGAAGTGAGAAGGAGAGCATCCTAAAGCTGGTTAGGTTTCCTTGTAGGTAGGCAAAATGACAATGTGCATGGCCTGGCAGAGAGGCACTGGAGGAGAATGAACCAGGTAAAGGTGAACTGCCCAGGAGCTGCAACAATCTCATTACACAACTGATGCCTAAGGGGAGTTCAGGGTGAGCTGGGAAGATGCAGGCTCACAGGGCCTAATAAAACCTCTTAAGGCTCACACCAAATCACTGTCCTTGGGCAGCTTCTTGCTCTAAATATGCCTGGGCAGTGCTGTGTGCTCCCATCCTTCCCACTGATGCTGGACAAGGTAAGGAAAAGGTGTATGCCAAACAGCATGAGGATTTTGGGGGGTCAAACCCACGAAGTGTCAGTAAAGAAATGGAAACCTTTAAGTGCTGATTGCTTGTCAGACACTGGAGCAGGCTGCCCGGGGGAGATAGCTCGATAGCTGATCGGCACCTCTGCTTCGGGACAGCTCCGCTTGGTCTGTGAGCTTCCTGCTCGGCTCCTCGCCTTGCTGCCGGGGGTCTGCGGGTCGGGGGAGTGCTGGTGGGCAGGGGTGCCGGCGGGACCGTGCCCGCGGGAGCGGGAGCGGGAGCGGGAGCGGGAGCGGGAGCGGGAGCGGGAGCCTGCCGGCAGCCGCGGGAGCTTTCAATCCCGGCCGGGCTGTGCGCGGCGCCGCGTTGGCTGCAGAGCCACGTTGCACCATGGTAGAAAAACAGCATCTACCCAGACAGAGCTGTTTCATCAGCAAGCCGGAGTCCAGGCTGCCAGCTGCAGAGAGTGCTTCAGCCTGGCACTTGGAATAGAGGGGGAGGGAGAGGACGCCTGTGTCAGGTGTGAGTAGGTGAGCTTTCTCCTCAGCCTGGTGGCAGAGCTGACGGACAAAGTGGCCGAGCTGAAGGAGGAGGTGTCTAGGCTGAGGACAATAAGGGAAAGTGAAAGGGAGTTAGATTTGTGGGAGAAGGCTCTGCAGATCTCCCCTGCTGAGGGAAGGGCCCCTGGAAACGGAGAGGGATAGACACAGGTCCCTGCCAAGGGTGGCAAGAGAAATCCACCCCGGCCCTCTCCTCCTCCTCCGCTGCCCTTGCATAATAAGTATGAGGCCCTGCAGGCCAAGGGCAGTGGGGATGAGAGGGCTGAGGAGCAGCCATCCAGAGGGGAGACTAAGGCCAAGTGGTCCCCACCAGCTATAATGACCAGCTCCGGAGAGGAGCCTAAGGCCAAGCCTAAGGCCAAGCAGTCCCCACCAGCTATAACGACCAGCTCCACACAGAAAAGGAGAAGGGTTATAGTTGCTGGGGACTCTCTCCTGGGGGGTACTGAGGGACCCATATGTTGTCCCGACCCATCCCACAGGGAGCTCTGCTCCCTGCCCGGGGCGCGGGTCAGGGACATCACAAGGAGACTCCCAAAGCTGATCCAGCCTCTGACTCTTACCCTCTGCTGGTGATACAGGCTGGGAGTGATGAGATCGACAGGAAGGGCACCAGGGCGATTAAGAAGGAGTTCAGGGCCCTTGGACAATTGGTTGATAGGGCAGGAGCTCAAGTGGTGTTCTGCTCAGTTCCCTCAGTGGCAGGGGAGTACACTGAGAGGAACAGAACCCACACCATCAACAATTGGCTCAGGGGATGCTGCCAGCAGCGGAACTTTGGCTTCTTCGATCATGGGGCAACTTTTACAGCACCCAACCTGCTGGGTCCTGCTGGGGTGCAGTTATCTAGGAGGGGCAAGAGAGTCCTAGCACTAGAGTTGGCAGGGCTCATTAGGAAGGCTTTAAACTAGGTCTGAAGGGG
This sequence comes from Dryobates pubescens, assembly GCF_014839835.1. Lineage (NCBI taxonomy): Eukaryota > Metazoa > Chordata > Aves > Piciformes > Picidae > Dryobates > Dryobates pubescens. The sequence continues at coordinate 262,381 of NC_071639.1, forward strand.
GTGGGTGAGGATATCGGTCCCTCTGCAGAGGAAAGAGTAGGGCACAAGGTAGGGTCAGTTGAGAGGTGGGGAGCCCAGCTGCAGTGCATGTACACCAATGCAGGCAGCCTGGGCAATAAGCAAGAGGAGCTGGAGGTCCTGGCCCACCAGGGCGACTATGATATAGTCACCATCTCAGAAACTTGGTGGGACAACAGGCACGATTGGAGTGCTACACTGGGGGGCTACAGGCTCTTTAGGAGGGATAGGCGAGGGAGGAGAAGAGGAGGGGTGGCTCTCTGCCACAGAACTTGAGGTGGAAGATGAGGGAATTGAGAGCCTGTGGGTTAAAATCAGAGGGCAGCCCAACAAATCTGACATCCTGGTTGGAGTCTGTTACAGACCACCCAACCAGGATGAGGAGGTTGATGAATTGTTCTACAAACAACTGGAGGCTGTCTCAAGATCATCAGATCTTGTCCTCGTGGGGGACTTCAACCTGCCGGATATCTGCTGGGAACTTAATTCAGCAGAGAGGAGGCAGTCCAGAAGATTCCTGGAGCGCATGGAGGACAGCTTCCTGACGCAGCTGTTAAGTGAGCCTACCAGGGGTCAGGCTCTGCTTGACCTGCTGCTCTCCAATAGGGAAGGGCTGGTGGGAGATGTGACCGTGGGAGGCTGCCCAGGGTGCAGTGACCACGAGATAGTGAAGTGTTCAATATGCAGGGGGATAGGGAGGAGCACCAACAGAACCTTCACCTTGGACTGCAGGAGGGCAAACTTCAGCCTCTTTAAGAAACTTATTGGCAAAGTTCCCTGGGTACCAACCCTCATGAACCGAGGGGTCCAGGAGGGTTGGAGCTGCTTCAAACAGGAGCTCTTGAAGGTACAGAACTGGCAGTGCCCATGTGCCGAAAGATGAGCTGGCGGGGAAGGCTCTGGGCCTGGATGGACAAGCAGCTCCTGAAGGATTGAAGGGGAAAAAAGAGGCTGTATCACCTTTGGAAGGAGGGGAAGGCTTCTCGAGGTATGTTTAAGGAAGTGGTTAGATTATGTAGGAATAAAATTAGAGAGGCAAAGGCCCAGTTGGAACTGAAGCTGGCCACCTCTGTGAGAGACAACAAAAAGCAATTTTACAAATATATCAACGCTAAAAAGAAGGGCAAGAAGAACCTCCACTCCTTACTGGACCTGGAGGGGAACATGGTGACCGAAGATGAGGAAAAGGCTGAGGTCCTGAACGCCTTCTTTGCCTCAATGTTTAACAGCAAGGTGGGAGTCCAGGATGAGTGGCCTCCTGAGCTGGGTAATAGGGTCGGGGAGCAGTGTAATGCCCCAGAAATCCACGAGGAATTAGCTGGGAACCTGCTGAGCCACTTGGACACCCATAAGTCCATGGGACCGGATGGGATCCATCCTAGGGTGCTAAGAGAGCTGGCAGATGAGCTGGCCAAGCCGCTCTCCATCATTTTCCTCCAGTCCTGGCTCACTGGAGAGGTCCCAGGTGACTGAAACTGGCCAATGTGGTCCCCATCCACAAGAAGGGATGGATGGAGGAACCTGGAAACTACAGACCAGTCAGCCTGACCTCAGTGCCAGGGAAAGTGATGGAACAGATTATCCTGGCGGCAATAACTGCGCACCTGAAGGATGGCCAAGGGCTCAGGTCCAGCCAACATGGATTTAGGAAGGGCAGGTCCTGCCTCTCCAACCTGATCTCCTTCTATGATCAGGTGACCCGTCTGGTGGATGTGGGGAGGCCTGTGGATGTAGTCTATCTGGACTTCAGCAAGGCCTTTGACACCGTCCCCCACAGCAAACTGCTGGCTAAGCTGTCAGCTCGTGGTTTGGACCGCAACACTCTGAGCTGGGTTAGGAACTGGCTGGAGGGCCGAGCCCAGAGAGTGGTGGTGAATGGTGCCACATCCAGCTGGCGGCCAGTCACCAGTGGCGTCCCCCAGGGATCAGTGCTGGGCCCCATCCTCTTTAACATCTTCATTGATGATCTGGATGAGGGGGTTGAGTCAGTCATCAGCAAGTTTGCAGATGACACCAAGTTGGGAACAGATGTTGGTCAGTTAGAGGGTAGAAAGGCTCTGCAGAGGGACCTCAACCAACTGGACAGATGGGCAGAGTCCAATGGGATGGCATTTAATAAGTCCAAGTGCCAGGGGCTGCACTTTGGCCACAGCAACCCCATGCAGAGCTACAGGCTGGGGTCAGAGTGGCTGAGAGCTGCCAAACAGAGAGGGACCTGGGGGTGCTGATTGACACCCACCTAAACATGAGCCAGCAGTGTGCCCAGGTGGCCAAGAAGGCCAATGGCATCCTGGCCTGTATTAGGAATTGTGTGGCCAGCAGGAGCAGGGAGGTCATTGTGCCCCTGTACTCTGCATTGGTTAGGCCACACCTTGAGTACTGCGTCCAGTTCTGGGCCCCTCAGTTTAGGAAGGACATCGAGACACTTGAAGGTGTCCAGAGAAGGGCAACAAGGCTGGTGAGAGGCCTTGAGCACAAGCCCTATGAGGAGAGGCTGAGGGAGCTGGGATTGTTTAGCCTGGAGAAGAGAAGGATCAGAGGTGACCTCATTGCCCTCTACAACTACCTGAAAGGTGGTTGTAGACAGGAGGGGGTTGGTCTCTTCTCCCAGGCAGCCAGCACCAGAACAAGGGGACGCAGTCTCAAGCTGTGCCAGGGGAGGTTTAGACTCGAGGTGAGGAAAAAGTTCTTCACTGAGCGAGTCGTTCGTCATTGGGATGTGCTGCCCAGGGAGGTGGTGGAGTCACCGTCCCTGGAGGTGTTCAAGGGGAGATTGGACGTGGCACTTGGTGCCATGGTCTAGTTGTGAGGTCTGTTGGAACAGGTTGGACTTGATGATCCTTGGGGTCTCTTCCAACCTTAGTTACTGTGATACTGTGATACTGTGATACTGTGTGAGAGCTGGCAGATGAGCTGGCCAAGCCGCTCTCCATCATTTTCCTCCAGCCCTGGCTCACTGGAGAGGTCCCAGGGGACTGAAACTGGCCAAGGTGGTCCCCATCCACAAGAAGGGTCGGATGGAGGAACCTGGAAACTCCAGGCCTGGCAGCCTGAGCTCAGTGCCAGGGAAGTGATGGAGCAGATTATCCTGGGGGCAATAACTGCACCTGAAGGATGGCCAAGGGCTCAGGTCCAGCCAGCATGGATTTAGGAAGGGCAGGTCCTACCTCTCCAACCTGATCTCCTTCCATGCCCAGGTGACTGCCTGGTGGATGTGGGGCAGACTGTGGATGGAGTCTACCTGGACTTCAGCAAGGCCTTTGACACCGTCCCCCACAGCAAGCTCCTGGCCAAGCTGTCAGCCCCTGCCTTGGACAGCAGCTCTCTGAGCTGGGTTAGGAACTGGCTGGAGGCTGAGCCCAGAGAGTGGTGGTGAATGGTGCCACAGCCAGCTGGCAGCCAGGCACCAGTGGTGTGCCCCAGGGATCAGTGCTGGGCCCCATGCTCTTTAACATCTTCATTGATGATCTGGAGGAGCGGGTTGAGTCAGTCATGAGCAAGTTTGCAGATGACACCAAGCTGGGAGCAGATGTTGGTCAGTTAGAAGTCAGAAAGGCTCTGCAGAGGGACCTCAACCAACTGGACAGATGGGCAGAGGCCAACAGGATGGCATTCAACAAGTCCAAGTGCCAGGGGCTGCACTTTGGCCACAGCAACCCCATGCAGAGCTACAGGCTGGGGTCAGAGTGGCTGAGAGCTGCCAAACAGAGAGGGACCTGGGGGTGCTGATTGACACCCGCCTAAACATGAGCCAGCAGTGTGCCCAGGTGGCCAAGAGGGCCAAGGGCATCCTGGCCTGCATCAGGAAGAGCGTGGCCAGCAGGAGCAGGGAGGTCATTCTGTCCCTGTGCTCAGCACTGGTTAGGCCACACCTTGAGTCCTGTGTCCAGTTCTGGGCCCCTCAGTTTCAGAAGGACATTGAGAGACTTGAAGGTGTCCAGAGAAGGGCAAGGAGGCTGGGGAGGGGTCTGGAGCACAGCCCTGTGAGGAGAGGCTGAGGGAGCTGGGGTTGCTTAGCCTGCAGAAGAGGAGGCTCAGGGGAGAGCTCATTGCTCTCTCCAACTACCTGAAAGGTGGTGGTGGCCAGGTGGGTGTTGGTCTCTTCTCCCAGGTACCCAGCAGCAGAACAAGAGGACACAGTCTCAAGCTGTGCCAGGGGAGGTTTAGGCTCGAGGTGAGGAGAAAGTTCTTCACCGAGCGAGTCGTTCGTCATTGGGATGTGCTGCCCAGGGAGGTGGTGGAGTCCCCATCCCTGGAGGTGTTCCAGAGGGGATTGGATGTGGCACTTGGTGCCATGGTCTAGGCATGAGCTCTGTGGAGACAGGTTGGACTTGATGATCCTTGGGGTCTCTTTCAACCTTAGTTATACTGTGATACTGTGCCACTGTGGAGTCCCCATCCCTGGAGCTGTTCAAGAAAGGTGTGGCTATGGTGCCTGGGGCCATGGTTTGGTGGCCATGGTGGTGTTGGGCTGGTGTTGGACTGGATGATCTCAGAGGGCTTTTGCTCTGATTTGCAGAGCTCTGTTCTGAACATGACAAGCTATGGTATGCTGCAGCTGAGAGATCACAGTGCCCCAGGTGCAGAGCTCAGGGTCAGCAGGATCCCTTCCTACACCTCAGCCCCTTCCTGAGGTGAGTGTGTTTGAACAGGGAAGAGCAACAGGGAGGGAATTCAGGCTGCTTGTGTGGAACAGGGCAACCCTCTCATGCACAGTGCTGTCCCTCATTCACTAGTAGGAGCAGGCCACTGGCTTCAGCCCTGTGCTGATTTGATTTGCAAAAAGACAAAGCAGACCCAGTTCTGCTTTCCCCTCCCTTGGCTGCTTTCTGCTTGGAGGCAGATTTCCCTCCCTTGGGCACCCATCATAGGTAAACATGAACCTGGGGTAGTGGTGTTGCCATCCAGTGTGCCATGGGAGCAAAGCCACCTCAGCAAGGGTGGCTGTGAGAGGTCCCTGCCAGCTGGGCAGGAGGACTTCCCATAAGCACTGGAAGTGCATTTTTGTTTGTCCTGTTCTATGAATTCTGGAGAAATGGGAAGGAGAACTTTGCTTCACAGGGAAACAAAAAGAGAGACCGGTGACAGGTACAGCTCTGGGAGCCCGAGGCACAGCAGCACTCTGCAGATGGCACCAAGCTGAGTGGTGGTGTTGATACACCAGAGGGACCTGACAAGCTGCAGAGGTGACCAAGTGAACCTCATGAGCTTCAACAAGAGCAAGGGCAGGGTCCTGCACCTGGGCTGCAACAATCCTCACTGGCAATCCAGGCTGGGGGTGATGAGACTGAGAGCAGCCCTGCAGAGAAGGACTTGGGGGTGCTGGGGGGGGAGAGGCTGAGCCAGCAATGGGCACTGGCAGCACAGAAGGCCAAAGGCAGCCTGGGCTGCATCCAAAGAGCTGGAGAGAGAGGATCCTGCCCCTCTGCTCTGCTCTGGGGAGACCTCACATGCAGGGCTGTGTCCAGCTGGGGGGCACCCAACACAGGCAGGACCTGGACCTGATGGAGAGGGCCCAGAGGAGGCCACAGAAATGATCAGGGAGTTGGAGCAGCTCTGATATGGGGACAAGCTGAGGCAGCTGGGGGTGCTCAGCCTGGAGAAGAGAAGGCTCTGGGGAGATCTGGTAATGACCTTCCAGTACCTGAAAGGGGCTACAAGAAGGCTGCAGAGGGACTGTTCCAAAGGGCCTGCAGGGACTCTCTCCAGTATATCCCTGGCTCTCTTGAACTGGGGAGTTCAGGACTGGACACAATGCCACAGATGTGGTCTCATAACACCATTTAATCTCGTTTAGCTTTGTTGTTCATTCCTCATGAAGCTTCCTTTTGATGAATCCCTGACTTCTGGAGTAACCTGGCCAGCAGCACCAGGGCAGGGATTGTGCTCCTCTGCTCAGCACTGGTGAGCCCACACCTCCAATACTGGGCTCAGTTTGGGGCCAGGAAAGACATTGAGGGTCTGCAGCAGGTCCAAAGAAGGGCAACAAAGCTGGGGAAGGGTCTGGAGAACAGGGCTGGGGAGGAGCAGCTGAGGGAGCTGGGGGTGTTCAGTCTTCAGAAATGGAGGCTGAGGGAGACCTCATTGCTCTCTGCAGCTCCCTGAGAGGAGGCTGGAGCCAAGCTGGGGTGTGGGGGGTGTGGGTTGGTCTCTTCTCCACAGTCTCAGGTGATAGAAGGAGAGGAAATAGTCTGAAATTGTGCCAGGGAAGAGTTAGGTTGGAGAGGAGGAGAAATTTCTTTGCTGCCAGAGTGGTCAGGGACTGGCAGAGGCTGCCCAGGGAGGTGGTGGAGTACCCATGGCTGGAGGGATTCCAGAAACGTGTGGCCATGGTTTGGTGGCCATGGTGGGGCTGGGTTGATATTGGACTGGATGCTCTCAGAGGCCTTTTCCAACAGCAATAATTCCATGAATCTTTGCTTCTAGGAGCATCTCATTCTCTGTTTGCACATCCTGTCCCCAGTGTCCTGTGCCCACCTATGCCCACATGACAGTGACAGCCAGGCTAGGTGCAGGTGTGGGCAGACAGCAGGGTGCCAAGCAGAGCACCCTGGTGGGAGTGCCATGTGCCTGGGGAGGTCTGGCTGCCTGGGCATCAGGCTGACTGCTGAACAAGAGGCTCTGTGTGGCACTGACCCCACACACCCTGCAGAGACAATGACCAAGCCTGAGCACAGACACTTGCCTCATTCTCCTCTTCCCTCCCCTCATGCACAGAGTGGCTATTTTTAGATCAATGATTCCTTCTGGAATCTCTAAGATTTTCCACTCTTTCTGCTCTCTGCCCCTTTATTTCTGGGTTTTGCCTCATGTCTTTGCATGAGGCAAAGAAAGAGCAATCCTCTCCCAGACCTTATAGCAGAGGGGAAAGCTGGGAGAGAAGTACAACAGCTGTGCCACAGAGAGCACTTCAGGGATGCCTTCTCCATTCCATCACATGGAGGATTCCCTGGGCATGGGTACCTCTGGAAGCATCAGTCCCCAGACACCAGTACCCTGTGGGCACACTGAGCCCAGCACAGGCTAAACAAAAGGGTGGGGAGAGCCATGAAGTGCCCCTTCTTCAGCCCCTGCAGGGTGCTCCTGGTGCAGATGCCCTCATCCAGCTACCAAACCCTAAGGCCTGGTGCTCAGTGCAGTCACTTAGCATAAATGTGGATGTTCTGCACAGGGAGGCTGGTGAGACACTGGGACAGGCTGCACGGGGAGGTGGTTGAGGCCCCACCCCTGGAGATATTCAGAGTCAAACTTGATGAGGCCTGCTCTAGTTGGAGATGTCCCTGCTGAGTGCAGGGGTTTGGACAAGATGCCCTTGGAGGGTCCCTTCCAGCCCAGCAGTCTTTGAAGCTGTGGAGGTAGCTGCTGTTTGTCCAGCTCATTAGCAAACCAGAGTACTTTCCCAGCTGAATGTGTGGGTTTGAGCTAACTCCAGTTTACAAGGAAACTGTAAGCTGTTGAGTGAACCTAAGATGATTTGAGATGTCTAAAAACATGACTTATTGTCTGCTTCTGAGGCCTGGCCACTGCAGGATGAGTTCTTGCAGCCTGCTCAAAAGAAGGCATGATAAATTCAGTACATTCTTCCAAAATGCTGAGCAAGGAGCAGCTCTGAAATGATTATAGAATCATAGAATCATAGAGCTGTTGAGGTTGGGAGAGACCTCTGAGGTCACCAAGTCCAAGCACTCCCCCAGAGCTCATAGCCCCACCCCTGCTGAGCCACTGCCACTAACCCACGTCCCCCAGCATCACATCCATGCCCTTTTGAGACACCTCCAGAGATGGTGTAGGCTGCCCCTCTGCTCTGCTCTCCTGAGACCTCACCTGCAGTGCTGTGTCCAGCTCTGGAGCCCCTAACACAGGGAGGACATAGACCTGATGAAGAGGGTCGAGAGGGGGTAGAAAAATGATCAGAGGGGTGGAAAATCTTTGCTATGAGGACAGGCTGGGAGAGTTGGGGCTGTTCAGCCTGGAGAAGAGGAGGCACCAGGGAGACATTAGAGCAGCCTTCCAGTACATGAAGGGGCTCCAGGAGAGCTGGGAAGGGACTGTTCAGAAGAGCCTGTGGGGATAGGATGAGGGGCAAGAAACTGGAGCAGGGCAGAGTTAGGACAGGTTGGACATCAGTTAGCATGCCCAGAGAGGTGGTGGAGGCCCCAGCCCTGGAGACATTCAAGGTCAGGCTTGATGGAGCCCTGAGCAGCCTGCTTGACTTGGAGATGTCCCTGCTGACTGCAGGGGGGTAGATTTAGATGACCTTGGAGGGTCCTTTCCAACCTGACACATGCTATGGTTTGTTTGCTCCACACCCTGCCTCTCCAGCCTTTGCGGCACTGAGAGGGATTTCTCATTCACGAGTTCAGTGCCCTGGGGCACACACAGGGACACTTGGGGGCTCTGCTGCCCTTTGCCTCACTGCATGGTGAGGAGAGCTGGAACTGACTGGGGCCACCAGGTTTTTCCTGCCTGCTCCACAAATTGCCCTGGCTCTGAAGGAAACTGATAAGGAGCAGGTGAAACTGGTTTCCTTGTTTTCAAAATGCACTCCTAAACCTGGGTAAAGAGGTATTGGAATGTCTGAAGTGTGAGAAATTTTGTTGCCTTTAATATCTGGCTTTCGCAGGGACCGTGGGGTTCAGTCGTTGGGCTGATTGATTGGTGATGTTCTGTGTTGTGTGGGGCATTGGGAGAGAAAGGTGAGGCACCAACAGGTCTAAAGACTGGCCAGGTTAAATGCAGGTTTTGTCTCAGTCCTGATGGAGAGGGGTGGGAGCGTGCTGGGGGATAGATGAATATGTACGTTTTAATGTATGAATATGTCTGTTTGCCGTCTCTCTAAGTTCAGCTCGTGTTGTTGGGGTGTGCCTCTAGCAAACTCGCTCTGCGCCCAGCGCTCTGTTGCCTTTGTTTTATAATAAACTGGTTATAAATTTCAGCAGTGAGTTCATTCCTCACAATTTGGTGACCCCGACATGATTCCCCTGTCTGCAGCGGCTTTTGGGACCCTTCAGAAGGGGGGCCACCCCCGCCGATTTCGGCGGCCCGGAAGGAGGGTCCTGGAAGCCTCTCGGAGCACGGGTAGCCAATCCAGCCAACATTATAAGATAAAGGCAAGGGAAGGACCTCCCGGTTTGTCGCAGCTGCCTGTAATTCTTGTGCACAAAGTCCCGGGCAAGAAAAGGACTGCGAGTACTGTCCGGTTGGGCGGGTATTGAGGTCAGTGAGAGTGTGTGTGTGTCTGTGTGTGAGACATGGGCTGGACAGTCCGGATCCACGAAGCGAGTGCGGAGTCCTTCAAACTGTGTTTCCAGTCTCCCGCGAGGGAATTGGCCAGCAAAGAGACGAAGCGGTTGGTGATGGAAAGCGTGGACCTCGGGAAATGGGGCAAGGGTAGAGTGTCAGGTGTAGAGCAGCCCCGGGAAAAATGGGAGTAACAGGGGTACCCAGGGATATACCCCCGGACAGTCCTCTGGGGTAGCGTATTGGAGGCACAATACGCAGGATAAGGATAAAGGATAATGGAGGAAGGGCCTAGAGAGAAAAGTAGATTGTGGGAAGGTTGGGCATTTGAAACGAGAGTGCCCAAGTAGAAGGGAGACTTTAAGGTTTTTTTAGAAGCATATATAAGGGTTTTTTTATGTTCAGTAGGTTCAGGAGCTGAACGTAGGGTCAGCTGCGGGATGCCCTGGCCAGCAGGGCTGGCCCTGGCCAAGGCAGAGCTGAGCCACAGCCTGGCACGGCTGGAGGAGGAGCGGGAGTGTGGCCGCAACCGTGGCTGCACCCGGCAGTTGCTACAGGAGTTGGATCGGCTCCGGGGGGGCCTGGAGCAACACTGCGGAGGGCAGGCAGGGGCTGCGCGTAGAACAGCCGGAGCTGCAAGGCCAGTGTCAGTGTTTGCACCAGCACCTGCGGTAGTGCGGCGGGCGGAGCTGTTGCGGGCAGAACTATAATGGCTGAGCCGTGTCCACCAGGGACTGGTAAAGGATCAGGCCCAGGAGGTGGCCAGGCTCAGGTCGGAGAAGGAGGGTTACTCGTGTTACCAAGATTCCTAGAGGGGGTGCGGAGAGCGACTTTTAGGGGCAAAAGGAGAAAGGTTTAAAATCCTGGTAGCAAAAGATGTTAAATTGGAGACTGAAGCTAGAATTGGGCTAGGGTATATCTTAGTGTAGTACCAAGTGCAAGACGTAATTTACTAGGGAGAGATAGTTCAGTTGGACATAAGGGTAGTTCTGGAAGAGGAGCAGATGATGGTCAGAAGAAAATAGAGGGGGGGTTAGGTGTAGATAAAGGGGCAGTTGGGGTTGGAAGAAGGATTGTGCCTCTTCAAACCCAAAGGCAAGGATTGTTGGGATAGGTTAGTGAGTAAGAATTCGTGTCAATCAGGTGATGCATAGGATCCAGACCGTTCGGTGAGTTTTGCCTGGGTAGGGGTCCTGGCTACGGGGTCCCGGAATTTCACTGTAGCCAGGTGGTCTTCGCAGCCCTGGAGAATTTTCAGGCTGTGAAGGGGCAGCGTTCTTTCTACGGTCTCGGTACTGTGGAGACTGCTCATCCGTAGGGATCGGGCGACCAGCGCTGCGTCCCGGTGTCCGGCGTCCCGGTGGTGAGGGAGCCGGTTCAGGGTTTTTTGGTATCCTGCGGTCCGGTTTCTAGAGGGGCCTGGGCCGTGGGGGCCCGCGTCGCGGTGGCGGTGGCAGGTTTGACGTCCCGGTTTCCGGTGTTCTGGCGGTGGGGGACCTGGTTCGGGAGTTTTTAGTATCCTGCGGTCGGTTCCTAGCGGGGCTTGAACTGTGGGGGCCCGTGGCGTGGTTATGCTCGCGGGTCTGACGTCCCGGTTTCTAGGGGGGGGCCTCGGTGTGAGGGACCTGGTTCGGGAAGGGTTTTTTTTCCATGGTTTCAGGCTCCCGCAGGAGGGCAGGGGCCTGGGCTGCGGCGGGTGAGGGGTGGTTTTTGTGGTTTGACTTTGCAAGGGATCGGCACAGTGAGGGGGGCTCGGTCGTTCGCAGGGAGCGGGCTAATGGCTTGGAGCAGGTGCTTCCAGCTGCCGCCGCTCAGGTTTGATCCCGGTCAGTGATCAGGAGAATGGGACAATAGAAAAGCCAAGCCATCAGAACTGCCTCCCATTCCCATCCCAGAGAGCGCGGTAGGGATCATATTACAGTATTGGGATGATGAGGAGTTGAGAAATGGTTTATCTTTTGCTGATTGGATTTGCCAAGCTTTGAACCATCATGTGAATTCTAACAAGTGGTTTCTGTTTGGATTAGAGCTTTTCACACCCTACCCCTGTTCCCATATTTACATTATAAGGACAAAGACAAGGAAAAGGCAGACCAGGCTGGCATGAGAATATGGGAGAGGTAAAATCAGAGGGGGGCCACCAGGAAATCAGAAGTGGCCTAATCAAGATCCTCAGTGGGACTATCAACAGCTTCAAGGGAGACAGAACATGGGAGGTAATACAGGGAATTATGCCCAGAAATTTTGATAAAGCCTCTAGTGAGCATCAGAGGAAGCCTCCTATGGAGTGGATGGTAAGATTAAAGAGAAGCTTGCAGATGTATTCTGGAATAGATCCCAATTCTGCAGCTGGGGTGATACTTAGGATGCAGTTTGTGACAAATCATGGGCAGATATTAGAAATTGCAAAAGGTCGAGGATTGGCAAGACAGAGGTTTAGAGGAAGGAGGGATGAAGAGAAACAAAAGGCAAAAGTTAGAATGTTGGTAACTGCTGTAAGGGAAGGTCAGAAATCAAGCAGCTGCTCGGATTTCTGGGGTGATGTTGATTAGTAATATTAAATGGAGTCCAGAAGATGATGAGTGATTGGGTAAATAAAAAGAATGTTGATTGATGCCCTGTTTTAAATTTGCCTGACATGGACAAATCATTTGATCTTTTTGTACATCTATATGGGGTGTTGACCCAGGACTGGACTGGAAGTAAAAATCCTGTAGGGCATTGTTCCAAGTTATTAGATTCTGTACGTAGGTGAGGGCCAATTTGCTTATCAGCAGCCCTAAGTAGTAGAGGAGGCCCAGAAAGCAACTTTTTAAAAAAACCTTGGAGAGTCACTGATTTCCCCCTGGGAAGGATCTTTCCTTGGTTTTGTACACAACAGATCCAGCTGTCTGTACTGCAGAACAAAGGTGGACACATGCTTCGTGAGCAAAAGGACCACTTCAGGAATGTGCCTCTGAACACCTCGGTCTGAAGGCTCTGGAGCCAGTGAGACAAAGCCACCTTTTGAAACGTCTGACATTGTGTGACATTGAGTCTGCATTGTAAGAAAACATCGAGGAAAGCCCCATTCCATTCTGTGTAAACATCCTGGGACTTGATGTCATTGGGGATGGGTAAAGGGTAAAAGAAATGGTATTTGTTGTAATCGAGGAGTATTTTATCCTGACTGAACTGGACCGTGTTCCCAGGTGTGGATAAATTCTCCTCCAACATTAGTAATGGTAAATAGGTTGAATTAGTAATTAGGCCTACTAAAAGTGATGGTAAATGCTATTGTAGTTATGTAATTAGGTTTCCTGTGGGTTCAAAATTATCAAATGTAAATTGGCTTGTTGGAACATTGATCTATGTGGTTATATCAAAAACTGTGTTTGGCCAGTGGGACCACAGAGACTGCAATGCAGACAGCCAACATGCAACCAGAGCTAAAGGACTGGTGGATCCACCCACTGAATGGACTGTGGTACCCCAAATGGAGGACATAAAGATGGTCATGAGATGAGTTTCAGTATCAGAATAGGAGTGGTAATGGTTCTTGCCTGAAAACATCACAAACTAGAAACAGGTCGGGGTTTGAAATTAGTACAACCTCCCTGGACAAGGGAAGGAGACATGGTCCCAGCAGAGCAGTGGGGATTGAAGGAGGCAAGACTGGGTAGACCTCTGTAATTGCCACGAAGAAGATCTAGAGCCATGGCTGTGGGCAGCAACCCCACAGGCCATGTGAGTGGAGTTGCAAGTCAAACCGGACTCCTAATTCCCAGGATTAACCACTCGGAGGGAGAAAGTTGTCACCCAGATATCCCATCCCCAGTCCCTGTGTGCCTAGTAAAGTAAAAGAGGAAATATTTTCAGGCAAGGAACATCAGTTGTTATTCCATTCCTTTTACCAGGAATCCTTTTGCTTGTTATAGAATTGTTGCCAAGTTAGGTTATTATGGCTCAAGCCAAATGCAGTAGAAAGAAGGGGAGGGATAGTGAGAAATTGTGTTGCCTTTAATATTTGGCTTTCTCAGGGACCGTGGGGTTCGGTCGTTGGGCTGATTGGTTGATGATGGTCTGTATTGTGTGGGGCACTGGGAGAGAAAGGTGAGGTGCCAACAGGTCTAAAGACTGGCCAGGTTAAAAGTGCAGGTTTTGTCTCAGTCCTGATGGAGAGGGGTGGGAGCCTGCTGGGGAATAGATGAATATGTACGTTTTAATGTACGAATATGTCTGTTTGCCGTCTCTCTAAGTTCAGCTCGTGTTGTTGGGGTGTGCCTCTAGCAAACTCGCTCAGCGCCCAGCGCTCTGTTGCCTTTGTTTTATAATAAACTGGTTATAAATTTCAGCAGTGAGTTCGTTTCTCACAGAAGGGAACTCTGGCCTGAAGAAACCTCAGAGTCTGATTCTGTGGTGGCTGCTGAAGGTGTAAAGAAAGTGGTTTTGGTTAACAGAGGATAGCTGCTCTGGTGGACAGTCATAGAACCATAGAATCAGAGAATGGGAGGGGTTGGAAGGGACCTCCAGAGATCATCCAGCCCAACCCCCTGCCAGAGCAGGGTGTCCTGAAGGGACAAAGCCTCAGACATGCCCTGAAGCAGAGAAGGGGCAGGAGCCAGGAGCTCTGGTTTTCCAGGACATTGCCCATGTTGCCCAGGCTTGTCTGGACATGCCCTGGGGTCCAAGTGGGACAGGTGTGAGCCTTTGGGCATGTTTGGAGGAAACTCTTCCTATAGGTTACAGTATCAGGTTTCTATCTCAGTCTTTGCTGTCACTGCCAGCATTGTCTTGGGAAATCTCTAAGTATCAGCCTAAAGAGCCAGAGCTTTGCCTTGCAACTGTCCAAGCTCTGGGAGATGTGTCAAGCCTTGCTTGGAATCCCAGCTGTGCTTCAGTTTACCCAGACAGACTGCAAGAGCCTTTGCTCTGTGTGTGTTGTAAAGCCCAGAAACAGGCAGCCACCTTGCTGGCCGAGAGACGAGCCCCCGGGGGAGCTGAGTCCAGGGGCAGCTTCATTTCATTGGCAGAGTCAATGAGCGCTGCGGCGAAGATCGCAGCCGAAGAGCCTCTCCAAAGAGGCAAAGCGATGAAGCCAACAGCCCTGCAAGCCTCAGCAGCAACCTCTCTTCTAGAAAGCTTCCAGCTACAAAGCCTTTGGAAATAAACCCTGTGTGTGCCTCGGTGACGAGCTGCAGAGGCCAGCAGGAAGGGAAACTCTCCTGCAGCTCTCGCCTGCGCGACGCCGGTTTGGTTGTGTTCGGTCCCGGCGCGTGCTGCGGGGTGCCAGGATCAGCGAGCAGTGACAACATCTGATTTCTATCAGCATCTGGTAAAGCTCTGCTGCCCTAGAGAATGCCAGAGCTCCCTCCCAGCCCTTGTGGGCAGCCTCCGGCACGTTGCCGATGTTCTCTTTGTCCTTTACCGCTCAATTGCTGTTTGTTTCTGGGCTTGTGCTCATCGTGCTCCTGCCGGGCGGGGAGCTGCTCCACAGCCCGCTCTTTGGAACCAGCAGACAGCTTCCAGCAGGGTTTGCCACAGGATTGTTAAAATTAATAAAGTTATTAATACTTGTATTAATCCTTCTGCCTTTTGAATATTAATAACCTCCTTATGATCACAACACAGGGCACCCAGGGCAGGGGCACCCAGGGCAGGGCACCCAGGGCAGGGCACACATCCAACATCCAGGTGGGGCTGGAAAGGCTCCAGAGCAGGAGACTCCACAACCTCTCTGAGCAGCCTGCTCCAGGGCTCAGCAGCCTCACACCAAAGAAGTTTCTCCTCATGTTCAGGTGGAACCTCCTGGGTTCCAGTTTGTGTCCCTAGCTCCTTGTCCTATCCCAGGACACCACTGAGCAGAGCCTGGCCCCTTCCTGACACCCACCCCTTGATATTGATAGACATTGATCAGATCCCCTCTCTGCCTTCTCTTCTCCATGCTGAACAGCCCCAGGGCTCTCAGCCTTTTCCCCTTACAGAGATGTTCCAGGCCCTTCAGCAGCTTTGTAACCTCCCTTGGAGTCTCTCCAGTCCATCACTGTCCCTCTTGAAGCAGGGAGCCCAGAACTGGGCACAGTATTCCAGATGTGTTTCACAGTTTCACTGCCAAGGACAACTGAAGCTGTGGTGCTCAAGAGAGCTCTGAGACAGCAAACTGTTAGTGTAACACAGGAACAGATTGAACAAGTGCTCCTGGAGGTCCAGAGAGTTCCTGGAGAGCAAAATTGCCCTTTGTAAGACTGTTCTCTCCTGTTGTGTCTCATGTGGGCTACATCACCTTGCAAAGACTTCCAGCTTCTTCCATCCTAATGAACAAGAACCAGCTGGGAGATGCATGTGCCTCTCTCACTAATCAGCCTGCAGGCAGCCTCATCACAAGTGGCTTATAACTCCCCTGTCAAACAGTGGTGAAGCAAAACATTCCTCAGATTTTGGTTTTCTGTGCCTCAGCAGCAGCCTTTTCCTCAGCACTCTGCCATTGCTTGCTCAGGATTCAGCTGCCCTGACTGCAGGGAGTTTTAGGAAAGTTAGCAGCATTTTGTCACTGCAAATGTCTAACCTCCTGAAAGCCAAATCTGAGCTGCTCTTCTCTGATGCTCTCAACCAGGGAGCAGAGAATAAAAGGTTTCTCTGTGAAAGACTTTCATTGAACATCAGGAGGTTGAATAAGGCCAAGTGTAAGGCACCTGGGTTGGGACAACCCTCACTGTCAATCCAGGCTGGGGGCTGATGAGACTGAGAGCAGCCCTGCAGCCCTGGTGCGGGAGAAGCTGGAAAGGAGCCAGCAAGGAGCACTGGCAGCACAGAAGGCCAAGAGCAGCATGATGGAGAGGGTCCAGAGGAGGCCACAAAGAGGATCAGAGGGCTGGAGAACCTCTGCTACAAACACAAGCTGGAGGCAGCCTGGGTCTCTTCAGCCTGGAGGAGAGAAGGCTCCAGGGAGACCTTAGAGCAGCCTTCCAGGACCTGAAGGAGCTCCAGGAGAGCCTCCTAAAGGGGACCTGCAGGCAGGCTGGGGAGGGACTGTTCAGAAGGGCCTGCGGAGATAGGACAAGAGGACCCTGGAGCAGGGTTAGGTTAGGTTGGACATCAGGAGGAAGCTCTGCACAGGGAGGGTGGTGAGGAACAGGTTGGCCAGAGAGGTGGTGGAGGCCTCATCCCTGGAGACATTCAAGGCCAAACTTGCTGTGTCCTTGTGCAGCCTGCTCTGGTTGGAGATGTCCCTGTGACTGCAGGGGGGTTGGACCAGATGACCTTGGAGGGTCCCTTCCAAGCCAATGCAATCTGTGCCTCTATGAAGGAACTCCTCATCAGTAGCAGAGAAACACATTGCAAATCCTTACTTCAGCAAGGCTCAGAGCATTGCTTGTGGGGCTCCTGCTGATCTTACAAAGGCTTTCTGCTCTCAGGACTAGCAGAGGATGTTGTATTTCTCTGCTGCTTCTGTTAAGATTGTACACCCAGCTGGTCAGCAGAGGACAGCTACAGATATTTAAGGAGATGGAGTTGGAAAACCTCTTCATAAGTTGTACAAAACCTGGCAAGGCCTTTCTGGGGAATACAGCAAACTTCTATAAATATCTGTGTCTGATAGACATCACCTCACAGGTCTGAAATATGCTGAGAGCCATGAAAGCTGCTCAAGTGTTTGCCATCATCTGTAGCATCCTGTAATGAATTTGGCAGAAGCTATTCTCAGGTTGGGCCTCTCTGGGGAGACTGTAATTGAAATACTGAACCGGGGCACATTTTTAGACCTAACAGGTTGGATTCACTGCAGATGGAAGGTGACATAAATCCATGATGGGGCTACATGAGTCTACCTCATCCTTCAGCAGCTGAGGACTTGGTCCTTCAAGACTTGCAAGATTTAGAAAAGCAGCTCAGAAAGGTGAGAAAGGCACCACCGGAAGCAGACAGCATGAAAAGAAGTTTAAACCAAATATGTCCAGGTGAGCAGAGCTGCAGAGGCTGGGAGCCTTTGGCTGGAGTGGGGCAGAACTGAGCTGCAGCGAGGAGAGATCCCTGGATGTAACTTGGAAAGGCCTGGTGGAAGAACACTGGACAGTGCCTGGGGCTCTCAACCAAGCCAAGAAGTGCCAGGTTCAGCAGCCTGCCCACCAGAGACAGTGTGCAGTTACACCAACAGCCCCCAGCCCCCTGCAGACAGCCTGAGAGCCTGGGGGCTGCACACCATGGGGAGCAGAGAACTGCCAGAAACATTGGGGCAGGGCAGGAGAAGGAATTATTGAAGAGAAACAGGGACAGCTCTGCAAACTGCAGTGACAGGAGGCTGAGAAGGTTTCCTGAATGTGAGATGTGCCCAAGTGCTTGTTCATCTCTTGGGAGGAGTCTCAGGGCTTTCTTGCCTGGGGAAGGTCACCTCTGGTATGACAGAGCACAGCTTGCCGGCCAGGTAAGAACTTCCCTTGCAAGTGGAAAGCTAAAACTTGCCCTTGGCAGGGGCCTCTCTGTTCCCGTGGCTGTGTTTGTGCCTGCTCATAACCAAACCTGGGCTGTAGGGCTGGTGGCTGTTTGGTAAAACTGAGACTCAGAAAGGCTTCTTTCCTGCCTGTCCATAGTCATGGAGTGCTTTGGGTTGGAAGGGACCTTTAAATCTCATCCACTCCCAACCCCCTGCCATGGGCAGGGACACCTCCCACCAGCACAGCTTGCTCAAGGCCTCATCCAGCCTTGAACACCTCCAAGGAGGAGACAGCCACAGCCTCCCTGGGCAACCTGTGCCAGTGTCTCACCACCCTCATAGTGAAGAAGTTCTTCCTGATGTCTGTGGAAGAGGGTTGTTTTCAGATAGCTTTAGAAAGCTGTAGGGAAGATTTGCCTTTGCTGGAGTTAGAGAGAGCTATGTTTTGTCTTTACCTCTGAGAGTAATGCAAACACCTTGCTTTGTTATTTTGAATTATTGTGTGCCTTAATTACAGGCATGCCAGTAGAAAATGACTAGTTGAGAGTGACCCCTGTGCCTGCTGGTGGACTAGAGAACTCTGCTGTAGAACCTAATAATCCTCTGTGCCTGCTTACATCCGGTCCTGGGAGCATTGCACGAGGCAAACCCAACATCCATACATCATCTATGCAACATCTATACTTTTACAGATGTCCAATCTAAACCTACTCTATCTGCCAGCTTGCCCTGCTCTGCTCTGGCTCTATAGACCTATGGCCCCCTCTGGACTTTAACCTGTGTGTGGCAGCAGACATGGACTTGCCAAGCCCCCAGTGCCGGGGTCTGTAGGAGAGAAGCTGCTCAGTCCCACAGCAGCTGCTCCTTAGTACAGAATTACTCTGCAAAGGACTTTCCTATGAGCAGTCAAGTACTCTTTTTTTCTTTCCTCCTTTCATGTTTTTCTCTTCTATTTTGCATTGCAACAAGAAAAAAAAAGAAAGAGCTCCTGGAGGATTGAAGGGAAAAAAAGAGGCTGTGTCACCTCTGGAAGGAGGGGAAGGCTTCTCCAGGTATGTTCAAGGAAGTTGTTAGATTATGTAGGAATAAAATGAGAGAGGCAAAGGCCCAGCTGGAACTGAAGCTGAACACCTCTGTGAGAGACAACAAAAAGCACTGTTACAAATACGTTAACACTAAAAGGAAGGGCAAGAAGAACCTCCACTCCTTACTGGACCTGGAGGGGAACATGGTGACCAAAGACGAGGCAAAGGCTGAGGTCCTGAACACCTTCCCTGCCTCAGTGTTTAACAGCAAGGCAGGAGCTCAGGACCAGTGGCCTCCTGAGCTGGGCAATGGGATCAGGGAGAAGTGTGATGCCCTGGAAATCCATGAGGAATTAGTTGGGGACCTGCTGAGCCACTTGGACACTCACAAGTCCATGGGACCGGATGGGATCCATCCTAGGGTGCTGAGAGAGCTGGCAGATGAGCTGCCAAGCCGCTCTCCATCATTTTCCTCCAGCCCTGGCTCACTGGAGAGGTCCCAGGGGACTGAAACTGGCCAAGGTGGTCCCCAGCCACAAGAAGGGTTGGATGGAGGAACCTGGAAACTCCAGGCCTGGCAGCCTGAGCTCAGTGCCAGGGAAAGTGATGGAGCAGATTATCCTGGGGGCAATAACTGCACCTGAAGGATGGCCAAGGGCTCAGGCCCAGCCAGCATGGATTTAGGAAGGGCAGGTCCTGCCTCTCCAACCTGATCTCCTTCTATGATCAGGTGACTGCCTGGTGGATGTGGGGCAGGCTGTGGATGGACTCTACCTGGACTTCAGCAAGGCCTTTGCCACCATCCCCCACAGCAAGCTCCTGGCCAAGCTGTCAGCCCCTGCCTTGGGCAGCAGCTCTCTGAGCTGGGTTAGGAACTGGCTGGAGGCTGAGCCCAGAGAGTGGTGGTGAATGGTGCCACAGCCAGCTGGCAGCCAGGCACCAGTGGTGTGCCCCAGGGATCAGTGCTGGACCCCATCCTCTTTAACATCTTCATTGGTGATCTGGAGGAGGGGGTTGAGTCAGTCATCAGCAAGTTTGCAGATGACACCAAGTTGGGAGCAGATGTTGGTCAGTTAGAGGGCAGAAGGGCTCTGCAGAGGGACCTCAACCAACTGGACAGATGGGCAGAGGCCAACAGGATGGCATTCAACAAGTCCAAGTGCCAGGGGCTGCACTTTGGCCACAGCAACCCCAGGCAGGGCTACAGGCTGGGGTCAGAGTGGCTGAGAGTTCCCAGACAGAGAGGGACCTGGGGGTGCTGATTGACAGCCGCCTAAACATGAGCCAGCAGTGTGCCCAGGTGGCCAAGAGGGCCAATGGTATCCTGGCCTGCATCAGGAAGAGTGTGGCCAGCAGGAGCAGGGAGGTCATTCTGTCCCTGGGCTCAGCACTGGTTAGGCCACACCTTGAGTCCTGTGTCCAGTTCTGGGCTCCTCAGTTCAGGAAAGAGGTGTTCCAGAAGGTATTGGATGTGGCACTTGGTGCCATGGTCTAGTCTTGTGGTCTGTGGAGACAGGTTGGACTTGATGATCCTTGGGGTCTCTTCCAACCTTAGTTATACTGTGAGACTGTGAAAGAAAAAGAAAAAAGGAGAGGAGAGGAGAGGAGAGAAAAAAATAAGAGACTCAGCCTGGAAAAGCAGCTGCTGATTGAACAGCTCTCTCTGCTGCCTCCTGAGAGATCTGCATCTCTCTGCTCTGGGCTTCCCAATGCTGAGATGGACACTGCAGAGCATGAGAGAAATGTCATCAACTGACAGCAGGATGAGAGTCAACAACTCAGGTGCTGAGTGCTGCACTTGGGCTTCAACAACTCCATGTGATGTGAGAGGCTTGGGGCAGAGTAGCTGCAGAGCTGCTTGGTGGAGGAGGACCTCCAGGGAGGTGGTGGAGTCGCCGTCCCTGGAGGTGTTCAAGGGGAGATTGGACGTGGCACTTGGTGCCATGGTCTAGTCGTGAGGTCTGTTGGGACAGGTTGGACTTGATGATCCCTGGGGTCTCTTCCAACCTTAGTTATATTGTGATACTGTGATACTGTGACCTGAGGGTGTTTATTGCTGGCTAGCTGAACATGAGCCAGGAGTGTGCCCAGGTGGCCAAGGAGGCCAAAGGCATCCTGGTTTTCATCAGCAATATTGTGGCCAGCAGGTCTAGAGATTGTTCCATTCTGCTCAGCACTGGTGAGGCCACACCTTGAGTCCTGGTTTCAGTTTTGGGCCCCTCACTCCAAGAAGGACATTGAGGGGCTAGAGGGTGTCTACAGAAGAGCAATCAAACTGGTGAACACAAGTCTGGTGAGGAGCAGCTGAGAGACCTGGGGTTGTTTCCTGTTTACAAGAGGAAGCTGAGGGGAGACCTCTTCACCCTCCTCAACTCCCTGAAAGGAGGCTGGAGCCAGGTGGGGGTTGGTCTCTCTTCACGTGCAGCAAGTGCCAGGAGAAGTGAAACAGCCTCAGGCTGTGCCAGGGGAGGTTCAGGTTGGATATCAGGAACAATCTCCTCCCAGCAAGGGCTCTCAGGCACTGTCCCAGGCTGCCCAGGGAGGTGCTGCAGTCCCCATCCCTGGAGGGGTTTCAGAGTCCTGTAGATGTGGTGCTGAGTGAGGTGGTTTAGTCAAGGACTTGTCAGTGTCAGGCTGATGGTTTGACCTGATGATCTTAAAAGTCTTTTCCAGCCTGAGCAATTCTGTGATTCTGTGACAATTCAGCAGCTGAATGTCTAGAACTCAGTTTCTCCTGGACAAGGAGAGAGAAGCATCTGCAAGTCTGGGCTGTGATGATTGGCACCAGCGAAGGAGAGGTCTGGAAGAGAGCCTGGAATTGCCTGGTTCATGCAGGTCACTGCACAGGAGCTGCACAGAAGAGGCCGATGGGGAAGAGAAGGAAAAGCAGACATGACCCAGGGGCGGATTTGTTGGACAGCTGAGAGCAGAGGCCGGTGGGGGGAGCCTGCTGGGCCTGCAGCTTTGCTGCCTGTACACCAGAGAGTGCTGAGAGCCCACGCTGCTGCCTGGGCACCCCTCTGCTCTCCACCGGTGTGCCAAACACTGTTCCTGCTCCAGGTCTCAGATGACAGGGATGCTGCAGTGCTTCCAGGGAAAACTGACTTCTTCTGAACCAAGCCCTTGCTTGGAAACCAGTGAATCATTCTGGCTGAGATTTGCCACAAATGAAGCAGCTGAAGGCAGACACTGGGCATGGAAAGTTTTGTCCAAGAGCAGAGCTTAGAGCACCACAGACACGTGAGAACAGGACCTGCACATGGGGAGGGATGGGGAAACCCCAGGAGTCACTGATTCTCTGAAGCACTTTCACAAGAGTCCTACTGGGAAGCTGAAAATCCAACAAAGAGATTTATTCTTTTCTCACCTTGGGTTTTTTTCTTCCTCCAATGCTGATTTTTTTACCTCCCTTCTAACTGAGCTGCTGTGGAGATCTGCAGCAGTACCTGGGGCATATTGGTGACTTCCACACCTCCCTTCAGAGGCTAACATGAGACATTGCTACTCACTATCATCATCCTATTTTATCCCAGCTGAGGTGAGAATCACTGAAAACCTCCAATTTCATCTTTTTTTCCTCTGGGGTCTCACATACTTAGGCTGTAGCACATGCAGCACACATCAGCCCTTAGGTCATCTGTGGGGTTTGTGGTCAGTGAGTTCCACCTGATCTTGTGTCATGACCAAGCAGACTCTGCAAGTAAATTGCATGTCACTGTCACTCAGAGTTTGCCTCTCTGTCTTTTCTGGTCTGTTCTCAAGTCATTTTCCTGTAGGGCAGGGTAAATACCAGGGACAGATGATCCACTTCCTTTTTGAGGCAGTAGGGAAGGGAAAAGCTCCTTGGAGAACACTGCAGGTATTTGGAAAGAACCTTGGAAAGGTTCACCCTTGACTCAGGTCAGAGTATTGAAAAAGAAGACTTTTGGAGGTGTTTACCTCCCCACTGCCTGTCTTGGAGAGAGCATCCCCCAGCTGCAGTGCCAGCGTGGGGCACTGGCTGCCAGCCCTCTCCCATGACCCAGCAACTGGGTCACAATGAAGCCAGCTGGTCACTGCCTGCAGAGCTGGGACAGCAGCTCCCAAGGTGAGGGCCAATATTTCATCCACTGTAGCTGCATTCAGCTCATCTGCACTGGAATTTGGACTCCTCTGTTCATCTTCTCTTCCCAGGAGCTCACTCACCAGCACCTGGACTGGTCCTCTTCCAGGACCTCCTCAGCAGAACTTTAGTACCCCACACAGAGAATGCTGGGAAGGATCTAGCCTGTTGTGCTGCTTAAGGGAGAGCTGTAACCCAGGGACTGCAGGACAGAGGACTGCAGTGCAGCGACAGAGGCTCACACAGCAGACAGGCCGCTGGCAGCACGCAGCCCTTTTGCTCACTGCTTTCACTCTCTGATTCTCAATTGTTCATTCGGTAAATGGAAGCTCAGTGCACCTCTGCCTATCCCAGGGGCACTGCAGATGAGAGACATCATCAGAGCAGCAAGGCTGCCAGGACACAGCTCCCTCCAGCAGCTCCAGCAGACACCTGCACTGCTCACTGCAACCCCGTAGCTGCAGCCTGCACACAAGGCACCCTTGCGTCGTTAGGCTGAAAACACAACTGGCAAGTGTGGCAGCAGTGACATTCAAGGGATGTTGTTATCAGCCTGCCTTAGGTGCTGGCTAAGCAGCCATGCAGCAGCTTTCAGACCATGGAAGTGTCTGACAATTCATCACCCTCCCTGCAGCCCGTCTGGCTGCAATGTTTTCCCCTCTTCAAACCCACATTCTTTCTTTCCTTTGGGTGAGCCCAGAAATGTCCTTTTCCCTTGTAGCTAGGAAACTGATTAAGCTGCTGTCTGTTAATTCATGCTTTCTTCAGCCAGTTTGGGAAAGGATGTCGCCAAGGAGTTGCAGAGGCTCACAGGACTTGCTCAGGAGCTTTGTGTCTCCACACTCCTCATCCACTGACCACGTCCCTCCCCAGTGCTTGGAGCGGACAGACACCCTCCAAAGCCATCTCACAGCTGTGCTCCATGGCCAGAGAGTTTGTCAGGGGAAAGAGCTGAGGGAGGTTGGCTGGCTGCTGCTGATCAGCTGTGTGTGTCTAGACTGAGCTCGTAACTATGACCGAGTCAGGATGGTGAATCCACTGTCTGTGGCAGCTGGCCAGGAGCTCCTGGGCAAAGCAAGGAGCTCAGTGACACAGGAAAGCAGGAGGGGGCTGCTTGCTGTAGGCACAGAGCTGCTGAAGTAACTTACACAGCTCACAGTCAGCAGGGCCGGGGTGATAACCTAGGCTGCTGGCCTGGTTTAGCTGGAAAAACAGAGATACTTTCTTCTTCCTGCTTTCTTCAAGCTGCAGATTGGGAAGAACCTGAAAAGGCAGTCTGGAGGGGGAAATATTTCCTATGTGCAGGGGCTGACAGTAGACATTAACCAATAGCCAATGCTCTCTTCCTCTCTGTCTCTCTCCTTCCCTCTCTCCTCATGCTCTCTTTTCCTCTGTCCGTACACACACACGGCTGAGGAGCCTCCACGATCTGCTGGATGCTGTTTCTCTCACCACCACGCAGCACTGGGTGGCTGCCTTACTGCAAGAGGCCAGCAGCACACAGGTGGCGTTGTCAGCTAAGGCCCTGGGCTGGAAGCTCGACTTCTGCTGAGAGATGGAGAAAAGAGAGGGCTGAGGCGGTGACTCTGCCCATGCACCTGGATGCGGACGGAGCGAAGATGTCCTGTCTGTGTCTGAGCCGTTCAGGCAGCCTTGGTCACAGAGTCACAGAATGGGTTGGGCTGGAAAGGACCTTAAAGATCATCCAGTTCCAGCCCCGCTGCCACAGGCAGGGACACCTCCCACCAGCCCAGGTTTTTTAAGACCTCACCCAACCTTCCAGGGGTGAGGCATCCACATCTTCTCTGGGCAACCCATTCCAGTATTTCACCACCCTCATTCTGCAGATCTTCCTCCTAATGCCCAAGCTAAATCTGCCCTGCTCTAGTTTCAAACCACTGTGCTTTGTCCTATCACCACAGTCCCTCCCCAGCTCTCCTGGAGCCCCTTCAGGTACTGGAAGGCTGCTCTGAGGTCTCCCTAGAGCCTTCTCTTCTGCAGGCTGAACAGCCCCAGCTCTCCCAGCTTGTCCCCACAGCAGAAGTTCTCCATCCCTCTGATCATCTTTGAGGCCTCCTCTGGACCCCCTCCAACAGATCCATGTTCTTCTTGTGTTAAGGGCCCAGACACAGCACTACAGGTGGATAGGAAACTGCAAGTTAAATCAGGTCGCAAATTTGCACTGTTTTGTGTCATGGATACCAACCACTGAAGCCAAGAATCACTGAATCACAGAATGCATGAGGTTGGAAGGGAGCCTCAAAGTTCATCTCATCCAACCCCCTGCAGCGAGCAGGGACACCTCCAACTAGAGCAGAAAGAAAATGGCTAACAGAGGGGAGAGAGCCAGCACTAGTGAGTGATGTGTGAGCAGGCCACCAAACAGTGCAGAACTGGCACATGGCTGAGGAGAACAACAGTGAGGAACAGTTCCTCTGCTTTGATGTATGGTAACACAAAGAGCATTTTGTAGCTGTCCCTGAGCAACAGCTGAAGAGCAAACCTTGTCTAATGTTTGTGTAAGTCACTTCAGGGCACCCATGCCACAGCTTGGAGGAGCCCAAAGCACACTTGGAGTAAAGTGGCTTGAACAACATTTTTGCAAGGTGAAGAAGTGTCTTGTTTCAGCTTCTAAAACAGATTCTTCCAGTAGTCATGGAGGGAATCACAGCTCACAGGACGTTAGGGGTTGGAACAGACCTCAGGAGATCTCCGAGTCCAGCTCCCCTGCCACAGCACAGGCTGCACAGAACACATCCATCACTTCCTTGGGCAGCCTGTTCCAGTGTTCCACCACCTTCAGAATGAAGAGCTTCTTCCTGATGTCCAAGCTAAAACTCCCCTACTCTAGTTTCAAGCCCTTGCCCCTTGTCCTGTTGCTACAAGCCCTTGGACACAGTCTGTAAAAGAGTCTGCAGCAGAGCCAGAAGGCTCCAGGCTTCTCCTTGCTGTGATATGCAGGGAACAGGTCTCCTTCCATGCTCAGACTCTTGCAGCCTCTGAAAAGCCACCCAGAGCAGGGCAGGGTCAGTGGCTGCTCTGAGTGAAGTCCCAAGTCTGCAGCAAAGAGCAGGCAGAGCTTTCAGAGTAGAGCAGTTACAAACAGGTCCCCAGGGTGCTTCACAATTGCCTGCTGCTGCAAAAGGCTGATTCGAAGTGTGCTGGGGCTGGAGAAGCATTGCCTCTGATCACTGGAACAAAGAGTAATGGCACTGGATGTGGTGCACTGCTGTGTACTGAATGCAGAATAGAGATTAACCAGGTTGGAAAAGACCTTGGAGATCATTCAGTCCAACCTCTCACCCAGCACCATCTGATCAACTAAACCATGGCACCAAGGGCCTCATCCAGGCTCTTCCTAAACACCTCCAGCACTTCCACCACCTCCCTGGGCAGCACATCCCAAGGGCCAGTCTCTCTTGCTGGGAAGAACTTTCTCCTCCCCTCCAGCCTAAACCTCCCCTGGCACAGCTTGAGACTGTGTCCTCTTGTTCTGCTGCTGGGTGCTTGGGAGAAGAGCCCAACCCCCACCTGGCTACAACCTCCCTTCAGGGAGTTGCAGAGAGCAAGAAGGTCTCCCCTGAGCCTCCTCTTCTGCAGGCTAAGCAACCCCAGCTCCCTCAGCCTCTCCTCACAGGGCTGTGCTCCAGACCCCTCCCCAGCCTCCTTGCCCTTCTCTGGACACCTTCAAGTCTCTCAATGTCCTTCTTGACCTGAGGAGCCCAGAACTGGACACAGGACTCAAGGTGTGGCCTCAGCAGTGCTGAGCACAGGGCACAAGGACTTCCCTCCTCCTGCTGGCCACACTGTTCCTGATGCAGGCCAGGATGCCATTGGCCTTCTTGGCCCCCTGGGCACACTGCTGGCTCATGTTCAGCCTACTATCCACCACTACCCCCAGGTCCCTCTCTGCCTGGCTGCTCTCAGCCACTCTGACCCCAGCCTGTAGCTCTGCCTGGGGTTGCTGTGGCCAATGTGCAGCCCCTGGCACTTGGATGTGTTCAATCTCCTGCCCTTGGCCTCTGCCCATCTGCCCAGCCTGGCAAGGTCCCTCTGCAGAGCCTCTCTACCCTCCAGCAGATCAACTCCTGCCCCCAGCTTGCTGTCAGCTGCACATTCACTGCTGATGGACTCAATGCCCTCCTCCAGATCATCAATAAAGATATTGAACAGGCTGGGGCCCAGCACTGCTCCCTGGGGCACACCACTGCTGCCTGGCTGCCAGCTGGCTGTGGCACCATTCACCACCACTCTCTGGGCTCAGCCTCCAGCCAGTTCCTAACCCAGCTCAGAGAGCTGCTGTCCAAGCCAGGGGCTGACAGCTTGGCCAGGAGCTTGCTGTGGGGGACGGTGGCAAAGGCCTTGCTGCAGTCCAGGCAGACTCCATCCACAGCCTGCCCCACAGCCACCAGGCAGTCACCTGGGCATGGAAGGAGCTCAGGTTGGAGAGGCAGGACCTGCCTTGCCTGAATCCATGCTGAGGTCAGGCTGACAGGCCTGGAATTCCCTGGCTCATCCAACCTGCCCTGCTTGTGGAGGGGCATCACCTTGGCAGCTTCCAGTCCTCTGGGACCTCTGCAGTGAGCCAGGACTGCTGAAAAATGATGGAGAGCGGCTTGGCAGCTCATCTGCCAGCTCTCTCAGCACCCCAGGATGGATCCCATCCGGTCCCATGGACTTGTGGGGATCCAAGTGGCTCAGCAGGTCTCTAACTACTTCCTCCTGGATCACAGGAGAGCTGTGCTGCTCCCTGCCTCCATCAGCCAGCTCAGGAGGCCACTTGCCCTGCAGACAACCTGTCCTGCTATTGGAAACTGAGGCAAAGAAGCTGTTAAGCACCTCTGCCTTTTCCTCATCTTTAGTTACTATG
The DNA here is from genome assembly GCF_014839835.1 of Dryobates pubescens. Lineage (NCBI taxonomy): Eukaryota > Metazoa > Chordata > Aves > Piciformes > Picidae > Dryobates > Dryobates pubescens. The sequence goes on from NC_071639.1 coordinate 290,046, forward strand.
TTCCCCTCTGTGTCCGCCAAGGAGTGGAGGTTGTCCCTGCCCTCCTCTTGCCATTCATATATTGGGGAGGATATTTTGTTGTCCTTCACAGCAGAGGCCAGGCTAAGCTCTAAATGTGCTTTTGCCTCCCTAATTTTCATCCTGCATGACCTAGCAACACCCTTAAACATTCCATGGGTCACCTCTCCTTCCTGCCAAAGATGATACCTCCTCTCTTTTCCCTTAATTCACTCAGAAGCTCATTGCCCATCCAGGCTGTCTGCCCCAGGGCTCATCTCCAGCACATTGGCACAGCCTGCTCTGAGCCTTCCTGGAAGCAGCTGCAGCCCTCCTGGACCCCTTTGTTTTTAAGGGCTGTTTCCCAAGGAACCTTCTGAGTTAGTTCCTTGAGTAGCCTGAAGTCTGCCCTCTGGCAGTCCAGAGGGGAGGTCTTCTTGCTGCCCCTCTTAGCTTGGCTGAGGACTGAGAATTCAATTCTCTCCTGGTCACTGGCCCCTAAACAGCCTCCGAGCACCACATCCCCACCAGCCCTGCCCTGCTGGTGAAGAGGAGGTCAAGCAGAGTCTTGCCCCTGGCAGGCTCAGGCAGCACCTGGGATAAGAAGCTGTCCTCCATGCACTCTAAGAACCTCCTAGACTGTCTCCTCTCTGCTGTGTTGAGATCCCAGCAGATGTCAGGCAGGTTGAAGTCACCCATGAGAACAAGGTCAGGCCATCTTGAGACAGCCTTAAGCTGCCTGTAGAATGACTCACCAACACCTTCCTCCTGGCTGGGTGGTCTACAACAGACTCCAACCAGGATGTCTGCCCTGCTGGTCTTCCCTCTGATTCTCACCCACAGGCACTCAACCTGATGGTCCCTGATCTCCAGCTCAATGGCATCTAGAGCCTCCCTGATGTACAGGGCCCCCCCTCCACCCCTTCTCCCTTGCCTGTCTCTCCTGAAGAGCCTGTAGCCATCAATTGCAGCGCTCCAGCCATGTGAGTCGTCCCACCAGGGCTCTGTGATGGCAACTGCATCATAACTCTCCTGCTGCAGCAAGGCTTCCAGCTCCTCTTGTTTGTTACCCTTGCTTCGTGCATTAGTGTCCATGCACTGCAGCTGGGCTGCTGGTTTCACCCCTGGCTCCAGCTTACCACCCCCAGACCCCTGCCTGGGGGGACTGGTTTCAGCCCCTTCCCCCTTCAAATCTAGTTTAAAGCTCTGCCAACTCCTTTCCTAGAACCCTTTTCCCTCTGTGGGCTGTTCTCATATGCTAGGATCTTTCTCCCCCTGTGGGACAGATGTTCTCCCTCTGTTGCAGCTGACCTGGTGCCATAGAAAGTTCCCCAAGATAAAAGAAGCCAAAATTCTGCTGGTGCCACCAGCCTCTGGGCCACTTGTTCATGCCACCTGCTGTCCTGTTCCTTTCAATATTCTTCCTGCAACTAAGGGTATTGATGAAAAGATCACCTGTGCCCCTGACCCCTCAACCAGTTCTCCCAGAATGTTGAAGGCCTTTTTGATAGCCCTGGGAGCTCTGGTTTCAATCTCATTGCTCCCCGCCTGCATAACTCTCAAGGGAGAGTAATCAGAGGGCTGCACCAGGCCAGGCAGCCTTCTGGTAACATCCCTGACCTGGGCCCCAGGCAGGCAGCAAACTTCCCTGTGGCAAGGATCTGGTCGACATCTGAGGCCCTCTGTTCCCCTCAGGAGGGAATCCCCAATCACAATTACCCTCCTCTTTTGTTTGAGGGAGCAAGTCCTGATGCAGGGGGCAGGCTGTTTGGCTTAGGCACCACCCAGCTGGTGTCTCTTCTGCCTTCTCATTCACCTCACCCTCAACTTCCAGTGCCCCATACTTGTTTCTCAAGGGTGAGGCAGAGTTACTACTGTCAGAGCTCAGCAGTTTCTGGATTTGAATGGGCTTGGTGAAGGAGACCCAGCTGTGTCTATAGCCATAGCAATCCCCTTGCCTAAGTGCAGCCTGCTGCTGGGCAGGCAGCTGGGAAGTGCTGTGGAGCACAGTGCAGTGAGCATGGTGCCACCAGAGCCTGCTTCAGTGGAGTGGATGCTCCCGACCTTGCTCCTGACAGGGGATGGGGAGAGTGAAGCTCTGAGTAGTAGAAGACACAACAAAAGGAAACTCACTTGCACAGGTAGAGTTGTAGCTCTTACAGTCTCACTTTCCAGTCCTGCTTTCCCAATCTCCTCTCCATGTGTTAGGGAATTCTGTGGTGCAGACACAGGTCCTCTGCACACAAAAATTCTCCATCCAGCAGCTGAGCATAACAGAAGGGAAAGGCAGCTGTGAGCTGTCTCTGTCAGCACCTCAGAGCCAGACCAGCCAGTGCCTCACAGTCTGCAGAGCTGAGGGAGCATTTCCTCATCAGTGCTGCCTGCAGAGGTCTCATGGGGAAGGCTCTGATGGCTGAAATCTGGAACCAACTAAGATGATGTGTACTTAGCCATGACAAATCATATGCTGACACATACCAGGTCCTCCTGGCACCTGTGCCCAAAAGGTTCTCTCTCCACTTGCCATATGACATCACCAGACAAACCCCAGAGCTGCTCCAACCCAATGTACTTTTGTTCCACCCAGAATTTAACCTAACCATTTATTTTAATTCCCATGTCACTGGCTCCCCTCCCACCAAATCCAGGTGTGCCTGTTGGTACAGAGACTTGCACTGTCTGGTTGTGTCCATATAGAGAGATGCACCTACACACACAGGCTGTGCCAGGGGAGGTTCAGGCTGGAGATTAGGAACAATCTCCCCCCATCAAGGGCTCTCAGGCCCTGTCCCAGGCTGCCCAGGGAGGTGCTGCAGTCCCCATCCCTGGAGGGGATTCAGAGCTGCATGGATGTGGTGCTGAGGGCTGTGGGGTAGTGGCAGTGGCTCAGCAGCAGGGCTGTGAGCTCTGGGGGAGTGCTTGATGATCTCAAAGGTCTCTTCCAACCACAACAATTCCATGGTTCTATGATTCTGTGAACCGTAAATGTGACAGAAAGTTGCTAGCACCACAGATAACCAAAGTGATGCCTGCTCTCAGGGACCTGTCACCTCAGGAACTACTTGCACCCGGGAACAACATGCAAAGCAGTCTGATGGTCCTGCCAGCTTTCTCCCTCACCTCCCCTCAGGCTTGGACTCCTCTAAGTTAGTGCCTGCCTCAGTGTTTCACTGTGCTGAGATACTGCACAGTTCCATGCAGGCCATGTTTAAAGTAGACAGTGTGGGACCAGAGCGAAAGGAGCTCTCCCCAGCTGAAGGGCACGGCCATGTCTTTGACCTTACTCCCCACCAGCCAGTGCCTGGGTTTGAACAGCAAACATCCAGGCTGGGCTGGATCCATGAAGGGCAGAGCTCGAATGGAAATCTTTCCCACTTATAAGTGGTTTCTTTTTCAGTACAAAGTGGTTCAAATCATTTGAGCATCAGTGAATCAGGAAGCTGTGCTGCAAACATCTGTGTTTGAGCTGCAAGCTGCCTGATTCAAGCAGCTGGTGGGGTTAGCATGGGTTAAGTTAAACACATGTATTGGTACTTGCTAGGGCCTCGATTCATGAGGTGAGCTCCTCTACAACGGAGACACAGGCATTGATCATCAGAGTCCTGACCTGAGGGCTGTAAGTGATGCTATCTGGGGGCTGAGCTCATGCATCAACCTTTACTTGATGTTTGCACCAGGCATGTACATCTGGCTAGGGGCCAGATCTCAGCTGACTCCTGTCTGAAAAGTTATCATCCAGTTCCTGACTCTGGGAGGCTGTAGGCTGGATTCTCAGCTGGGCTTAAGCAGTTGTTCAGTTCAATTTTATTGAAGGTGCCTAATTTCCAGATGTGATTCCTCTTGGCCTTTACTCAGCTGCCTTCAGCTCCTGCAAACCCTTCAACTTTCTGTCAGCTTTCTCAATGTTACCACAACTCCTCTCAGTCTACTACTGGTCTGCTTCTCCTGTCTGATCTAGTAGATGGCTTTGTAGCACTTCTACTAATAGAGTATCACCACAGCAGATGTGCTTCCACCTTTTTGCCTCAAGCCCTTTTGAGCACCATTCTCCTCTTACCACTGGCCTGCAAGAAGAGCTCTGAGCTGCAGTGTGAGAGAATCAGATGCAGCTCTTCTCAAAGACCTATGCATGTCCCAAGCCTTTAGAGGTGAGCACCACAAGTGCCAAGCAATAGATCCTCTGAGATCCTTTTTGGTGATTCAAGCATCAAACTGCAGTGAACATACCACATGTTCAGAGAGAGAGTGAATGATTGCACAGGCTCTTGGGCCAGGCTCCCTAGGGAAGCATCTCCCTGTGATGAAGAGGTTATTCATTTTTATTTATGAACATTTGAAACAGGAGCATTAATTCATTATTAATATTCAAAATGATTATCAAGCACGTATCAATAGTTCTGTGCAGGATTGTGGCTGCATCCCACACCCTGCTACAGTATCACACTTGGAACCCTGGTAGAAAAAGTGCAAAACAGCAGAGAATGAAGGGTGCAATTCTGCCGCTTGTCCACCAGATGGCGACTCGACGGGACGGTTGCAGCAGCTTACACAGCTGAAGGAAGCAGGGGCTCAGGCACGTACAAGGTGAAGGAAACTTTCGGAGGCTTGAATCAATTACAGTCACGAATTGTGCCCCTGGGCAGGGCCGGGAGGCTGCTGTAAACCTTCCCAGAGGCCTGTGGGTGGTAGGGAATGTGATATACCCACTCGATGCCATGTTTCTTGGCCCAGGAGCTGACGGCATTGTTTCTGAAGTGAGTCCTATTGTCAGACTCGATTCGCTCAGGAGTGCCGTGCCGCCACAGGATTTGCCTTTCAAGGCCTAAGATGGTGTTCCGGGCAGTAGCATGATTTACAGGGTATGTTTCTAACCAGCCTGTAGTTGCTTCTACCATGGTGAGGATGTAACGCTTGCCTTGCCGTGTTCGTGGCAGTGGTCCAATATAGTCAATCTGCCAGGCCTCACCATAGCGAAAACCCAGCCACCGCCCTCTGTTCCAGGGAGACTTGGCTCTGGTGGCCTTCTTGATTGCAGCACAGGTTTCACAGTCATGCGTGACCTGTGTGATGGCTTCCATGGTCAAGTCCACCCCTCGGTCATGAGCCCACCTGTACGTAGCATCTCTCCCTAGATGTCCTGATGTTTCATGGCTCCATCGAGCTACAAACAGTTCACCTTTTCGCTCCCAGTCTAGATCCACTTGAGCTATGTCAATCCTTGCAGCCTTGTCTGCATGCTCATTGTTTTGATGTTCTTCATTAGCATGACTTTTAGGCACGTGAGCATCAACATGACGTACCCTCAGAGTCATGTTCTCCACTCGAGCAGCAATGTCCTGCCACAATGAGGCAGCCCAAATAGGCTTACCCCTGTGTTGCCAATTGGTCTTCTTCCACTGCTGTAGCCATCCCCACAAGGCATTAGCCACCATCCAAGAATCTGTGTAAAGATAAAGTACTGGCCACTTTTCTCTTTCAGCAATTTCTAGAGCTAGTTGGATGGCTTTCACCTCTGCATACTGACTCGATTCACCTTCTCCTTCAGTGGCCTCGACCACTTGTTGTGTAGGACTCCATACAGCAGCTTTCCACTTCCGATGGTTTCCTACTACACGACACGATCCATCAGTAAACAGAGCATAAGGCCTTTCATCTTCAGGTAATTCATTGTATGGTGGTGCCTCTTGGGCATGAACCACTTCCTCAGGCGATGCTTCAAAATCTCTGCCTTCTGGCCAGTCCATAATCTCTTCCAGAATTCCTGGGTGGTTTGGTTTTCCCAGTCGAGCTCGCTGTGTAATCAGTGCTACCCACTTACTCCATGTAGCACTGGTGGCATGATGAGTAGAAGGGATGTTTCTTCTGAACATCCAGTGCAACACAGGCAGCCTGGGTGCTAAGAGGAGAGGTGCTTCTGTGCCCACTACTTCCGACACAGCTCGAACTCCCTCATAGGCTGCTAAGATCTCCTTCTCAGTTGGTGTATAGTGGGCTTCTGATCCTCGATGTCCTCTACTCCAAAATCCCAGTGGCCGACCTCGGGTTTCACCTGGTGTTTTCTGCCAGAGACTCCAAGTGAGACCCGGCTCCCCGGCTGCGGTGTAAAGGATATTCTGCACCGATGGTCCTGTGCGAATGGTCCCAAGTGCCACTGCACGAGCTATCTCTTGCTTGATCTGTTCAAAAGCTTGTTGCTGCTCACTACCCCATTCAAATTGATTCTTCTTTCGGGTTACTCGATAGAGAGGGCTGACAAGCTGACTGTAGCCTGGAACATGCATCTTCCAGAACCCCACAAGGCCTAGAAAGGATTGTGACTCTTTCTTGTTGGACGGTGGAGACATGGCTGTTATCTTGTTGACCACGTCCATAGGTACATGACGGCGTCCATCCTGCCACTTTATTCCCAAGAACTGAATTTCTTGCGCAGGTCCTTTGACCTTGCTTTTCTTTATAGCAAACCCAGCCTTTAAGAGTATTTGAATTATTTTTTCTCCCTTCTCGAACACTTCCTTTGCGTTATCGCCCCACACAATGATGTCATCAATATACTGTAGATGTTCAGGGGCCTCACCCTTTTCCAGTTCACTCTGGATTAGTCCATGACAAATGGTGGAGCTATGCTTCCACCCCTGGGGCAATCGATTCCATGTGTATTGAACCCCTCTCCAGGTGAAAGCAAACTGTGGCCTGCACTCTGCTGCCAATGGAATTGAGAAGAACGCGTTGGCAATGTCAATAGTAGCATACCATTTAGCTGCTTTTGACTCCAGCTCGTACTGGAGCTCTAGCATGTCTGGTACAGCAGCACTCAGTGGTGGTGTCACTTCATTCAGGCCACGATAGTCCACAGTTAACCTCCATCCTCCATCAGATTTTGGCACTGGCCATACGGGGCTGTTAAAAGGTGAGTGTGTTTTGCTGATCACTCCCTGGATCTCCAGCTGGTGAATCAGTTCATGAATGGGACCCAGGGAGTCTCGGTTTGTACGACACTGCCGTCGGTGCACTGTTCTAGTAGCAATTGGCACCTGTTGTTCTTCAACCTGCAGCAATCCCACAACGAAGGGACTTTCTGAAAGGCCAGGCAGGGTCGACAGCTGTCTGATCTTCTCTGTATTCACCGTGGCCACACCAAAAACCCATCTATAACCCTTTGAATCCTTGAAGTACCCTCTCTTGAGGTAATCAATACCAAGAATGCAAGGGGCCTCTGGGCCAGTCACAATGGGATGTCTTTCCCACTTGTCCCCTGTTAGGCTCACGTCGGCTTCTAACACAGACAGCTCCTGGCAGCCTCCTGTTACTCCAGAAATCCAAAGAGATTCAGCACCTCTGTGTCTTGACGGCATCAAAGTACACTGTGCCCCTGTGTCTACCAGTGCCTTGTATTTCTGTGGCTTTGATGTGCCAGGCCATCGAATCCACACAGTCCAGTACACTCTGTTGTCCCTCTCCTCCTCCTGGCCGAAGGCAGGGACCCTCTACTCCTGGTCATCATCAGAGCATTCACTGTCTGATCTGGGTAGTACCTGGCTAGAGGTCCCCTCATCGGGATCAAGGGATGTAACCTCTGTTCTTTTTCTCCTGAGAGATCGTTGATTACTTTCTTGGCTTTTAACAGCAGATACCTTTGCTGTTTTCTTAAATGATCCTTTTTTAGTTGTTGCCTTCCCTTTCAGTTCACGGACCCGAGCTTCCAATTTATAAGTGGGTTCAGCATCCCACTTCCTCATGTCCTCCCCCTGGTCACGAAGGAAAAACCAGAGTACTCCTCGTGGTGTGCGTCTGGGGCTCCCTTTCCCTCCGACTGAGGCAAGAGGTGATGGATTTCTTGGGGTACAGCTGGTCGATGAGGCATTGGCGCGTGGAAATGAGTTAGTACAGAGGTTATCTTCAAAATTCTGGAGCCAGGCTGACACAATCTCCACAGACCGTGCATCCTCATCCAAATAGTACATCATTGCTAGGCCGTTAGAATACAATGCTGGAGCACTTTGGATCACTTTCCTCCACATGGCCCGTGTGCATGGAACATCTTCTGGATCTGTGGAGACACTTTGATCATCTAAATCACCATAGATAACTTCCAACATCGCTCATTCTCTTAAGTATTGGATTCCTTCATCTGCATTATTCCACTTCCCTGGGGAACTCATAAGGTACTCCTTGCATGGGTACCTTGCCCTCACACTTAGCAGGAGTCGTCTCCAGAGGCTGCATATGCCTGTCTCCTTTGCAATGCCTTTCTCAATACCTCTGTTTCTAGCAATGGCTCCCAACTGTTGGGCCTCTCTCCCTTCCAGCAGTTGGCTGTCAGCCCCATTATCCCAGCACCGGAGCAGCCAAGCAGCAATTCGCTCTCCTGGCTGGCGACTATAATCCTTGCGTATGTCCCTCAGTCCTGCTGAGGTTAAGGACCAGGTGGTCTCTGCTTCTTGTTTAATCTCACTCAAGCGGAAGGCGAGGAGCAGCGAGCTGAGCCGTGTCCGCTGCTGGGCACCTGAGCTCTGAAGAGATAGCTCTTCCTTTTGGCGCTCCACTGGCTGCTAGGCTGCAGCTGCACTGGCTGCTGCCAAGCTGGTTCCAGGCTGAGGGCCCCAGCAGAGCTGGGGCTGCCGAGGCTCGGGGTTTGCAGAGCAATGGTCAGCCTCGACAAGGCTTTTTAGCCTGTGGCCAAGCGTGTGGCTAGAATTATGCCCAAACCTGGAAGGAGCACAAACATGGCATGAGCATCTGCATGGGCACGTGATGTAGCTTACCCCAAAGAAGGCAGGTTGGGTTGTTTGCCCAGGCTGGCTGATGCCCTGCCTTACGCTTTCTCAGCTCTGGGCTGAGCACCCACTCCAGAAAGGATGGGAAAAGGGCGATGTGACCAAACATGCTGGAACAAGTTGTAGCGGTATCTGGGGCATGATGCTGGGCATGGGGTGCCGTCACGACACTCACCTGTGGAAGAGGAACCTTTCTTCCTCAGCTGGCAGCTCCTCCAGACTTTGCCCTGTAAAATGCTGCTTTTTCTGCAGGCTGTCTCAGATCATCCAAGGGTCTTGTAGTTGAATAGATTTCCAGGAGGTAAGAAATACTGCTTCCAGCAAAGGAAAGGAAGTAAACTTCACATTCTTCTCTTCCCTGGTCCTGCTTCTGCTAACCCCCACAGTGCATCAGAAAGGCAACATGGCTGCAAACTGTATGACTCTAGCACAGCACAGGCAGCTGGAGATGGAGGCCAGCCTGCAGCTGGGAGGCTGGGAGAGAGTGGCAGTTCAGCTGCATTCCCTCTGCTTCATTTTTATAACCACACTGGCTTTGGTAGTTGAGCTGGGCAGGGTTTAGACATCTGCATCTTGTGCAAGGAGGGTATGGATCTTAGACTCCAGGCAGTGGAGTGGCTTGAGACAAGAACACACTGCTTGGTACTCCTGGGTGACTTCAATCCCCCTGATATTTGTTGGAAGCCCACACAGCCAGTCACAACAAGTCCAAAAGGCTCTTGCAGTGTGTCAACAACTTCTTGATGCAGGTAGTGGAGAAGCCAACAAGGAGAGGCACTGCTGGACCTTGCATTAACTCATAGAGAAGGACTTGCTGGGGACATTAAGACTGGTGACAGCGATCATGACGTGGTGGAGTTTAGCAATATACAGGGTAGAAGCGGGGCAGTAAGTAGGATTACAGCCCTGGACCTCCCCAGGGCTAACTTTGTACTCTTCAGAGATATACTTGCAGGGATCCCATGAGCCAAGACTCTGAAGGGTAAAGGAGCCCAGGAAAGATTTTAAATGCCTCTTCCTCCAAGCCCAAGACAGGTTTGTTCCCTTGAGTGAAAAATGGGGTAGGTGTGCCAGGACACCTCCATGGATGAGCAAGGAGTTTCTGAAGGGAATCTCATGCAAGAAAGATACTTACACTTCATGGAAGAAGGGACTTGCTCCATGGGAGGGCAATAGAGTAGTTGCCAGGGCATGTAGGAAGGTGACAAGGAAGGCCAAAGCCCTCTTGGAACTGAAACTGGCAAAGGAAGTTAGAGAGAACCAGAAGAGCTTCTTCAAATATCTCAGCAGGGAAAGGAAGAACAGGGAAGGTGTGAGCCCAGTGCTGAGGGAGGAGGCAGCCCTGAGCTGAGCATGCAGAGAAGGCAGAGCTGCTGAACGCCTTCTGTGCTTCAGTCTTTACTCCTGCTCTCCCCTGTGAACTCCAGACCCTGGATGAAGGAGAGGGAGACTGGAGGAAGGAGGGCTCTCCATTTAGTCAGTGAAGACTGGGTTAAGGATCAGCTACACCAGTTGAATATTCACAAGCCCAGCTCTGGCTGCAGAGCAGTATCTCCTGCTAGAGTTTAGTGGGGCAGTGAATGCAGCACCTTGCTGTCAATATAGAAGGTTACTCCGCGGCCCAGAAGCATTTGCTGCCTCCGCCTCTCCTCCCTGCCTGTGCTGCTGCACGCAGAGAGCCAAAGCTTCACCTCTGTCTCCCTCCAACGGCAGAGCTGGGAACTCCTGCTGCAGAGGGAAAGGCAGCCGAAGCTGTCCCAGTGCCCAGGCTGCAGACGTTGCTCCAGGCCGATGAGCAGAGGGAGAGACTGGCAAATGGTCAGGGCCATACTGGCTGGCACACACAGCCCCCTCTGAGGAAGGGTTCCTCTTTATCCCAGGCCCGAGCCAGGAGTCACTCAGCCTGAGCAGCAGCTCAGGAAATCTCTGTCCCAACCTTTCTGCTCACAGCAGGGCCAGCTGTGTGCTCAGAGCAGGCTGCTCAGGGCTGTGTGGAAGCACAGGTGGAAAACCCTGAGAGGTCCAGCTGTCCACGGTATGCAAAAGCTATCCCTTAGAGCCAGCCTGAAACCCTTCTTTCCACTCACACCTGCTGTGCCTCAGCCTCCCATCATGCAGCACACTGAAGTCCCTGCCTGAGTCCTTCTCAGCCACCTCCCCACGGGTGCTAGGGGGTGCTGTGAGTCCTGCAGGCTGAGCCAGCCCTGGCTTTCAGCCTCTCCACCTCTGCTGTACCACTGCAGAACCTCCTGCTGAGCTCTGTCCATGTCTTTCCCATATAGAGGTCCCAGCTGAAGTTGGATCCTGGAGTCTGACAAGTGCTGAGCTGAGAGATCAGTGCTCTGCTGAGCATCTCCAGAGAAGGGAAACCAAGCTGGTGAAGGGTCTCCAGCACAGTGCTGGTGAGGAGCAGCTGAGGGACCTGGGATGGCTCAGTCTGGAGAAAGGAGTCCCTGAGAGGAGGCTGGAGGAAGGTGGGCATTGATCTCTTGTCACATGCAGCAAATGCCAGGAGAAGAGGGAACAGCCTCAGGCTGTGCCAGGGGAGGCTCAGGTTGGAGATGAGGAACAATCTCTCCCCAGCAAGGGCTATCAGGCACTGTCCCAGGCTGCCCAGGGAGGTGCTGCAGTCCCCAGCCCTGGAGGGGTTTCAGAGCTGCATGGATGTGGTGCTGAGGGCTGTGGGGTCGTGGCAGTGGCTCAACAGCAGGGCTGTGAGCTCTGGGGGAGTGCTTGGACTGGAGGATCTCTAAGGCCCAATCTCAGCAGTTCTGTGGTTCTGTGATTCTCTGCTCCAGTGCCTGTGCAGCAGAACATCAAGGCTGAGAAGACCTCACGGTGTCTCTTCCATGCTGCTATGAGTGGCTGGCATTTCCCTCCTCCCAACAGCTGGATGAAGACAGCTGGCAGCAGGGCCCCAGTCATGGCTACAGGGCAAGGGAGAGTCACTTCTGGCTCTGCCCTGGGGACATGAACTTTCACAGCTGCCTTGATCTCTTTCAGAGCACAAGAGATTTGAGGCAGGGCAGACACTGTCACTAGCAGCATGGAGTTTGCAATGAAAATGGGGAAAGGAGGCCTTGAGCTCAGGTGAGAACACAGCTCACAGGTCACAGCCAGGGCTTGCTGGGGCTTCATCACTGCCCAGCAGCAGCTGCAAGAATATCCTCATTTCCTCATCTGAATTTCATTTGGAAAGTGTGCAGAAGGCTCTTCCCATTGCTGGCACTAGCCTGGGCAGAAGCTCAGGCTGCTCAGGATGGGCACTGTCCATATTTTCATATCAGAGTTCACCCAAGAAACATTTCCCTTCCACTCCTCACCCCCTGCTCTCCTTGTGTCCTGCTGTGATGCACTCAGCAGCAGGGCAGGCTGGTAAAGGGTGAGCCAGCAGCAGCTGAAGGGATTCAGAGCTGTCTAAAAGCCTGACACAAGCTGTGTTGCAGTGGGTGCAGTAAGGCAATCAGCTATGCTCCCACCAAGCCTGCCCCATGTCTCAGGCACTCAAATGAAGACTTTGGCAGGGCTGTTCCCATGTCTGCTGCAAGACAGGGAGTAGCATTGCACGGAATTCACTCACACAGTTTGGCAAAAGGAGCTGTCAGGATCGGCCCTGAGAATTCCAGGTCTTGATTGTGGTCACTGCCACTGAGGCAGAAGTGTCTCCAGCTGGCCCCAGCAAAGACCTGAGCACCATCAAAGTTCAAAATCTGCATGTGCAGAAGCAGAGAAAAGAGAACCACAGCACCCAGAGCCAAAGGCAGTTTGGTGCTCCCAGAGCTATAGAACCACTGAGGTCAGAAGAGACCTCTGAGATCCTCCAGTCCAAGCACTCCCCCAGAGCTGTGAGCCACCCCTGCTGTGAGCCACTGCCATGACCCCACAGCCCTCAGCACCACATCCATGCAGCTCTGAAACCCCTCCAGGGATGGGGACTGCAGCACCTCCCTGGGCAGTCTGGGACAGTGCCTGAGAGCCCTTGCTGGGAAGGGATTGCTCCTGATCTCCAACCTGAACCTCCCCTGGCACAGCCTGAGGCTGTTTCTCTTCTCCTGGCACTTGCTGCATGTGACAAGAGATCGATGCCTACCTTCCTCCAGCCTCCTCTCAGGAAGATGTAGAGGTCTCCCCTCAGCCTCCTCTTCTCCAGACTGAGCCATCCCAGGTCCCTCAGCTGCTCCTTTCATGGTGCAATATAAATGAGAGATCCTCACCTCCAAGCCTCAGCACAGGACCAGCAGCACACACAAGGCAGCAGCGATCCAGCTGGAGAATCAGGACACTTGCAGAGGGCATCTGGCTGGCTGAAATACATGGAGAATAAAACCTGACCTCTTTCTCTTTGCTAGAAGATGACCAAACCCTTCCCTCTCTCTTCCCTAGCACCTGGAGCTTGTGGAGGTTGGCATCCTGCTGAGGGCTGTCAAGGAGTCAGCCATGGCTGGTGAGAAGCACTTGAGCTGGAGCAGTGCTGAGTGTTTGCCCAGCACCCAGGCACTGTGCAAGCCTGGGAGGTGGTTCCTCTCCCTTTGCCCCCCTCCTATGTCCTGGTGGCAATAACCAGAGCTCTCTTCTGTTTGATCCACACTGTGATCCATCAGATGATCCAAGATGATGCCTCCAGGGACATAACTCTGCAGTATGCCCAGATCAGCTGAATGAAGAGCAGGGAAGGCAGAGCTCTGTGTCTGCTCCTTGCAGGTGCACATCTCCAGGCTGAACAGCAAGCAAGGGACATGGACCTGATGGAGAGGGTCCAGAGGAGGCCACAAAAGTGATCAGGGGGCTGGAGCAGCACTGCTACAAGGCCAGGCTGAGGCAGCTGGGGGTGTTCAGCCTGGAGAAGAGAAGGCTCTGGGGAGACCTGGTAATGACCTTCCAGTACCTGAAGGGGCTACAAGAAGGCTGCAGAGGGACTGTTGCCAAAGGCCTGCAGGGACAGCACCAGGGGCAAGGGTTTGAAATGAGAGCAGAGCAGATGGAGATTGGATGTGAGGAACAAGTTCTGCAGCAGGAGGCTGCTGGAGCACTGCAAGAGGTTGCCCAGGGAGGTGGCTGAGGCTCCATGCCTGGAGCTATTCCAGGTGAGGATGGACAGGGCTCTGGGCAACCTGATCCAGTGGAGGATGTCCCTGCTGAGTGCAGGGGGAGTTGGCCTGGATGAGCTTTGGAGCTCCCTTCCAAGCCAGCCCATTCTGTGATTCAAGTGGCTTTCTAACTGTCACTTTTTTATGTCTTTAGGCTGTTGATATTACAGATTGGACAGGCTGGGAGCTGGCTGCAGGCAAACCTCATGAAGTTTAGTAAGGACAAGTGCAGGGTCCTGCAGCTGGGCAGGAACAAGAGCAGGCACCAGGACAGGTCAGAGGCTGCCCTGCTGGAAAGCAGCTCCAGGGAGCAAGACCTTGGAGTGCTGCTGGGCAGCAAGTTCTGCATGGGACAGCAATGTGCCCTGGGGGCCAAGAGAGCCAATGGGGTCCTGGGGTGCAGCAAGGGAAGTGTGGCCAGCAGGGCTGGGGAGGTTCTGCTCCCCCTCTGCTCTGCCCTGCTGAGACCACAGCTGCAATCCTGTGTCCAGTGCTGGGCTCCCCAGCTCAAGAGAGACAGAGACCTGCTGGGGAGAGTCCAAGGGAGAGCCAGGAGGATGCTTAGGGGACTTGAGCATCTCCCCTGGGAAGAGAGACTGAGAGCCCTGGGGCTGTTGAGTCTGGAGAAGAGAAGGCTGAGAGGATCTGATCAATGTCTATCAATAGCTGAGGGGTGGGGGGCAAGGGGAGGGGGCCAAGCTCTTGTGGGTGGTGCACAGCAATGAGCCAAGGAACAATGGAGACAAAGTGGAACAGAGAAGGTTTCAGCTCATCAGGAGGAGAAACTTCTTTGGTGTGAGGCTGCTGAGCCCTGGAGCAGGCTGCCCAGAGAGGTTGTGGAGTCTCCTCTGGAGCCTTTCCAGCCCCACCTGGATGTGTTCTGTGTGCCCTGCCCTGGGTGCCCTGCTCTGGCAGGGGCTTGGGCTGGGTGATCTCTGGAGGTCCCTTCCAACCTCTACTGCTATGTGATTCTGTGACCATGGCAAACAGTGCACTGTAAATAAAAACAATGCTGCTCATAGTATGGAACTGCAGGCTCAGGTCAGTGATCTGAGGAATGGGGTGGGAAGTGGCTATCCCCAGGAGGAGGTTTAGGGTGATTCCATCCACTGCAGAAGGAAAAAGGTAGAGCTGTCCGAAGTCCAAACAGCAAGAGGACATTTGCAGGTGAAACATTCAAACTGGCACCAAGCAGTCCCAGTGCTCTGGGTGTTCCCTCTGCACATCTCTCATGGTCTGAACTGCTCCTTCTAACAACTTCCCCTCGAAATTTGCACACCCAACAGCCTAAATTTGCTAGAAGTGAAGCATCTGCTGGTGCTTAAAGAGCAGCACCATGGACTCTGGGCAGGAGCACCCAGGCTCTAACATTTCAAATACCCTCACACGGCACAGAAGACAATCTAGGGACATCTACTACTTCTTTAGTATCTTCTAAAGACAACCTGTAGGGACCACATCCAGCCAGACAACACTGACGGAGAGCTCGCTCAGCAGCGCAAAACTTGCAGTCGCATGGAGAAGGACCTCGGAGTGCTGGTGGACAAGAAGTTCTCCATGGGACAGCACTGTGCCCTTGTAGCCAGTGGCCTCCTGGGGTGCACCAAGAAGAGTGTGGCCAGCAGGGCTAGGGAGATTCTGCTCTGCCTCTACTCTGCCCTAGTCAGACCACATCATGAGGATAGTGTCCAGTTCTGGGCTCCCCAGTTCAAGAGGGACAGGGAATGGCTGCAGAGAGTCCAAGGGATTCTTTGCACCACTCTAAGATCCAGCGCGGGGTCTGGCACTTCCTCTTTCTTCCTCAGACCTGGCCAGCTGAGACTGCCCTGGCAGAGGGAAGGGAAAGCAGGAGCCCTGGGGGTCTTGGGTGTACCCTCAGGTGGGAATGGGCTGCCTCTGGGTTTGCTTTGGGATGTCTCTTTGTCACTGCACTTTGGGCTGTCTGCAAACATTCACTGCTTCCTATTGAAACTTCCATCACTTCTGCAATCCGTTTGTCTGAGTGTTTATTGCTGCCCGTGGTGGGGAGAAGGGGCTGCCTCAACCCAGCACAGGGAGGCTGCAAGAGTGATGAAGGAAAGGCTGAGAGCCATGGGACTGTTCAGTCTGGGGAAGACTGAGGGGATCTTATTGATGAGGATGGGGCCAGGGTCCTTTCAGAGGTGTCCTGGGATAGGACAAGGGGCAGTGAACACAAACTGGAACCAGGAAGTTCCACCTGAACATGAGGAGAAACTTCTTTGGTGTGAGGCTGCTGAGCCCTGGAGCAGGCTGCCCAGAGAGGTTGTGGAGTCTCCAGCTCTGGAGCCTTTCCAGCCCCACCTGGATGTGTTCTGTGTGCCCTGCCCTGGGTGACCCTGCTCTGGCAGGGGGTTGGACTGGGTGATGTCCAGAGGTCCCTTCCAACCCCTTCCATTCTCTGAGTGGGTGGATGTTGAGCTGATATGATATGGTCCTATCTGTACTCCAGTCTCTCTTTTCACTTCAGGCCATAAATATTGCTTGAAATGTCTTTGCTCTGGGCTGAGATCCTCTCTGGGACTGTGTCTCAGTACCTTTCAGCACAATGGGGTTCGAGGTTTTACAGGAAATCTGTTCTGTCCCATTGCTGCTCATAGAGATACAGAAATGCAGCAGAGTGTTTTTCCAGAGGAGCAGAGAAAGTAGAGTCTAAAGAAAATGCCACCCTGATAAGCAGTGAGAGGTCTGCCCAGGGCCTGCCATTGCAGCACATGGTGTTCTGGGTCCCACAGACACAGGAGAGCAAGTGTGTGTGTCCAGGCTGGGTCCTGCAGCGCAGCACCAGCACTGTGTGTGCCTGCAGCTCACACTCCCAGCCCCAGGGGCACACTTCTCAGCAATCCATCAGCCAGGGTACACTTTGCACCCAGACCCTAATGGGATGGAGATTGGAATCAATACAGCTGACCAATATGATCGAGTATCGATCCTTTATTGTTCCAGTATGGCAGGCCTGTGGCACAGGCCTAAGGTGTGAGTATAGCACAGTAAAGCGTAGCATGGAAGGAGAAGGGATAGGACAGGCAGAAGTGCGTAGCAAGGGAACTTCCACAACTGATGTAAACTCAGGGTGCCTCATTGGCATGGCCTCACTGGTTCCCTATGAGTGACCACACATCACCCTGTCATAGGTTATTGGTCCAACTACTGCTGACACGCGAGGTTGTTGATGCAGGGGCATGTCCTGTTGTCCCGAGATCACTTGCTGTGTTTGTAGCTACCAGTGCCTTGCTTTAGTTACATGCTGCAAGACAGCACTGTTTGGTACACTGTTAGCTGGCTCTGCACTTAGCTGAGCATGGCCTAGCACCATGTCAGGCTCTAGGCCTGCACTGCCAGGTTGCTCACACTGCTCATCGCTGGCACTGCCACAAGCCCCATCCTGGGCAAGGCGCAATCAGGCTTTGTGTTCTGATGATAACCCAGATGGCAGTGTCGGTGTACCCTGCAGCCTGCCAGAGAGCTCTGGGTGCCTGACCATGGGCCCCCACCAGGACTGTGCTGTTTACAATCCATTCCTCACATTCACAGCCAGCCCCAGAGCCGGCTCTGCCTGGGCAGCCCAGGAGATCTGGGTGTTCCCAGCACAGCACTGGAGGTTTTCCACAGCTGGGACAGGAAGGGCTCAAGTGGGTACTTGTGAAAGGGAGGAGACCTGGGCAGCTTTCTGCTGCTGGGAGGAGGTAACTCCTGCCTGGTGGCAAGCTGTCAGCTACACACAAGCTTCCAGGGAAGGCAAGACAGCTATGGGCAGAGCCCCCTTGTTTCTCACTGACAGGTTTCACATGAGATGCCATCCAGAGGTGTCAAATGACAGCCACGAGGGCTCCATAGACTTCTCTGGGTCCAGAGATACCTCCACAAAGGGTGAGAACAGCAGGAGTGATCTCTAGAAACAGTTGGGATGCAGAGCAGTGCAGCACATGCCATGAAAAGGCAGAGGTGCTTAACAGCTTCTTTGCCTCAGTTTCCAATAGCAGGACAGGTTGTCTGCAGGGCAAGTGGCCTCCTGAGCTGGCTGATGGAGGCAGGGAGCAGCACAGCTCTCCTGTGATCCAGGAGGAAGTAGTTAGAGACCTGCTGAGCCACTTGGATCCCCACAAGTCCATGGGACCGGATGGGATCCATCCTGGGGTGCTGAGAGAGCTGGCAGATGAGCTGCCAAGCCGCTCTCCATCATTTTACATAGAATAAACCAGGTTGGAAGAGACCTTCAAGATCATCGCGTCCAACCCATCAACCAATCCAACACCACCCAAGCAACTAACCCACGGCACCAAGCACCCTGTCAAGTCTTCTCCTAAAAACCTCCAGTGATGGCGACTCCACCACCTCCCCAGGCAGCCCATTCCAATGTGCAATCACTCTTTCTGTATACTTTTTTCTAACATCCAGCCTGAACCTCCCCTGGCGCAGCCTGAGACTGTGTCCTCTTGTTCTGGTACTGCTTGCCTGGGAGAAGAGACCAACATCTGTCTGTCTACAACCTCCCTTCAGGTAGTTGTAGAGAGTAATAAGGTCACCCCTGAGTCTCCTCTTCTCCAGGCTAAGCAACCCCAGCTCCCTCAGCCTCTCCTCGTAGGGCTTATGTTCCAAGCCCCTCACCAACTTTGTTGCTCTTCTCTGGACACCTTCCAGCAGCTCAACCTCCTTCCTAAACTGAGGAGCCCAGAACTGGACACAGGACTCAAGGTGCAGCCTAACCAGTGCAGTGTACAGGGGCAGAATGACCTCCCTGCTCCTGCTGGCCACACTGTTCCTGATGCAGGCCAGGATGCCATTGGCCCTCTTAGCTGCCTGGGCACACTGCAGGCTCATGTTCAGTCTACCGTCGACCAGCACCCCCAGGTCCCTCTCTGCCTGACTGCTCTCCAGCCACTCTGACCCCAGCCTGTAGCTCTGCCTGGGGTTGCTGTGGCCAATGTGCAGAACCCGGCACTTGGATGTGTTAAATCTCCTGCCCTTGGCCTCTGCCCATCTGCCCAGCCTGTCGAGGTCCCTCTGCAGAGCCTCTCTACCCTCCAGCAGATCAACTCCTGCCCCCAGCTTGGTGTCGTCAGCAAATTTACTGCTGATGGACTCGATGCCCTCGTCCAGATCATCAATAAAGATGTTAAAGAGCATGGGGCCCAGCACTGATCCCTGGGGCACACCACTGGTGCCTGGCTGCCAGCTGGATGTGGCACCATTCACCACCACTCTCTGGGCTCAGCCTCCAGCCAGTTCCTAACCCATCGCAGTGTGCTCCCATCCAAGCCATGGGCTGACAGCTTGGCCAGGAGTTTGCTATGGGGAACGGTGTCAAAGGCCTTGCTGAGGTCCAGGTAGACTACATCCACAGGCCTGCCCACATCCACCAGGCGGGTCACCTGATCATAGAAGGAGATCAGGTTGGTCAGGCAGGACCTGCCCTTCCTAAACCCATGCTGGCTGGGCCTGATCCCTTGGCCATCCTCTAAGTGTTGTGTGATTGCACTCAGGATGACCTGCTCCATAATCTTTCCTGGCACTGAGGTCAGGCTGACAGGCCTGTAATTTCCTGGCTCATCCAACCGGCCCTTCTTGTGGATGGGTACCACGTTGGCCAGCTTCCAGTCAGCTGGGATCTCTCCAGTGAGCCAGGACTGATGAAAAATGATGGAGAATGGCTTGGCCAGCTCATCTGCCAGCTCTCTCAGCACCCTAGGATGGATCCCATCTGGTCCCATGGACTTGTGGGGGTCTAAGCTGCTGAGGAGAGCTCCTATCACTTGCTCATGGAACACAGGGAAACTATGCAGCTCCCTGGCTCCCTCTGCCAGCTCTGCAGGCCAGCTGTCTGGTAGACGTTCTTTCCCGCTAGTAAAAACTGAAGTAAAGAAGGTGTTAAGTACCTCTGCCTTTTCCTCATCCTGTGTTACAACATTTCCCTCCATGTCAACCAAGGAGTGGAGGTTGTCCCTGCCCTTCCTCTTGCTATTAATATATTTATAGAAGGACTTTTTGTTGTCCTTCACATCAGAGGCCAGTTTAAGTTCCAAATGTGCTTTTGCCTCCCTAATTTTCCTCCTACATGCCCTAGCAACCTCTTTAAACATTCCATGGGTTGCCTCACCTTTCTTCCAAAGATGATACACCCTCTTTTTGTCCCTTAGTTCTGTTAAAAGTTCATTACACAGCCAGGCTGGCCGTCTGCCCCGGCGGCTCCTCTTCCGGCACACTGGCACAGCCTGCTCCTGAGCCTTCATCAGTTCTTTCTTGAAGCAGGTCCAGCCCTCCTGGACCCCTTTATTTTTAAGGGCTTTCTCCCAAGGAACCCTCTGAATTATTTCCTTGAGCAGCCTGAAGTCCGCCCTCCGGCAGTCCAGAGTGGAGGT